>NC_088266.1:922519-1230026 GCF_036013445.1 Caloenas nicobarica
GTTGCCTGACTGCTGCCTTTCTCCTCACTGTGTGGACCTGACACCTCTGATTCCCTCCCTCCTGCATCCACACCAGCTGGCTGCAAACCCCACCATGGCTCTTTGCAGGCTCTTTTGCTCTTTCTTCCTGGGCTGCAGATGCAGGACAAAGCCTCTGCGGCAGAAACGCACTCCCCCAGCATGGCTCTGCCTGCAGGGTGGTGGATAACCACCCCAGCCTCTCATCCACAGGGCATCCTTTCACCTCCAGGGATGGAAAGTGCCACGCACTAGGATAAGGAACACATTTAATTCCTTTCCTTGTTCCAAATCTCTCCCTGCTGCCTCTGATCTCCTGTGATGGCTGTAGGTGTCCAGACATCCTCCCTCCCAATGCCATGGTGCTCCAGTCCCCAAACCTGACAGAGGGCTGTGAATGGCCCCCTCTCCTTCAACAGCTCATTTCCCTATTTAACCCCCTGCATTGCTGCTCGAGGATGGCGATTCAGCAGAAGTCCTTCCAGGGGTCCCAGGCACTGCGGGAATTGCCCCCCTTGGCTGGTTGTGCTCCCACAGCCCCCCAGCTGGGGTGACAGCGGCTGCTGCAGCAGCCCCGCCAGCACCGAGGCTGCAAGAGCATCCAAACCCCAGCACCCCTGGGCTCACCAGCACCCGGCACCGCTCGCTCGGCGGGTGTTTGTCTGTCTGCCTCTCTCCTTTGAAACAGGTTTCCATAGGAACGAGCAGGACAGCAGCCCACTGCAGAGCGGTTCTGGTGCATTACCCAGCGTGAAAGCACACAGCTGCACGGCATTGTCCGGCAGCTGTTCCCACATCCCTTGGCACTCGCTCGGCAGTGCTGTCGGAGCGTTGCAAGGCCACTCGGCCATGGGGACAGTGGGACTGCAGCACTGTCACCCAGACGCTGGGACCAGCCAGGGCTGGAGATGTGTCTCCTCTCAGGGTCTGTTCCCACTCTTTCACCTGCAGCATCTGAATGTCTCCCAGTGGCGCAATAGGTGACATGGTAGAAACCTGCCCCGTGTGCTGTTTCTACCCTGCTGCCCTGTTCAGGTCCCAGGCAGGACAGGCACAAACCCCCCACCCCAGCTGCCTCCCCATTATGCACCTCAAAAGCATCCCAGACCCTCCGGGTGAGGATGCAAAGACCACGGCCATGCTCACCATCCCCTCCTGCTTGCAGAGACAGGGAGATGGGTGGCCAGGACCCATCTGCGTGTGTGGCACCAGCCCAGTGCCGCGGCTGCTCAGCGTGGGATTGGCAGCGCACAGTAGCAGCAGTGGCTGCGCGGGGGGCCTGGGCTGGTGGGGTCTGGCCGGAGGATGAGGCGCAACACGTCTCCCAGACCGACACTGCCAGCAGAGCTGCTGTTGAGGTCCAGCCAAGACCTAAAGCCGCCTTCCCCAGCTGGGAGCTGCGCAGCTCTCCATCCTCCCTCCCGCCCCGTCCCCCAACACCCGGTTGCAGCTGCCTCTCCCAACGCCGAAGGGCGCTCTCTGGACCCCCGGCTGGGGCCATGCTGCTGGGAGGATGACAAAAGGGCTCGGGAACCTCCTGCCGGCTCTCACAGCGTTTGTGCCCACACGTACCCCGCTGGCGCGGGGCTGCCCCCATGGGAGCTCCTCAGCACAGGGGGTCTCTGCAGGCCAGCCTTAGAATGGAGTCTCGTACTTCCAGGAGGTTTTTCAGCAGGGAGGAAACTGCCTTAGTGGCTTATTCCTTCCAAATCTCCCTTTTCCCTGGAAGACAGATGTTCCCCTGCAGCTCCCAAAGGGACAGGAGCTGCAAGTCTCTCTCATGGCTTCTTCCTCACCAGTTTAATCTGTTTTCCCGTATTTTTCCTCATGCCTCATCCCTGTGATTATGATGAGAGGGGGGGACACACTGTGAGGGTGAGGGACAAGGTTTGATGAGAGGGAGTAGAGCGTGGTGGGCCACTCTGGGAAGAGGCAAGTGATGGGGAGCATGATGGAAGGACAGCGAGCAGGAGAGGAGGAGGATGGGGCAGGGCATGTCTGCATTTTTCAGTTCACTGCTCCACTAACCCCGTAACTAGAGACACCCTGGCCTGGACAGGGTGGACAGCTGGAGGTTAAGCAAGTACCTTCTCCTCCCCCAGCCAGGGGACAGCAGGGAGCAGGCAGCTGGAGAACCCCGGCTGTTCAAAGACACCAACCACGCCATGCTGCCCCAGCTCCATCAGTCCTGCGAGCAGCTCACGTGCGGCTGTGTCCCCGTCACATTTGTCATGGGGCAGGGCCTGCAAGCCTCCACCCTCCCGGCTCAGCTTGCCATCAGGGTGCGTTGATGGCACTGAGCGTGGAGCAGGAACGGGCAAAGCCTGGCTTTCCCCAGGCCCTGCAGGTTCAAGGTCCTGCTGTTTTGGACAGGCTGTGTTTCAGCATCACCTAAGCCATGGTGTGATGGGGTGTTACATGCTACAGCAGGAGATCAAAGGGGTTGCCCTGTGCATGGCCCAGGAGATCCCATCTCTGTGGTTCTTGCTGGGTGAGGCCTTCTCCCCATGCAATCCCACAGCACGTAGGTGTCCTGTGCCAGGGCAAGGTCCTTTCCTGGTTCAGAGAGGGAGGTTGTCCCCAGGAGTCATCCCCAGCCCTGTAGGATGCAGTGGTCTAGGAGAGGAGAAAAGATCAGTTTTAGGAAAGAGATCTCCATTCAGAGCTGTTGTGCCACAAAGAAGGGGCAAAACAGGACATATTTTTTGCCCTGACACACCAGAGGTAAATGTAAAAGGGCTTTAGGTAACACTGGGACCACTGCTGTGACCTGAATTTGGAGCTTGAATTCATCTCAGCCCAAGAGATGTTGGAGCAAAGTCCTTCTGGACATTTATGAAGGGGAAAGATAACCTTTTCTTAATAGTCAGAATTTTTTTTTTTTGCCAAATAGCTCAAACATCCCATAAAAGCAAATGTCCTGATCATGGTCATGTATGACTGGCCTTTGAACTGGTACGGGCCTGGCAGCACAACCAAGGGAGCTCTGTTAGTTTTTCCTATACATGAGGCCACTCTGTAAGAACTTAAGTCATTTTATCAGAAAATAATCAATGCCAGGGGCATCCAGGGGAACTGTCTCGCTCAGCATCCCAGCTGAACCATTGCACAAGGCATCTCACTTCACCCCAGCACTGGGCTTCCACATCCTCTGCACCCCAACTCAGCAGAAAGTCCCTGGCATGTAACTCATTAACATGGCACAGACCTCAGCCCCAAAGCCAGGTGGAGAGCCAGGGTGAAAAAGCAAGACCCTGCAACATGTACCAGAAAGATAGTCCTGGATGACAGCACCTGGGGTTGGCCGGGACCCAGAGATGCTGCTCCAGCCGACATCCCCAGCAGCCGCCCTGGTGAGAACAGGTTGGGCGCCACGAGATACAGTTTGCATGGAGTTATTGTTCCATGGGAAACTGGCTGTCTTCCTGCTCTTCATCTGTCAGCAGGATTTTCAGAGAATATTCTCCCAAATATGAAGTGAATGTGGCAGGCTGGGCTGGAGCCCTTTGCTAGAAAACCTGGACGTCAGAGTGTGTCCGGTTTAATCCCAGAGTCTGTGAGAATCAGTGTAAAGTAGCATATCAAGTGAACTTTTCACTCCGTGGCAGGAGGGATTACCACATCCCCTTTGTTTGTTGTGCACTGCGTAATGGAAAACACTTTAACCCTTTCTTGTAGCCCTTTGGCACTAAGTACCCATGAAAATTCCTGGGAAAACTGCAGCTGTTTCGCTCTCCGCCGGGTGGGGGGAGATGGGTGCACTGGTTTTCCACCAACCATCACTCCTGGACTCACTTTCGGCGGTGAAAATGGGTCCTGCTCTAAAATGCATCAGCACCGAGCTCCATGTGAAGGTTTTGCACCAGGCAGTGCAGGCAGCCCCAGCTGCTCCTGACTCGTGCATAACCCCGGCCTTGCAAAACCTCTGCTGGTTACACGTACAAGTGACTTTTGCAGCTACAAAGCAGCAGCTTCAGCCCTTTCAGCACCCACACAGCTCGCCAGTCCGTCATCCTTTACAGCCCAGCGTTCGCACAGTTCCAAGAAGAAAAAATACACAAGAAAATCCTGCCAAAATATTAAAGTGAGATCATTTCTATTAGAAAATGTTCCCTGTGGGGAGGCAAATTTTGATGTGAAGCAAATCAGAAAAGTTATTTTGCCTCAAAATGAATGAAATGTAAATGCTGGTCTCTGAAAAGTTTCTTTATTACTGATAAATCACCCATTTCAGCCCTCCCTCTTTCTTGATTATTTTCCATTTAAAATGTCTCAAAATTTCAGCAGTGCTGGGGAAGTCACTAGGTGACAAGATGTCACAGTTTTAATGTTCCTTTTCCTACTTTCTTCAACTTTTCTGTAGTTGGAGAAAATGAAGGGGAAACAAAATGGGGAAAAGGCAGAGAAGAAAAGCTCCGAGCCATGAGTCATCTCATTGCCCTCAGCAGCAAACTGAGATGAAAGAGGGAAAATTACCCATTTCCAGTTTCAAAAGAAAGGCTTTGAGACACAAACTGAAAATCTGAGTTTGAAACACAACTGGACTTTCCACCTCATCCTGCAATTTCCCACTGGCAACTGGAGGAAAAAATACCTTTTTTTCCTGGAAAAAGAAAGCATTAAAAGTAAACTTTCTTGGTGGGAGACTTTCTTCTTTACGAAGTTGGTGGCATCACCTCTGCAGCAGCTTCTCAATCTCGAGCTCACTGTGTTGGCCCCATGATGCACCAGTTTGCTCCTCAGGATGCCATTTCGATTCTCTCCATCCTGCGCTGTGACTGTCACCTCCACCCACCTCTTCTCCCATGCTCGGCAGTGACGGGCCCTCTCAGTCACAGCAAGTCCTCCCTCCAGCTCTCTCCTGCAGTGATGCCCATGGGAAAGCAGCTGGGCAACCCCTCACTCACCCACTGAAATAAAATATCTTTAAGGCCGGCTCATGTGTAAGTGCTACAGGAGTTTTCTGGGGGCATTTTTAGTTATTTCATGTGTTTGCAGCACAAGGGCCACATCCTGATGTTCATGTCCAGCAGTGAACTGCTTTCAGGCCAGGCATCTGGTCCAGCTCTCTAGATAATGTGCATCTCTGAAGAGCAGTTCAAAACACCTACATGCGGCACCTGCTCCTCCATGGAGCTTATCTGGAGCTTAGCAGCCTCTAACGTTGCCTTCAGAGCCCCCTACTCTGCTAGGACGTGCCTAGGAAAAGTAGGCACCAGGGACCATGCAGAAGGTTCCTCCATCCAGACAAGTCCCTGCAGCCAGTCAGAGGTCTGCCCTCACATCTTCCCCACCACAACCTGGGTGCGGAGTATGTTGTCCCCAGCACATGAAGAAATGCCTCACTAAGTGGTTCCTACAGTCATCTGCTTCCCAGCTTTCCTGAGCCCAAGTTAGCATCCAAGAGTCTTCTCCACAGCTGAATCCCCAGCCTAACACAGACTTCAGGGTAGGTGCGTCCTTCTCCTGAATAGCAGGAGGACAAAAGGGAATTGAGATACCAATTCTGGCGAGGCAGCCCAAGAAAGACATGCAGCTGTGGTGTGCAAGAGGCTCAACTGGGGCTGAACTCAACCTTGTGTTGCACTCTGCTAACCACCCTGATCCAGGGAGCTTCTGACTCTGCTTAGCATCACCATCTGCTGTGCAATCCTCTGCCCCAGCCCGAGCACTGCTGACCAGGCTCTGGAGGTTGACTTTCAGTGGGCAAAGCCTATCTCTTCCCCTGTGCCTGTGTCTAGAGCAGTGGCGGAGGATTTACTGGTGCCCTTCAGTAGGCATCGGCCTCACACTGGCACTTGCTCTGCAGGTTTCATACTCCTGGGATTGACACAGGAGGGCAGCAACCATGTGGGAAGGTGGGGAAAGGGAAGTATCCATCACCGTGAGCTTCCCTTGGAGAGTGAGACATCAGCAAATACCTCTGCTGTCCACCCCCATATCCCAAGCCCACCCTCAAAGGGATATGAGGATGCAGCAATAAAGCCAAGTTGGGCTGTCTCAGAGCTTGGCAATTTTCCTGTCACTGAGGCATTAACATTCAGAGAATTTCTAGTAAAAGCGACACCAGGGTGGGGATAGAGTGGGGGCAGCCTGGCCTCCACAGTGCTGGAGGGTCGCTGAATCCTTCCGTGGATTTTTGCTGTGGTTAATCCCCTGGGTGATAACATCTTTTCCTCGTTTCTAGTCAGAGTTTGCTGAACTTCAATTTCAAGCTGCAAGGTTCTGTTACACCCTCTTTTTTTTCCTTTTTTTTTTCTTTTTTTCTTATTTTCTTTTTTTTCTACAGGATTAAACAATCATCCCCCAGCAGGAATCTCTTCCCCTCAGAGGTGTGACATGAATTTCGGAGACATAGTTTCTTAAACAGCTCTTGCTGCAAAAGGGTGTCTGCTTCTGTTTGGTGGCCTCCCTTTGGGAGGTGGCAGTGGCACCACCGGCACCCACACTTCTCCCATTGGCAGAGCATCCCAAAGCAGCAGCTGTCTCCTTTCCTATTCCCTGCTTAGACCATGAGGCTACTGAACCCATCTAGAGCTCCTCATTCCCTCACTCTTGGTGCTTCACCAAAGACATATTTGGTGCTTCCCCAAAGACACATGGGGTGCTTCCCCACAGCCAGAACATTGTATGTGCTCCATCTGTAGCTTTGCCATCCCTCCCTCATCAACATTCAGTCCATCCTTTTACCTTAGGAAAAATTCATGAGAGACAATTTTCTTTTACTTTTGCAGATCTTCCCTGCTGTTTTAGCAGTCACTTTTCCAGAGACGTTGAGCAAAGCTTTGGTTGGTGGAGAACTTGGTCATTTTTAGGGGGGCCCCAATAGTCTGCAGCAACCCTTAATTGTGTCTTTAGGCACAGGGGTGAGATCGTGCATGGGTCTATTTTGAGTTAGCAGGCACATGAGCTCAGGTGACTTCTGGAGGGCTTATTCCTCCCTGTCCAGTCAGGCAACACTTCTCACACACCTGTGATTTGGTATTTTAACAAAATCCTATTGCTTTTGTATACTCCACACTTTTCAGTTTCTCCTTATCCTAAGGCTGACTGTGCTCAGGGCTCCCCTGGGTCTTCACACCTTCCCGGCAGGATGAAGAGGCACTGGATACCAGGCAACGAATGGTGCCCATGGTCCACTAAATACATCCATCCTCACCTCCCTTTTGGTTGGGACCTCAGCGGTCACAGCAAGGCACTGGAACTGCTGACTCATTCAAGTGACCCCAGGTGTTCCCAGAGATGCCCAAGCCTACTGGACCACAGGGATGCCCTCTGCTCCCAGTTACCACAGGGTACTAAAAGGTGTCCCAGGCAGCAATGATGCTGGCAGATTTGTCAGAGGAAGAAGATGGTGGCAGCTCAGCCATTTCCGCTGAAGTCTTCTTTACACTGACGTGATACCAAGCCCAGATGTCTTCATGGGTCCTTGTAGTTGGTACCTACTCACACTGTGACAAAACTCCTTCTAAGAACAGGTTTGAGCCTCATATGATGACTCTGGAACCCCACATCCATGGTGTAGTTCTCAGTGGGGACCAGCATGCCCAGTACTCTCAACAAGGAGTCAGGAAGAATGGCGTAGGAGAAATGAGCCCACAGACTACAACATGAGCAGGCTGACCTTGCAGAGATGAGCCAGTATTTGGTGCAGAGCGTGTGAGGAGGGTGATGAGACTATGATGGGCTGCGAGAACACACGAGTTTGCACGAGTGAGACCATGCATGCAGGGGAAGGGATGCAGATGTGTCCAAGGGTATACATGGTAAAGAACATGTGCATTAGGTCACTCAATGCCTTGCACAGAGAGTGTGTTAGGCCATGGGGATAGATGTACAAGAAGCGCACAGCCCCACAGTAATTTGGGTGGGCACCGCGTGGGGCATCTCATATGCCTTAGGATATACAGGTGTGGGACGTGCGTGGAGGGACGTGTGTCCAAGAGGGTTGTGAGGACGTGAATTTGTGAGGCAGGATGCAAACACACATGAGTGAACTGAGTGTGGGAGCACACACGTGGGGGCAGGGGGGAGAGGAAGAGGATGCCGCACACAGATAGCACTCGGAGACATTGTGGATTACTGCTGCTAATACCTCTGGTAAGAACAGAAGTCTGCTGGCTGGGAGCGGGAGCTGAAAGCTGAGCCCCTTGTTATGTTTCCCTGTTCCCGCCTGCACTAATCCCTTTGAGCCCCAGGAAAAAACTGCAGCGAAATCAAACGGGCTGTTCATGCCGCCCCAGCGTCCCCGGGATTAATTAATTTGGGATTTGTGGGGAGCCACAAGGTCACGCTCCCCCCACTGGCAGAGCGGGCTGCAAGGCGATGGCAGGGCTGAGCTCCCGGTCTCCCATCACACCATGGTCTGGGGCAGGTCCCCCAGACAGCCACCCTGGCAGGGTGCTGGGCACTGGGCAGGGGGTGACCCGGGATGCCAGGGCACAGAAAAGCACCAGGATGGGGAAACTGACAAGGAAGAAGCGCGTCTACATCCCACAGAGATCAGCCTCCAGGTAGAGGCAGCCACTTGGATGGGATCCTGCAGGTGCTCCTTGTCCCATCGTCAATACACATGGCCTCCTGTTTGGGCCAGTACAGAAGCAGACACGCACCAAAGGACAGACACTCCAAAGAGATGGTTTCAGCCAGGTGTGACCCTCGCGATCCTGTGGGACAAAAGGATGGGGAAGAAGGGTTGAAGATGAAGTCTGGGCTGAGAAAGACTGTTTGCTCTGCCTATCCCTTCCAAGCAGTGAGCTTTGATTGCCTTTTGAAGACAGTGTCTTGGATGCCAGATCCCCAGTTCCCACCATTAGTGGTTACTTAAATGATTCAGAAATTTGTTTTCAGGGAGCAATTGAGCTTACGATGTGGGTTTTCTGAATGTTTGCCTAGGAAGGATCATTCTCAAGGGAGCACATTGGTGCAAATGCATTTCAAACTGTAATTGAATATTTGTGGTCATTTGTTTGGGCAGTATCTGCCCAGCATGTGCAAGGAGACCTCATTCATTCCCACCCAAAAGGACTTTGGGATCTAGAACCAGTATTTGTCCCAGCTGTATTGGGGATTATGTTTAGACCTGGATGCTTTGCAGCCTCTTGGTACCAGGAAGGCATAGAGGTATGAGCACTGAGTCTAAGGTCATGAAGGGACTATGAAGGAAGGAAGGAAAAGAAGGTGATTTCTAGCACCTGTAAAGAGAATTGGGAAGCCTGGGACCTTCCTTTGGTGCCAGGGTTGGAGGGGTCATTAATTCTGCCCTTCAGCTACTAACACCCAAATGAAGAGCACAGAAGAGTATCATGAACAGGGACCAAAACTGGTCCAGAATCCAGACCTGGTCCTCACATCCTACTTGCCACAACAGCACTGAATCCCTTAAGTACAGACAGTTCTGAAGCTGTCCAAATCAAGGTGCAAGACCCTGGCTGGCCTTCTGCCAGCCTGCTCCCATAAATTCCTTCTGCATCTTTTGAGACCATAAAGCAAATGGGCGGCCCCAGTCACTGGCTGGTGCTGCCAGATTGAAGACCTCTGCACAAACCTGAACCTTGTATCTCCAAACCAAGATGTCCAGCTTTGCAATCATCCATGCCCCTGGCTCCCAGATCTCTGTTTCCTTCTGTCCCATCTCTGTTCCAAGCCTCCATGAAGCAGCTCAGAACTCATTATCAGCCAAGCATGGGCAGCCTGAGGCTGGCTGCATGGACAGGATGGCAGCTTCTTGCCCAGGTCCAAGGAGTTGTGAGTAAGAGATGGCTGTGGTGGCAGGGGAAAACCCTCATCAAACAATGACACTGTCCCCGCATGATGACATCCTGGTCCCAGACCTTCCAGCCTGGAAGCACCCCACCCATAGTGACCATGGCCATCTAGCCATTCATTTCGGTTATTCCAAAGTGAAGGGGTGCTGTTTGGTGGGATTGCAAAAATTAGCCAGGGCTTGGTGCAGAGAGCAACTCCTCAGTCCAGAGTCGGTACAGATTGATATTCCTGGGGGACAGAGACATATCAGCTTCACTTCACCATCTCTCCCCTGTTTTGGTGCAATGTGTCCTCCTAAAACCAAAGATTTTGCTTTCCAGTCATCACAGGGATTTGTCTTCTCTCTAGTCTGCTTGAGCTGGAGTCAAAGCTGAGAACATCCAGACCAGCAAACTGGTGTCTCCCATACCTGGGTGAAGCAGGCGATGTATAAAGCCCTTGCTCTCTGTTTGGCATAGGCAGCTTCCATGGGAAACACTCTGCCTGGAAGCAGAAGAGACTGCCCCAAGTGTAGATGGACAGGCAGCAGCTCTGGAAGACAGAGCTCACTGAGCCACAAATTCAGTCCTCAGCGCAGTATCAGCCTGCTTACAAGGTGTACGTGGTACATTCCAGGGCTGGGTCTCCACCGCTGGAACCTGTTAGCACAATTCGTTATCTGTGCAAATTGCTCATGTGAAATGGATCGGGGACTCAGGACCAGAGGAGTGCTTACAGGAAACTCCATTCTAATGACCAGTTTGCAGCTGATGGGGAGACATAGAGGCCTGGAGTTACAAAATATTCAGCTCTCCAAGCTGCCAGGCTCCCCACGCTGGCCCAGACTTGGACTAGTATGGCCTCATGCTGCTGGTCCACATCTCTGATCATACTCAGTACCTTTCCCTGGGCCTTTTCTAGTTCTCCTCCATCCTTTCTGAGACTAAACAATCAACTCTGGACACAGCAGTGGTGGTTTTTCTGCAGGGCTGTAATACCTTTATTGTACCATTTATTGCACAGTGTTATCAACCTGGTCATTCAAACCTAAATCCATCCCGCCTGAGCTTGCTGGACCAGATGCTGAGGGCACATTATCTGAAGGGTCTAATGCAGTATATAAAGGCAAGGGATGAGATCTGGTGGAGTTATAAGCCATGACACACTGCTCCAGACTCAACGGAAACCTGGGCTTACACGGGCTGCGCATTGAACGTGGCCGAACGCCCCTTGGAAGGATGACCGGGGGTCACACAAGACAGGGTCTTTTCCCTTGGAAAGCAGCACCACTGAAAGGGCCTTAGGCAATTGTGGAAACAACATGAGTTGAGCATAAACTTGCAGGACAAAAGGGGGCTTAGCTGGCAAACAATCTGACGGGCTTTAGCGAAGGGGCAGTGAATAGAGGGGAAGCAGCCTATCTCAGTGCATGGCTGGAGCAAGTCCATCACTGCGTTATGGGCACAGCTCCCTTGTCTGCACTTCAAAGCTGTTGTTGACAACCTGGAGGAAATGCAGGAGAGGGGCACAGGCACTATTCGAGGTCTGGAAAACCATCCTCTGAGCAAAGGGCAGCAGCAGCTTTGGGTTGTGAGATGCTCGAGCTGCAGCCTGACATGCACATCTGCATAGAGGTTTTTGAGAGGAGACAGGTTTCAGTTCTGCAGAGACCGAATGGCGAAACACAGCAGACACACACACTTTGCAGAAGGGGAAGCAATAAAATATGGGAACAAGTGACTTGGGGAGCAGTTGCTCACTGCTGCTCTGTTTGGCCATGGACCTGAGCTTGCTTCTTCATCAAGGTCCTGGCAGAAGGGGAGACCAGACGATCAGACCAGTCCCTCTGTCCACACGCTCTGCCTTGCACAGCTCAGGGGAACACAAAGATCAGAAGGGTGTGCAAGACACACTTTTTTTTTTGGACAGAGCCTTAGATAAAGAACAGGGCCAGGATTAATGCAGCTGCTGCCCCCAGGCCAACTGCTCTACAAGCTTGTCTGCTGGAGCAGAGCAGGGTAAAGCACTCGAACCTTCCCACCTTTGTCTGGCAACTGATCCAGAGGCTCGTCTCTCCCCAGATACGTGCCCCCCCTGGCCCAACCTGCTTGCATGTCTTCTCCAGAGCCTGCTTTTAGGCAGAGCATGTCTCTGATGGCTGGTTTTGGGTGTCTGGAAACCCTCCTGGTATGGCCGGGGCTGGTATTCTGACCCTGCAGCATCTCCCCGATACAGATATCAACCCAGCGTGGCCTCAGGTTTCGCAGGGGCCAGTGCTGTCCATCAGGGTTTGCTCGAGAAGAAATCAACGGGGTGGCAGCACTGCCCATGCTTCAGGGGCATCCATCCTCCAGTGCATCCTTCCTCACCCCCACGGGACCCCCAGCACTGCGGGGGCTGAGACACGGCATTGTCACTCTTGAGCTCTTCCAGAGGCTCTGCAAGGACCAGAACGTCCTGCTCCCATCACCTCCCCATGTTCATCCCCTACCCTGACCCACTACCTGCCCCAGCCCCTCAGGTGGCACAGGGGTGCCTCTGCATCCAGCCATGGGCTCAGGCATGAGCAAAATGGGTCTTTGAGGAAAAGATGCCAAGAAAAGCCCAGGGAACATCAGAATACGTCAGATGCTGGGGTGGGGGGACATCAAGAAAAATCAAGCTCACTTATCTGATCCCAGCTCTTCACAGGCAGTAAGATATGGTACGGGTCACCACAAATCACAGAACTTAAAATATGTGTCCTGGCTGTGCTTCAGATACCTCCCAGCTGACAGACAGTGGATGTTGGATGAATCTGTCCCCTGTGGCTTTATCTGCTTGCTTTTTAGAGCCTTTAATGCACTTGGCATTCACAAACACTGCATGGCAGTGAGTGCCACTGTTCAGTAACACACCATAGAAAAATACTTCCTTTAGCTGAATTTAAACCTGCTAGCATCTCCCCTTTGCAGTCTGTTTCTGCACCCATTCCTAACTCATGAAATTACATTCTTGCTCAGACTGTGACAAAATAAGAGCTTTTAGTGATGGAGCTTGTCAGGAGCTTTTGCAAAATCAAGGACACTTTTTCAAGAAACTCTCCCTGATTTGCACACACACGTCTTCCTTCAACTAGCTGCCCCGGAGAAGTACCCCCTCTGCAGCAAGAAGTCATCTTAACCTTCTTCCAGGCCAACATGCACATGTCTATTCATTTCGTCTTTTATTATAACATTGATAACTTGCTCAGTGCAAAAGTCAGATTCACTGACCTTTAGTTTCCTAGGTCACTCTTTCAATCATATTTACCCACTTCCAGTCTTCTGGGACAGAAATTTAGATAGCAGGGCCCACAAAACATCTGACTTGGCTGGAACCCTGATGAGTGCGATATGCCCCAGTGACTGTTTCTGTCTAGTTTATCAGCTCATTTTGCAGCCTTCCAGCTTGATTCCTCTGCACCAGGCAATTTCTCAGCTCTCTTTTCCTGGGAAGCAATGCTGCAAACCCCAGAGACTGGCAGGGGTTTCCTACACCGATGTGCTCACCTCTTCCAGTGGTGGGCACAGAGCATCTCCCTGCCCAGGCTGCATCACTTTGGGGATGCCTAATGCCCCGTCCTTGGGGAGAGAGCCCCATCTCCTCCTTGGATCTGCTCTGGGACCAGGTGCCATCCCCCAGGGCAGGGGCTGGGACAGGCAACCAGATCCCTGCCTCATCTCACAGAGCAGGATAAAACCCAGCAAAGAAAAAGGGTATTTTCCAGGTGCAGATTTCAGCATTTCCCCTGCTAGTGGCTCCAGAGGCAGCATGTGCTCTGTGTTCATATGCCCAGCCTACCCCATCCCACCATGCAGCCCCCTGCTCTCACACCTCTGCTGACTGTGATATTTTGGGGTGGCAAGGCAAGAGCACATCCATGCAGATGCCTGACCCTACAGACAAGTCTGGGTGTGCAAGGTGTATATGGGACCCGTCATATATAGGTTTTGTACCTCTCACTGATCCAGTCAGGGAGTTACCCAGGTAAAGCCCCTGCTCACACCTCTCCATGGCCATTACCAGAGCAGAAGAGAGTTTCTCCCATGCCATGACCAGCATTAGCCTGCAGAAAGCCCTTCCTCTTCTTCCCCATCAGCAGGGGTTTAGCACTGGCCCATCAGCTCCCTGGGAGTAGGGCAGGTGAAGCCAAATACTTTTGCTAATCCTGGCTCCGAAGAGCTGCTCTCAGGTTACAGACGATGTGAATAGGATCTATGTTCCAGGGTGATCAGACTTCCTGGAATTTCTGCAGGACCAGTTATCTGTTCCTGTAACCATCTGCAGCTGAATGTGCTGGTATGGCCCAAGTCCAAAATGCCCCCATCTCTTCAGAGCCCGATCTCGTGTCTTTGGGTGAAGCACGGCTGGCAGCAGGAAAACTACCCTGCAGCTTCACACATGGGTCGCCCTTATTGAATGGCCCAGAGCACCTCGGAAACCTGATCTCTGCAGCCTTCAAAGCCCAGACAAGAAGAGGCAAAGAGCCCCTCGGCCACCAGACGTGCCGAATGTGACTCCCTAACCTATATCCAACCACAACCTGACACTGCCTTTGCAGATTCATTTAGGGTTGACTCAGCTCCCCAGCACCACTGAGAGGTCGCAGCACTCCCAAAATGTCCCCATGCCATCCCTATCCCCAGAGGAGTGTCTCAGATGAGGAGGAATCCTCACGTTGCAGCCTGTTTCTCTCCCAGTAGGTCTGATGCCTCTTTTTGGGTGCCATGAGCTCCCCAAGGCTGGGCTGATGGTGCGAAATTGTCCCTTGCTCAGGAGAAAGTGAACTGCAGTGAGCAAACAGCTCAGGTCATGCGAATCCAGACAATGAATTTCTCTCCACACCTTGCAGAGGATGCTGCCGTCTGGCACTGCAGAGCAGACCACAGCGTTTTCTCCCCCATCACCACCCATATTGGCTTTCTGCAAAGAGCGGGTGCCTTAAGGCCCGCCGGTGTCACTGCAGGACGTGAGGGACATGAGCCCTGTGCACAGACTCTCCTGCTGCCGCTCAGGCAGCTCACAGACCTCAGAGCACCTCCCCGCTCCATGGCTATCCACGTTACAGCAGCAGAGCTGACAGAGCTGTGCTCTGTCACCCGCTGTGCTTGCTGGGAATCAGCAGTTGCAGTCAAACAGCACTGTTACATCCACATGAAGATCACTTCTTGCAGCACATATGTCCAAACTTGGCCCTCACCAGCAGAGGATGGAGTGGAGCAGCCGTGGTGCACGGGATGGCCTCGTTCCTGTGTCCTTTCTGCCACCAGTCACTTCCATGAGGGCCTCAGCACTGTTTTACTTGCAGGTCCTCTTATTTCTTTCCCTGCCCAGATCACGGATGGCACTTCATAACCCTGTAGTTACCTCCCTAGTAGGGTCTCTGCTTTCCCATGAACTTGCCTCTCATCTTTCCAGCCTGAGACATCATGGGCAGAAAGACCTGACAGGGAACCATGGAGCAAATGTCCTCTTTAACCCATTTCCCACCATCTTGCAGCCCTGATGCTGCATTTCTCCAGCCTTCATGGCCATCGCATATGCAGTGATAGGTTTCCCTAGGGACACCTCTGGGTATTCACGGATCAGCCTCAGTAGCTGCCTGACAGCACATCAAGCCTGTCCTTTCATGGCAGGTGCTGCCCAGGGCTTCCTACATTAGTAGACAGCAATTAACCAGGTGAAAAATGATAGAAAAGTCCATGGAGAGAGTGTCATTTTGATCTGTGCTTCCTGCTCCTCAGCAATGCACGTTCCTTGCCAGGCTTTGCAGGGGAGAAAACGCTCCTGTGTGGGAGAAGCTGTGTCTGGCAATAGCAGCCTCAGCAGCATGAGACTCCCAAATCTGATGGCAGAGCATCGTTAGTCAGATCACACCATCCTGCCAGGGCTCAGTCTGCTGCTCCTGGGACAAAACCCCATGGAAGGAGCTGGAAACAGCTCATCTAGAGCATCCTAAGCAGAAAAGAGAGGATCCGGCTCCACTACCAGCAAGCCCAAATTCTGGTGCTGCTCTACACCCTCAGCTGGGGGAAGATGGGCAGAGCCGCAGCAGCCGAGCGGGGTTTCCAGGAGAGCTCCATCCTCGCTGCTGCAATCCGGCTCCCAGGGAGCGGGCTGTGTCCTGAGGAATGTGGCTCTTGAACTGAACTCCAAAGGCTTTTGCAAGCCTTTCAATCCCAAACACAGAGGCTGAAAGGGGGCGAGTGCCCCCACAGCGGGGAGAGCAGTGGGGTGGGATTAAAGCCGGCACTAACGCCCCGCTCTCAGCAGCGGCGTCTGAGCAGCGCCGGGAGAGGTCAGGATTAGGGGAAATCCTTTCAGACCAAAGGCGACTTAAGCAGCTCTGTCCTTGCACACACAGAGGGGGCACCCCCGAATCTCTCCCCTGCAAAAGGCCATGCTGGGGGCAGGAGGCAAGGGGCAGCCTTTGTCCCTTTGATTCAAAGCAGAGGGCAATTAGGTGATGGACTTAGAGCCCAGGGAGCACCGCTCCCTGCCTCCGCAGGCAGCTCTCCCTCTTTCTCTGCTTTCTTTCATCCTCCACCCCAGCTCCTAAATCCATCTGCACTAGGCCTTTAATTGAATTAGTCCAGCACCTTTCACTGGGAACAAGTTAAGACGATTTCAATACAGTGTGATTGCTTTTTACAGCCCCAGACAGGTTTGACGGGGACCACAGGGCTGAGTTTAACATGGGGCGATTTATCCTGGGTGCCTCTTATACCTGAAATACTGTAGGTACTCCTAAAAACCCAGCATCAGGAGGCCTGCAACAGCCTGGGATCACAGTTTTCATGGGGAAAAAAAAAATATTTCTGGGCTTTGTGAGAAGACAGAGCTTGAAAACAGTAATCCCAAAGGGACAACCCAGAGTCTCTGGTTTCTGCATCTCTGAGGACCTGACGGCTGGTGTTTGCAACTCTGAACATCTTGGGAGACCACAACATCCTGTCGAGCTCCAGAAGCATGACCCAGCCAGGTCAGCACAGCAGCTAAGGAAGCCCCCTGGGGCTGGGGAAGGTGCTGCTGCTGTCCTGCTGTCCCCATAACCTCCTCCATCCTTTTCCACTCCTGTGGTGGTTCCCCCATCCCTGTAAAGCTGCAGGCACTAACCACTGCCAGGTCTTTCCTGCTCACTCAGCTCCTCTTCCTCTCACTTTGATGCATTCATATAAGATGCTCTGGAAGTGTCTCTGTTAACACGCTGTATTTTTAAGTTAAATCAGTTTCCAGTGGGATAAGTCTCTCTGGATGGATACTTCCAGTCCCCAGAAGCTTTGGGGAAGAATTTCTCTTACATACATGCGCACAGCACAAGGGATGGAGGTCAAGGGCATATCAGTATGTGCTACATCTCCATGCACATGTCTGCGTGCTGCCTTCCATGCAGGACGGCTGAGCACCCGTCTCTGACACCCCGGGAGAGACTGTCCTGGGCAAATAGAGATGGATTTCAAACCAAGCAGACCCACACACGGCAACAACATGCAAGACTTCTGTCTTTCTGCTGGCTTGTGATTTCAGGATATGTTACAGAGGCGTTGAGATAGGTGTGTTAGCGATCCCTGCAGAGACAGCTGGTGAGGAGGTGGGTTGTGAACGAGGCTGTCGGGATGGGTTTGCATGCAGAGGATGGGTTTGAATGCAGATCTGGGCTGCTCCAGGCCCATCCACTCAAACACAAGCCCGAGAGCCTGAGGAGACATCCTCTAAATCACAAACACCCATACCCTGACCAGCATTCTGCCCACAGGGGATTTATGCAGCAGCTTTACCAAAGGGAAGACAGTAACAAACCAGCCTCCTCCTCCCTGTTTCCCATGTTCCTTGTCTGGCAGCATTTAATAATGAACGCACCACAGCCTGGAATGCATGCGAGGTGCTCAGCCTGCGCAGGTGAGAAGCCATGCTCTGCTCAGCTCCTGATCTCTGCTCTAATTTGGTTAAGGACAGGAGACATCACAGTGTCTGGGAACGGCCACAGACCTGCTCTGTGTTCATCTCCAGTCCCAGGTTTGCTCTGAGAGGCCAGGAGCCCACAGGGGCAGGGGGAGCCACTCCAAATGGCCCAGGAGCAGTAGTCTGGTCTTTGTCTGGAGATTTCACCACCAGTGCTGCTAGCGCCCATCCCATCAGCCTGTTACAGAATCATAGAATCCCAGAATGTCAGGGGTTGGAAGGGACCTCAAAAGCTCATCCAGTCCAACCCCCCCCCCAGAGCAGGAACACCCAGATGAGGTTACACAGAAGGTGTCCAGGCGGGTTGGAATGTCTGCAGAGAAGGAGACTCCACAACCTCCCTGGGCAGCCTGGGCCAGGCTCTGGCACCCTCACCGGGAAGAAGTTTCCTCTCATCTTTAAGTGGAACCTCCTGTGTTCCAGTTTGCACCCATTGCCCCTTGTCCTATCACTGGTTGTCACCCAGAGGAGCCTGGCTCCATCCTCCTGACACTCCCCCTTTCCATATTGATCCCCATGAACGAGTCAGCCCTCAGTCTCCTCTTCTCCAGCTCCAGAGCCCCAGCTCCTCAGCCTTTCCTCACACGGGAGATGCTCCACTCCCTTCAGCATCTTCGTGGCTGCGCTGGACTCTCTCCAGCAGTTCCCTGTCCTGCTGGACCTGAGGGGCCCAGAACTGGACACAATATTCCAGATGCGGTCTCACCAGGGCAGAGCAGAGGGGCAGGAGAACCTCTTTGACCTACTGACCACCCCCCTTCTAATCCCCCCAGGTCCCATTGCCCTTCCTGGCCACAAGGGCCCAGTGCTGGCTCATGGTCACCCTGCTGTCCCCAGGACTCCCAGCTCCCTTTCCCCTACACTGCTTTCTAGTAGGTCATTCCCCAACCTATACTGGAACCTGGGGTTGTTCCTGCCCAGATGTAAGACTCTACATTTTCCCTTGTTCTATTTCATTAATTTTTTCCCTGCCCAACTCTCCAGCCTGTCCAGATCTCGCTGGATGGCAGCACAGCCTTCCAGTGTCAGTCACTCCTCCCAGCTTGGTGTCATCAGCAAACTTGCTGATAGTACACTCGATTCCCTCATCCAAGTCGTTGATGAATATATTGAATAATACTGGTCCCAGTACCAACCCTTGAGGGACTCCACTAGATACAGGCCTCCAATCAGACTCCACTCCATTGACCACGACTCTCTGGCTTCTCTCCTTCAGCCAGTTTGCGGTCCACTTCACTACCCAATCGTCCAGTCCACACTTCTTCAGTTTAGCCATGAGGTTGCTGTCGGAGATGGTGTCAAATGCTTTACTGAAGTCAAGGTAGACCACATCCACCACTCTGCCATCATCAATCTACCTTGTTATATCTTCATAAAAGGCTATGAGGTTGGTCAAGCATGACTTCCCCTTGGTGAAGCTATGCTGACTGCCCCTGATGACCCTCTTATCCTTGATATGCCTTGAGATGGCACCAAGGATAAGGTGTTCCATCACTTTCCCAGGGATGGAGGTGAGGCTGACTTGTCTACAGTTGCCCGGGTCCTCCTTCTTGCCCTTTTTGAAGACCGGAGTGACATTTGCTTTCCTCCAGTCCTCAGGTACCTCTCCCGTTTCCCAAGACTCGGCAAAGATGACGGAGAGTGGTCCAGCAATGACTTCAGCCAGTTTCCTCAGCACCCACGGGTGCATCCCATCTGGACCCATGGATTTACGGATGTCCAGATTGCTTAATTGCTCCCTAACCCAGTCCTCATCAACCAAGGCAAACTCCTCCATTGTCCTGCCTTCCCCTGGGGCCTCAGGGGTACAGGGCTCCTCAGGACAGCCTCCAGCAGAGTAGACAGAGACAAAGAAGGCATTCAGTAATTCTGCCTTCTCTGTATCTTCTGCCACCAGGGCACCCACCTCATTCATCACTGGGCCTACATTGCCTCTAGTGTTAGTTTTATCTACCATGTATTTGAAGAAGTTCTTTCTGTTGTCCTTGATCCCTCTCACCAGGTTTAATTCTAAGGAGGCCTTAGCTTTCCTAGTTGACTCCCTACATCCTCTGACAACAGCCTTATGTTCTTCCCAAGTGGCCAGCCCCTCCTCCCATGATTTGTAAACTCTCCTCTTCCATTTGAGTTTGGCCAGCAGTTCCCCGTTTAACCAAGCAGGTGACCTGGCTCCCTTCCTTGATTTCCTGCATGTCAGGATGCTCCGATCTTGAGCTTGGAAGAAGCAGTCCCTGAATGCTAACCAACTATCTTGGGCCCCTTTGCCTTCAAGCAGCCTTGCCCACGGGATTTCCCCCAGCAATTGCTTGAAAAGGCCAAAGTTGGTCCTACTGAAGTCCAGGGTTGTGATTCTGCTTGCTATTCTGTTCCTGCCACATGAGATCCTGAACTCCACCATCTCATGGTTGCTGCAACCAAGGCAGCCCTCCACCTTTACCGCTTCAACCAGACCCTCCTTGTTAGTGAAAATGAGATCCAGCAGCGCTCCTCTTCTAGTTGGCTCATCCACCATTTGCATCAGGAAGTTCTCATCAATGCACTGGAGGAACCTCCTGGACTGTGGATGGCTGAAAGTATGAAGGATATTTTTAATAAAAAGAGAGCAAGAGACAGGTAGACAGAACTGTGCAATTAATCATCCCTTTCACAGGCTGAAAACATCCCTTTCTTTATCCCAGCCCAGACTATTTGTTATGAAACTCTTTCATCTCTGCTCAGTTGTGTGGTCCTGCACCCCATGGCCTTGTCCCTGCATCCCTGGGGAGGAGGCTGTGCCAGAAGTTGGGTGGCTCTAGTAGGATCTGGGAACATCTGCAAGTCTGATTGTACAGATGCTATAATGGGGAATGACACATGGGTCATTTGCACTTAAGGGTGGAGAAGACCCCCCCTCCAAGTCCTTCCTTTTCCCTTAGTACAGCTACATGACAGCAAGAGCAAGCAGACCTTGGAGAAATGGAGACATAGCAGATTTCAAGGGATTTCACTTTCATCCTTCTGAAGGGTTGTGTCCATATTTCCTCCAAGGCCAAGATGAACAGTCCAACATCTGTCCTGCCACTCAGGAGAGAGCAGGGGCATCTCATGCTCTTCCTCCCAGCACCTTGGCCAGTGTAGTGGTGGGTTTGGCTGGTGACTGAAGACAAATAGTAGAAATGCTGAAGTGTGGGAGAGGCAGTCAGACAGGCTTTCCCATATGACAAACCAACATCGGCAGGGGTGGAGGAATGGCTGATGTGCCTGAAAAGCCAGTCATTACTTGAACAGTCTGGAGGAAAAACGTCCAGATTTGCCTGCCATGGAAACAGCTGAAAGGCAGTGAAATGGGCCAGATTTATTATTGCTATATTTGTCATGGGAAGGTTATAAGACCTATAGGATCTCCATTTTATGTAAAGACGATGTGTGGTTTTGCTCCCTGTCCCCCTGTGCATGTTCACAGCTGCTGGGAAATCTCACCCATGTGAAGCAGAGCACCGCATAGGTGCAAACCTCTGTCTGGATTGGAGAGACTAGGAAGATTTGTGTCTCCTGGTGCTCCCACAGTACTTTTTCCAATCCCCACTACACAAAAAAAATATCCAGGCCTCATTTTACTAGGTGCTGGAAATGCACTTACAGTCAGTGTAGAGTAAAAAGTGTTATTACCTAGAAACTTGTCCAGAATCCCTCAGGGAACAAAGGACAAACTCAGGAACTGAATTAAGCTACAGGGCACTCCTGTCTAATACCTTAGCTCCAGCTCATTTTCCCTCTCCTGCTATCTTTCATTTAATGCACACCTTGGAATTGCATTGAGTAATTACAGATGTTCAGGGCAAAACTGCAGGTTATGCCTCTAGCTGCATGGCTTGTGATTTGCAAGGCAGAATGTGTACAAGTGAAGATACCTCAGAAGAAGCAATTTGCCAAGAATTTTACCTAATGAATTATAGAAATGAAAAAAAAATTAGGTCAGATGGGCCCTCTGGAGATCTCTCATCCAACCCCCTGCTCAACACAGGGCTAAATTTGAATTTAAATCTGATTGCTCAGGGCCTTGTATAGTTGAATGCTGAAAATCTCCAAGGATGAAGAGGGTTTTTGGCCACAGCCTTTCAGGGCCCTTGTTTCAGCACTTGACTACCCCAGGATCAATAGATTTTTCCTAATGTCCCATCAGAATTTCTCTTGGTGCAACATGTTCCTATTGCCACTCTCCTTCCTCTGTGCACCAGAGCTGGATTTATCTTCTGTACAGTTGCCTTTAGGTAATGGCACAGGTAGTTTGATCCCCATCAGATCATCTTCTCCATGTCCAGAAAACCTGTTTCCTTCCACCTCTGCTCAGACATCATGTTCTCCAGCCCCCAACCACCTCTGTGTCTGTCAGCTGGACCCACTCCAGTTTGCAGACACCTTTCTTTTGTAGAGGAGCCCAAAACAGGGGACAAGAACCCGATTTGTACTTCCCAGCATCCTGCTGCATGAGGTTAATCCACCCCAGGTGGCATTGCCCCACACCTCATGAATTTCCTGCCAGCATGATTCTTGAGCATATAGAGCTTCCCCTGAACAGCAGCTTTGGCCTTCAGGGTATTGACCAATTCCTTCAACTTGGTATCACTCCCAAACTTGCTGAAGTTGTGTTCCCTCCTCACAGCAATCCAGGATGTCTTCATTTTTAACTCCTAAACAGAAAAACTAGATGTTTCCAAAGAAAAAAGGCCTGTGATTTTGAACAGGCAGAGTGTTAGTCGGTGCATTGCCCAGCCATGCCTTTGGAGAGCAGGGATGGGATGGTTTCAGAGAACGGTGGGACTATCCTGCCCTCCACCCTCAGGCACCATGGGATAGAACTTCTCACCAAGTGGGAAGTCCACAAGCCCCTAAAAGACTGCTGCAAAGAAAATAAATCCTCCCCCAGAGATACAACATGGGGTATAAACTGGAGCAGGGGATATTGGAGGGTGAGATGCTGGGGGAAAAGTTTATCAGGAGAGTAGGAGCAGAAAGGCAGGAGCTCACTGGCTGATCTTTCAGATCATGGTGACCTTCTTAGCAGGAGACCTGGCCCATGCACTTCTTGACAAGTCTCAGCTTGGCTTCACCTCTGAGGAGCTGAGGTTGTCCAAGAAGTCCAAGACAGTAATGAGCTGTAGCTCCTTTTGCGTCAACAGGAAAAAAAACACCTTGAGATGGACAGCACAGCCTTTTCTATCTTCTGTCTATGAGGACAAAAGAGGTCCTCAAGGGCAACAGAACCTGGGAGACAGAGATGTGCACAGCCAGGAGGAGAAGCCCTGCAAGGTGCAGAGAAGCATAGAGGCACAGAAGCGTAGAACAGTTTGGGTTGAAGGGACCTTCACAGGTCATCCAGTGCCACCCCTGCCATGAGCAGGGACATCTGCACCAGCTCAGGTTGCTCAGAGCCCCGTCCAGCCTGGCCTGGGATGTCTCCAGGGATGGTTCATCCACCACCTCCCTGGGCAACCTGGGACAGGCTCTCACCCTCCTCATTGTAAGAAAATTTCTTCCTTAAGTCTATTCTGAATCTCCTCTCTTTTATTTAAAAAACATCACCCCTTGTCCTATCACAACAGGCCCTGCTAAAAAGTTTGTCCCCATCTTTCTTATAGGCCTCCTTTAAGTATTGAAAGGTCACAACACGGTCTCTCCAGCACCTTTTCTTTGCCAGGCTGAACAACCTCAACTCTCCCAGCCTTTCTTCATAGTCTTACCCAGCTGGACAGAGCCAGTAGCTTTTAACAAGTTCAAATAAGTTCATAGGGTCTCCTGGGAAGCTGGACATAGATCCAGTGTCAGCCCAGAGGCCTCAGCAGCACCTTGCATGATGCTTTCCCCCAGCCAGCAGCACAGAGAAAGCAGGTGCATTCAATAGTAAATTGGGGCTCCTTGCAGTGCTTGTGAAATCACTGAGTTTACTTTACAAAGAAGCACCTCTCAGACATGCTCCACGGCCTCTGCTAATAAGAGATTTCCCCTGGATTACGAGCATTACAGCCCTGAAGGATCTGGAGGACTCAGGAGACTACGGAGTCCTATAGACCGACAGCTTAAGCCCCGTTCCATCGCTCTCTGACCACGGCATCTCAGGGCTGGAGCAGCAGCAAGAGCCCCAGCTCTGGCCCATGGGGCCAGGTGGGTGCAGGCAGGGTCCCGGGCTGTCGGCGGTGCAGGCAGGGTGCGGGCAGGGTGCGGGCAGGGTGCAGGCAGGGTGAGGGCAGGGTGAGGGCAGGGTGAGGGCAGGGTGTGGGCAGGGTGCGGGCAGGGTGCAGGCAGAGTGCAGGCAGGGTGCGGGCAGAGTGCGGGCAGAGTGCAGGCAGGGTGCGGGCAGAGTGCAGGCAGGGTGAGGGCAGGGTGCGGGCAGGGTGAGGGCAGAGTGCGGGCAGGGTGCGGGCAGAGTGCAGGCAGGGTGCGGGCAGAGTGCAGGCAGGGTGCAGGCAGGGTGCGGGCAGGGTGCGGGCAGGGTGCAGGCAGGGTGAGGGCAGAGTGCGGGCAGGGTGCAGGCAGGGTGCAGGCAGGGTGCGGGCAGGGTGCAGGCAGGGTGAGGGCAGAGTGCAGGCAGGGTGCAGGCAGGGTGCAGGCAGGGTGCAGGCAGGGTGCGGGCAGGGTGCAGGCAGGGTGAGGGCAGAGTGCGGGCAGGGTGCGGGCAGGGTGCAGGCAGGGTGAGGGCAGGGTGCAGGCAGGGTGCAGGCAGGGTGCGGGCAGGGTGCGGGCAGGGTGAGGGCAGGGTGCGGGCAGGGTGAGGGCAGGGTGCAGGCAGGGTGCGGGCAGAGTGCAGGCAGGGTGCAGGCAGGGTGCGGGCACAGTGCAGGCAGGGTGTGGGCAGGGTGTGGGCAGAGTGCAGGCAGGGTGCGGGCAGGGTGCGGGAAGGGTGCAGGCAGCAGTGAGCCTGCAGCAGGGACCGACAGCTGGGCAGCCCACAGCTGAGAGCTGTCAGGCAGCTGCCCGCCGGGGTGGGCTGGCCAACCTCGCTGGCTGGGAGATCAAGGGCTGGAGGGTGGGAGGAGGACAATGGTCCATTTTGGGGCTGAACAGAAAGCGTCTTTCGGAGGAGCGAGGCTGAGCAGAACAGGGCAGAGCGGGCTGGAGGAGAAGGTTTTGCAGGGAGGAAGAGCCTGAGAGGTGCAACAAGGGATGCTTTGCAATGCAGGGAGTATCCGGGCTCTTCCCCACCAGCCTGGGTAACTGCAAGACACTTCTCCCTTCCCACAGATGCTTGGGACAGGGCAACATGAGGCACTGAAACCCGTTTGTGCCATGCCAGGATTTCATGCCGGGGGAACCCCAAATTGCCTGGGGCTGGCCAGGGCTAAGGCTCCACAAATAACCTCAGAAACCAAGGAGGCAGCCAAAACATGTCGGGTAATCACAGATAAACGCTTGATCTACTCAGGTTACACGGTGGTGGGGGGACCACAAACCACTAGCAGACAGGAGAGGAGAGAAACAACAAGCCAAAGGGAGAAGGGAAATCCACCAGGAGAGGTGAAAGCAAGTCAGTAAATCACAGGGGCTGCTGCTCTTCTCCTGACCCTCCCCTGGTCTTCTCTGCCTGGGAAATTTTATCCTTGCAAATTTTACAAGGAGGAGCTTGGAAACTGGGAGTATGAAACTCAGGCAGGAACGCCATCAAGAGTCTCTGTCAGACATCTCTGTAGAGGTGCATGGAGAAATGCACAGAGATGAGTCCAGGCACCCGGGGATGGTGGCCAAGCTCTGCTCTCCAGCAACAGGCTCTGCAGCTCCAAGAAACCAAAAGTCTTGGAAATATTTTGGAAATAGCCACACTGGTGGAGAAGATCCGTTCCCTCTGCAAAGCCCAGTTCCCACAGCAAGGAACACTGGAGGATGCTGCGAGCCAGGCTGAGTGGAGACAACCTCTCTCATCCAGGGAAAACTTTTCAGAGCGTGTTGGACTGAAGATGTGCAGATGGTCTGGAGCAAGAAAACTGCAGGCATTTCCTCCTTTCCTGCCGGTGCCTCCTGACCAGCCCGATTCGCAGATGAGTGCAGGCACAGGAATGCAGTGGGAGTAGAAGCTCCTTTGAACATCCCGGCCACGGCACGGCCGGTGGGAACGTGTAGCTGGAGAGGCTGAGCTGGGAGATAGCCACTGCTATGAGATCTGCCGTGAAATTGGTTCCCGGGAACGTTCTGCCAACCAGCCACGGCTTTCCCGGCAGGCGTAAACATCCGCCAAAACAAAAGATTTTGCTTTTCTTTCGGAGACATGGAAATAAATGTAATCCAAATAATATCTTCACCCTTTGCACTCCTGTCCCAGCCCTCTAAGGCCTGGGTGAGATTTGGCATGTCCTTGTAGGGTGGATGTTGGGCATTGCTCACTGGAGGAGAGTGCTTACCAAAAAAAGAGGAGCACCTGGCATAAAAGAACCCACCGGCACTGTTGCCGTCCCCTTGCCTTTGGGTTACCTTAGTTATTTTCACGGTGCAGGGGTCTCCAGGTTGTCCACACATTGCATTGCCCTGACACCAACACCCAGGTGAGACCTGTCACGGCTCACCCTTCTCCGTTTACTGAAACACAGAGGAGCTGGAGGGTTAGGATTAGACTTTTCGGGACCAACCTGAGACCAAAAGGTGACAAGTAAAAACATGTGAAGTTCCTGGCTCTTCTGGCACTTGAGGACCAAGTACCTTCCCAGGTGTCCCCATCCAGCTGCAGCCCAGACACCAGAGCAGGGGCTCAGCAATGACAACAAATCCTCCTCTCACCTGGGAAAGCCAGGCAGGGTCTGGCCCCACCATGGGGTGCAGAGTCCTGTCCCTTTGCATGCCAGTATGGACTCTCTGTCCATTCAAATGCTATTTCCCAGGTGTTCCAGATGAAGCCAGGACATTCCCAGTCTCAGGGCAATGGGTGGCCCACGTGGGAGTAAGTGATGCTCTCCTGGGATCCAGCACCAGGGCTGCAGGAGGGCTGCCGAGACCCAGCTCCTCTGCCGTGTTAGCAGGTATACAAAAAACAGAGCACACCAAATATTCCCCAGCCATCAGCCAAACATCCCTCCTGCTAAACGCATGACCTCTCTGCATTACCAGCTTTCTGTAGAGACCACACATAATGCCCATGGATAAATCTCCCCTCTCCGGTTTCCATTTCCATGAGGCCAAGCTGCTGGCTCACACCTTCCTCCACTCTTCACGGGGCATCATGCCCTGAGCGAGAAAAGCCACCTGCTGCTTCGCTTCCCTCCGGAGACACCCAGCAGGGACCACAGCCCCAGGCCCCCCAGGTCCCCCTGCAACCCAGGCAACACTTTAAGAAGCTCCACCAGTCTCTGCTGAAGGACTCTGCGAGCAGCAGGATGGGGAGGATGCCTGTGGAGGAGACAGGAAAAGTGCTGTATGAGATCTCCTCACCCTTTTCCTGAAGCCTTGCTCGACCTCCAGCCCAGGTGTAGCCATCCATGGGGCAGGAGATCGGACCACACAGCCAATTGGTAAGGAAAGAGGATGTGGAAGGATGGCAGGTACTGGGGTGGGGGGTTGGGTCAACCTGGGCAGATAACTGGGGGTAGGGGAAGAGTTGTGTGGGTGGTCTGGGACCCCAGAGATCAAAGGAGGAGCCGGTCACAGTGAGCATGGGAGTCCCCAGTTGGCAAAGCACTGGAGGTGGCTGGTGGGTTCCCTGCATGAACACGACGGGAGCCAGTGGCAGAGTGTGTGGGAGGGTGTCCCACCAGGTCTGTGGCTGGAAGCAGGGCTGCCACATCCCCAGTTCACAGGAGGGCAGGTGACCCCCAGCCACAAAGGCAGCAATGCAGGGTGACATTGGAATATCTGCTGAATAAAGTTCACAAGTCCAGGGAGAGACCAGCTTCCTTTATTCATCACTGATCTTAGCTAGGCTGCTCAGAAATAGATGCAACACACCTTCAAATAACGAGGCTGAGCATCTTACAGCTGAAATCCTGCCCAGAGGGGCTGCAGGAGCCATGAGTCAGCTCTGTGCTAAGAGCGTGCAGAAGCCAGGCAGGTGTCAGTGGCGAACAAGGGCACAACAGACATCAGCTCCCCCAGCCTGAGAAGTTATGATTCCTCCAAAGAGTGAATATTTCCTGTGCTCCAGCCGTTCCCCACCTCCGTCTTTCCCAAGGGGCTGGATGGGTCTCACTGTCCCCACCAGCTCCTACCCGCTGCACCGGACAGATGTGGCTTCCCACAGGGACCCAAGGCTGTGGCAACATCCCAGGCAGCGGAGCAGTTTGGGGAGGGGTGTGGAGCTCAGTCCCAAAACGAACCCTGGGGCAGGGGATCTCCCTGAATGCACAGGCCCCCCCACCCTGTGCATCCCATGAGGGGGCTGCGGGGTCCATCCCCCAGCGGCTCCCGGCGCTGTCCCCCAGGGCTGGGACAGCCTCGGCTGCACATGCCACCCGGAGCAGACTCCCAGCTCACTTCCACCTGTTTCCGATAAGCTCACTAATCCATCCCTATAATGATTCTTTATTAATGGATGCTGCTGTCTTCATTACATGCCTTAATTAGTGTTTTGTGAGCAAATTCAAGGGGATAAGAAGCGTGTCACATTTTCCAATGGGGGGTTTGCATACAGCTACCAAAATAACTTTGTCTGTGAAGCTGGAGTTCCTGTTTCACCCTGCCCGTGAGCTGTCATCCCTAGAGCCTAATCCGGCAGGCAGGCTGAGCTGCTGCCCACTGCCCAGCCCTCCCCTCCCTTCCTCCCTGGCTGGGCTTGCTGAGCTCCCACAAGCCAAGATGAATTTCAGTCATGCACGGACTTGAAGAGAGATTTGTCACTGGGAATCAAAAAATCCTGGAAAAGTCCAGCAGGCTGCTGCCCTGCTCGCTGGACCGCTCTCCCCCCACCACACTGTCTGCCTGGGGATGGAGATGGAGGCAAGTGGGGCTGCTGTAGCCCCTGCTGACCGATGCTGCTCTAGTTGGTCATTTGGGCTTAAAGTATGAGGATGGTCCCTAAGATACCCCCAGCATCCTTGGGAAATGGCAAAATCCCATCAGTCTGGCTGGGAGGGACAGGACCAAGCTGGGATGTCTCCAGCACAAGGACCCACATCCACAGCAGGAGCAGCACCGGCCACCACCAGCCTTCCTGGGCAGAGGACACTGGCAGGAGCCGGTCCCATGCAGCGCCACTGGGATGGGACCTGGCACGGCCAGCCCTCAACTCCACCCAAAAAGGAAAAAAGCCAAAGCAGTTTGTTAATGTGACTGGCGACACTCCTGCCCTGAGTGGGAGGTGTCCGTGTCCTCCCCTGGCACAGGCTGTTCTGTACCCGGCACCCTCCTGGAGCCAGCACAGCCCCTGGCACCCTTGGGTGCTTTGGGACCAGCCCCTGCCCCTCGTACAGGTGAGGCCACAAGCAGGGACACAGCAGGGGTGTCCTGGTCACCCTGGCCCCTTCCCTGGGGACAGCCACCACCCCACCAGCACAGCACAGCAGGTCTGGAGACCCACAACTTCACGTGGCCCTGACCCAGGTCTGCAAACCCTCTTTATCTTGATCCCACAGGTGCACCAACACTGGGTCTTCATGACAGGAATTTCCTAAAATCCAATTTCATCTTAAAAAAAAAAAAAAAGTGTTGCTTGCTGTCTGAGCTGTTTGCAGGAACAGCCCGAGCTTGTGCCTGATCCAAGGATCCTTGTGGCAGAACAAGGGAGAGGATCCTGGTGCCGGGGGAAGCTCTCCTGCATGAAGCAAGCAGGGATGCCGGGTCCTGGCATTACACAGAGGCTCAGCACAGCCAGCATGAACACGGATCATCTCCCCAGGTGCGGCAGTCCTTCCCCCCTGCATTAACCCCTTGACATCCCTGCCAACACATTTGAGTTCCCATTAGAGCTTTGCCACTGTCCCCAAGAGTGAAATGAACCAAAACTTGCCCCTTTGTCATGGCTCTGAGGAGAATTTAATTCCAAGGTTCAAAGCTTCCCTATCCCATCCCAGATAAAAGGGTGATCAGCGAAAGGAGATGAGCTGGTTAATAAAAGCCAAAGAAGAAAGCAGGACAGAAGGGCTGTGCCTATAGAGCACAACCCAGCGGGAGAGAAGCAGCTTTTCTCCGCACAAGACTTTTCCCAGTTAATAATTACAAGCCAGGCCCGCCAGTTCCAACCCGCTGCTCCACAAGAAAAGGCAATTAATTTAAGACTAATAGGATTTTAAATTCAAAACAATCCCAAGCGGGTTCGCATGGCGGGCTGTGAATGCGCCAGAGAGGCAGCCAGCAGCAGGCAGGATGGAGGCTGGATTTGGCAGAGCGGCTGGAGGAATTAAGGGCGAGGAGATGAAATCTTGTCTCCTGCAGCCGCCAGGCTGGGGATGGCAGCTCCTCATTCACCAGGCAGCTCGGCAGGGGGTTCTCCTCAATGGGAGGATGTCGAGGAGGCATTTCATTGAGCTCAAGCCAACGGCAGCGGCTGAGCACAAAGAGGAGCCACCAGCCTGTGCTGAGCCCAGACCACCTTTGACGCTGGAGACAAGGGACTCCAAAGCTCATCCCCACCAGAGACAGCCCTGCGTTGGCCCAGGGACCATGACCATCCCCTGGCACCTCAGAGCGGGTCCTCCATGAGGTGTAAGCATGCCCAAGCCATCCTCCCTCTGACCTGGCATGGAGCCTTGGGGTCCTGGGAAGGTCAAGGTGGACCTGGGGCTCTCCATAGACTTGCAGCTCAGCCCACAATGGTAGAGATGCTCTCAGCTGCAGGCTCCTCATGTCTGGGTTTCCACCTCCCATTCTCGATGGGCTGGTACAAAATTTCCTCCCAGTCCCTGGAAGACTCTCCAGCAGCACCCAGCCAGGCTGAGCTCTGAAAAAGGGAGTGATGCCAGCCCATGTCCTAGGAGAGGGCTGGGGGGCAGGGGAATCATCTGCCATGGGAGTTGCGTGGTAACGGTGGGGAAGGGACGGGTGCAGGGGCTCTGCTCTCATCCCCTCCTTGGCAGCCAGAGCCCTGTCGACTCACCAGCATCTGCCGGGAGATGCTGGAGCAGGAGTCCCTGTGGAGCCACCCAGCACCAGAGTGTGTGTAGAAACGAAGGAGCTAGGAAAATAATAAAGTGCTCTGCTATGGGCTGTGCTGACAGGGATCTCCAGGCTCGCTGACCAGAGCCATGAATGGGACTCGAGCCTACGGTTCCTCCCTTTTCACACTGCAACTCTGCAACACCAGGATTTACCATCACTGCAAGGAAAGGCTCCACTAAGACTGACTCAAACAGCCTCTCCCAAAGCATTTTAGCATGAAGGCATCTCTTCCTTTCACTCCAGAGCAGCTGGAAATGTGGACTCAAACTCACAAGGGGGCTTAGATGTTGCAACACACCTAAATATCCTCACAAGCTTGGGTTTTGGAAACTGGTGTCACTGGAGCGATTCCCTGCTGTGTCTGCAGGGACCCTGGGGACACAGGGATCATCCTGTGCATCTTTGGTGCCATCAGCCATCATGGGAGCATCTGCTTCTCACAATGCACATGCAAGGCAGGAAAAGGGAGGCCACATTTAGCAACACACAGCTTTTCCACAGGTTTGTGAAGAACATTTTATGAAGGTCCCCATGCAGGTCAAAGGGATTGGTGTTAATCCCTCCCAAGATCTCAGGGAGCTCAGCCTGGTAGATAAGGACTGTTGGTGTCTGTGCAGTGCCCTGCACCACCCTCAGTCCCTCTGGGCTGCGGAGAACCACTCGTGTTGAACCACAGTGACCCTGTCCCCTGCCAGGTCCCGAGCAAGCGCTGGCCAGACTAGAGGCTGAGGTCACGTCTCACACACCATATCCATCTCCAAGACAAGAAAAATGGACAAGATGGCCCTTGGCCATTCATGGGAAACATTCAAGAGGCTGATGAAGAAGAGCTTCCTAACACCAGACTGCTCCTCCATGAAACTTACCACACCCACAGGCACCAAGCCTGTTCCTGACCTGGATCATGCAGTGCATTCCTTTTGGCCTTATTTCGAGAAATAATTTTTACCAAATTTCCCACTTTATCTAGCAAAACAAACCCCAAACACCAGCCTGGGGGACAACTCCAGCCTCAGCTATGAGAGCTGGCAGAGCTGTGAAGGGCTGAATGCTGAGTCTTTCATTATGGGAAACAGTGAGCGACCTGCCTGTCAGGGGTGGAGTTTCTCCAGGCAAATAAGAGGAATTTATGGACCTGGCCGCAGGCTGGGGGAAAACTCCCATGAAATGTCTTTGTCAATAGCCACAGGAAGGACATGACCTATGAGTTCCAGCTGGATGCACTTAGCAGGGTCATATAGGGATGGAGACGAGTGAGACCCCAAACACACAAAACTGTGACTATGGGGGGAAGGAACATGAAGGTGGGCTGGTGTTTTGCTCCACTGCAAAAAGTTGCTTATCCTTGCAAAGCTGATAAAGAAAGCTGTAAAGATAGTTGGCGAGAGTAGGACAGCAGACAAGGAAGTGCAGTGTAGGGGGAAAGGGAAGGAGACGCCAGGGGCCTGGGGAAACAAGTCATTGCCAAGGCTCTCCAAAATCTTGCTGCGTCCTCTCATGTGAAGGCACCAGTGGGAGGAGGAAAATCCAGGGGTTTGCAAGATGGCCAAGAAGGCCAGAAAACTGGCCACGTGGTTCTAGCATAGGAAGGAAAATAAAGCCTTTCTTTGTTGCAGGTCTTGGTGAGGAGGGAGTGGAGCACCATTCTACTCATCCAACATCAATGGCCAGACAAGGGACCTCTGGTTTGGTTAGATGTCAATGGGACAACAACCAGCTGCTTCTCCTCCAGGAGAGGAGTGAAGCTTTGTCCTGGCTGGACAACATGGTGAGAGAGACAGCACCCAAAGCCAAGCAGGGTCCTGCTCTGCTCAAACCACAGTATGCAGCGGGTGGGGATCCCATACAAGTCTGGGACTGGACACGAAGGAAGCCTGGGGCAAAGATGCAATGTTTATTGGAGCAGGAGGACCTCACATCCCCGCTGCAGAGACAGGCCAAGGCATTATAAGAAAGCATCACCCAGCAGCGAACAGCCATCCCGTGGAGCAAGAGCTCTTTCTAGCTGTGGCTTATGCCACTGTAGGGAAAACTAAAAGCTAGCAAGAAAGGCAGAAAGAAAACACATGGTTGTTCCAAGAGCCAAAGCAGCATGAGGCTCATGGCTGGTGGAGGAGAAACCTGTCGGGACGTGAGGCAGAGCTCTGCCTCTGACATGGGTTCAGCCCAGCCCGTTCTCCTGGGTCAATAACATTGATTGGGTTTGGGATGCTCAGAGGACCAGTGACAAATGCTGGCCACCAGCCATTCAAATAAACAGTAGGCAGCCAGTTGGCCAGTGGCCACTCAAATAACCAGCCCCAAGCTAAAAAAATACAGTAAGCTAGTAAATTTAGTAACTTAAAGAGAAACATTCCTCTACCAACCAGCATGCAAATAATCCAGAAGGGGATATAGAGCTGACACAGTCCCCTGTTCAGCTTTTGATATTCGATGGCCCTTATCCAACTGGCTGCCAGTTGGTTATTTGCATTGGAACAGGAAACAAATTTTTCTCCTATTTATACTGCTTACCTCAGGAATAAACTAATTACTGTTATAAAATCCCATTCCCACAGTGTCCAGCACACATCTGTAACCCCTGGAAGGGACAAATGTGCACAAGTTGCCAGCTGGACTGTCCCATTGAAACAGCCAAATCCCAACTTGTTTTTTCATTGGCTGTCCCCACTGGATGATGAAGCAAAGCCGTCACTGCAGATACCTCACTGCATCAGCTGTTTACCTTACTTGTAAATAGAACATTGCTACAAAACACTCTTCCAAAACTGCCCAGCACACAGCAAGACAGCCTGGGGACAGGGACAAGGAGCAGGGAGCAATCTGCTGGTGTTTCAGTTCCTGCGGCCAAGGACAGGGCCAACTGGTTGCTCCAAGCATCCAGGCTGTGGAGTGGCAGAGATGGAGCTGGTCCAGCCATGCCGAGGCCCAGATGTGCCACTAGATGGAGTTCGACCACCCCACGTCCCCGTCCAGCTGCTGAGATGGTTTCCAGTGGAGATGGTCTCTGATTGCACTGGGAGAAGGGGATTTCTGAGGTCCAGCACTGGCAAAGGACTCCAAGCCCCATCACGGAGGAAGCCATCCTATCTTCACACACATGTGCAAGTGTCACAGCACGTGCACTTGGCACAGAGGCCCCGCAGTGACCAGTGCCTTTCCTAGTGTGGAAATCCCATCCAGTACCTTCCCATCAGCTCAAATACAAGAGGAAGCTCCAACATCAACCACTGCCCCATGTGCATGAAGGGACGCAACGGCCATGGCCATGCCCAGAGGCCCTTGTCTTGATGGGCCAGGTAAACCCCAGCAGCACAGCAAGAGACCAGGTTTCCAAGGATGCTGTGGTCTGGACAACCCTCAGCACACATTTTGCAGGATTTGCTGTTTCCTTCAAGATCCAGCTGCTGGAGTCAAGGGATTAGTGAAGAAAGGCCACATTCTTCCTCTTCATCGCTTCTGTAAAGACTTCCTTGCAGCATGCCACTTGCAGATGGCATCTAAGGAGCATGCAGAGTGTGTGCTTTGCCTTCATCTTGTTTTTAAAGCCAGACTTGTGATCTGACAGGTCCTCACCCATGAAAAATTTACAAGTGCATATTAGAGCCACTTTCCTCTCTGCAAACGCCTGGCTACCTTGGGCACCCTCCCCACATGGGCTCTGCTCTGCGTGGTGGAGGGAAGATGCCCTGTGATTCCCCTTGCCCACTCACCCACCCAGCAGACCCCCTGATCTTTGTGGGGGACTATGCCCTGGTATCCACTCAGTAGGGCCGTGCTGGGCTCTGTGTGGCTCCCCAGATTTGGAGGCAGGGAAGAAGTGACCGGTGACACCCCGTCCCCTGGCTGAGCTGCAGGTCCAGGCAGATGTGGCCACGTGCACCAGACACAGGGCTGCAACCTGGTGTCATGAAGTGGAAGTGGCAGAGAGGCAGGCTCACAAGGGATCCTTAACGGTATCTTGGGATGCAACTCATCTGGCATTCTCCATGTAAGCTTGTGAAACCAGGAACAGCCCAGCAGAGACGAGGTGAGAAGATGAGAAGGAAGGTGGATGGGAGGACAAGGAACACAGCGCTAGCTAGACACTGCATCCACAGGCTTGTCTGCTGGGATGTGAATGGAGCAACAAAGACACTCCTGCTCTGGGATCACAGGTTATTGAGAGCTAGTGATTTCCTCACCTTTGGCATTGAAGGGCTTGGGCACTCTCTGCTTGTGTGTGTTTGTCCCCAGGTGTGGCCAGGCATCTTCAAGTATGGCAACACAGGTGGGGACAAGCATGATTTTATCTGAAATGTGCATGGCTGCAAATGACACAATGGCTTTTTTTTTTTTTTTTTTTTTTTTTTTGGAGGGTGGAATAGCCCCTTCACACATGTAGAGCCAGGTTTCTGTTCATATGTTATGGAGCTGCTGGGAGGAGCCACATCATGAGAGGTCACACCATCGCGCCAAGGAGCCTTTTCACATCAGAACAAACTCTTTCTGAAAACAACCAGCTTCTCTTTCCGCTTCCAGATGTGGGGGTGTGGGCTGTCTTCCATCTTCCCTCTCCCCTGGAGTGTTTGTCTGGCTATCTACTGTCTGTACATCCCACTTTAACTACATCTACCCTCCTGCTCCCCTTGCCCAGAGCTTCAGCAGAGAGAGAATCAGAGAAACTCATCCAGTTTGGATGAAATACTAGTTATGACCCACACCAGTGAGCTTGGTCTGGATAAACCCCTGTCACTCTGTCATAAAAGTCAACACTCAGTCTGGGAAGGTGGCCTGGAACTGGTCATTGTTGTGCACATCAGACCCAGGAGAAGGCTTGGGCGATGTGTTTCTGAAGGTTCAGTACCACACGTTGAGGCTTCACTTCAGGACTTGTGGAGGGTCCTGAAGAGCAGCGTTAAGTGTCAGGGGCCGAGGTGAGATGCTACATGGGTTTAGTTCATCACCCAGTCCTGCTGGAGGTCCCACGGAGGTTCCTGCCTGCTAGAGCCCAACCTCTACCCAGGGAGAGGCTCCATGAGCAGAGTGCTGGAGGGGCTTGGAGTTAGTCCCCCACATTTCTCATCTGCATTTGGATTGGCCAGCTCCCAGGAAGAAACCAGTATCTATAACATAACTGGGGCTTGTGACAAGGGCCAGATGGGTCCCCAGCACCAGCCCGAGCCATCCCTGTGTGGGACAGGTCAGGCAAAGAACATCTGTGCTGGAGCATAATCCTTAACCCAGGCAAATAGCTGTAGGACATGCAGAGGGCCATGTGGCCTTGCTGGCTGCCATCATTGGGCCACAATGCCTGTTCGGTTGCCAGGCATCTGGAAGGATGTAATGAAATGAGCTATAAAGAGACCCAGACAGAGAAATTCAGCCCAAACAGCTCGCTAAGCTGACAGACAGGCCCTGGCAGAAAGCAAGGCTGCCCCGAGCTGAAGGGACTGTCCTGGTCTTCCTTGGAGCTGTCAGCATTGCAAGAAGCTGAGAGAGGAGAGCAGAGCTCGGGGCTGCAGAGCAGGACCACCTTTGCAGATGGGAAAGAGAGCAAGTGGGGCAATGGCAGTGGGAGAGATAGGACCTCAGAGCAAGATCACCCTGTGCTGGGCAAGGGAGGCGGGCGAGCACAGACACGTGGGATGGAGCTGGTTAAAGATTTCCTGCAGGAGAAGATGGAGATTTGTCATCGCAGGTGTAGGCAGAGGGGGTTGGATAGGTGCATGCCTGGCCAAGCAGTAGGTGAGGATGGAGTCAGGATGAGTGATGGATCAGTGAGCGTCCTGGGTCCATTTCCCAGTGTTGTGCTTTCCTAGTATCCCACCTATCTCGTGTCCACCATGATGTGCTTTTCTATCATGAGCAGGGCTGGATGAGAAAGGTCCTTCCCGTGACCCAGGACGTGGTTGGAGGGTCCCTGTCATACAGAGAAGCCGCGCACGAGGTCAGGAGGTTCCCTGAGCTCTGACAGCAGCTTGGAAACTCTATGCTGCAAAATTTGAGCTATTTCTGAGGTGGCAAGCCCAACCCAGCAGAATGCCAAATCCCCCTCCCCACCTGCAAATCCCAAATCCAGACACCTTTCCTGGGACCTGAATGAAGACAGCATTTCCCCAAGGCCTGGAGTCCACTCAAGATGGAGAAAGAACCTCTGAATTTGGAGGAAAGCCAGTGGTGCCCCCCGGGGATGTTTCCACTGGGCTCCCTGTGCAGCACCACAGCCATTTTCTTCATGCAACCCCTCTCCACGGTGATGCTCTCCCGAGAGGGCCCTGACCATCCCCCAGGATAACCCATGAGACTCAGATGGACAAGGTCCCCTCAGATAATCCTAAATAAAGAGATAGAAAGCTGGAAAACTAGGAAGAGAGTTTGCATTTAGAAGACATCCCTTGTCAGGAAGGCCATGGAAGAAGTGTGCAAGAGCCTTTCCTCTCTCCTGCAGGATGGACACCATGCTGAAGAGAAAGCAAAGCCTACAGATCCACCAAAAGCCCTTTTTGGAAGGGTGCTCCTGCAGGGTGCTGGCAGAGGTAGGAGACACAAGTGGCTCACAGCAAGAGGGACATGAAAAGGGGAACTGGTGTGATGAAGCCAGAGAGGGTTCAGAGGGCTCGTCTGATGGCTCTGTGGAGTCAGCCCTGAACTAAGCAGAGCAGTTGGTGTAAACAGGCACATTTCTCGTCTGCTTTGGCTATGGCAACATACCTGGTGAACATGAGACCAACCAGAGGCTCTTGTGATCACCTTGGACCTGCCATAGTTCACCAAAGACCTCAGACCTCCTGCTGTCTGTAGATCACCTCTGTCCCTACTCTGCTGTCCCACAGCCATCACCATGGTCTTGGAGATGGTGTTGTGTGTGACCTGGTCCCTTCCCACTCGTGATCTCAGCCTCATGTCATACATTCCGCAGCCACATCCTGCTGCAAGGCTCCTGCCACCCAAGCCTGTGACCTTCACTTTCGGCTCAGCCTACCCCAGAAGCATCACCACCACCAGTCTCCCATTTCCGACTTCTGTCATTTGCTTTATTGGCCAAGTGTCCGATGTCTCCTCACACATATCTGGAGGCAAGTCACCACCACGTGGACTGGCAGAGCCCAGGACAGAGAGGCACTCTGAGCGGATTAGATTTGAGATTGGGTTAATTGTGCCTTTCCATCATTTGTTTGGCTTGGGATAGGTCCAAAACATATGAATGAAATCCCCCCATGCATGCTACGCTGCTGACAAGCGGATATTGCATCTGGTTTGAATATGGCAAGTGGCTGCAGAGGCAGAGACAATGTGGAGCTGCTTGAAATACAACACACGCCTCCTCACACTCCCGGCCCCCCTGGACCATGTGCCCTGCAGTTACGTTATCCTGCAAGACCCCACCCTGCATCCCCAAACATTTGCCTCCACCTCCACACACCATTGCCTCTGGCCACCGTCACCCTGGCCTGTGCCATTGCCACTGCCAAGCGGTTCGTATCCCTGGCCAAAAGACAGGAGCAGGACAACCCCTTGGACCAGGAGTGATGTGCAAAGGGTGGGCTGTGATGGCCAGGATGGCTGTCGATGACACAGATGAAATGGCAACGTTCCCTGGTGTCAGAAAAGGGTGGGAGGGGAGGTGCAAAGGGAAAAGAAAGCAGGGTGGGTGCCAAAGGTTGATTTCTCTAACCCTCCCAGAGCCCCCGGCAGCCCATGAGCAGCCGTATGCCATCACTGTGGGGACTGCAGCGAGTGGGACCGAGCTGTCCCCAGGGTGCTGAGGCTGCCTCAGGGGGAAATGAAGCCTTTGCCAGGAGAATTTCAGCAGAAGAAAGTAACCTTTGGTCTAATGTCGCTTGCTGTGGGGTGCAAGGTGCTGGAGGCAGCCTCTGAGGATGGTGTGGCAGGAGAGCAGGGGATGGCCCATATTTCCCAATATTCCCACCCTGATCTGCCTCTAGCACAGGTTAGAGACTTTGCAGGGGATCCGGTAAAGGAAGAGAGATTCAGGGCTTTGCAACTTTTTATGAAGATACAGAGCCTTCAAGACCTGCGTGCACAGAGCCCCTTGGAGCACGGAGCCATGCTGGAGGTGCAGGGCAGGACCCTCGGTGAAGGGGCACCTGGCAGAGGGAGGCACATGCTGGGGAAGATATAGGCTGGGAAACCACATTTTCCAAGGGTAAACGTGCCCAGGAAATAAAAAGAGGGTCTGGTGTTGACGCACAACTTTGGGGTTTGGCAAAATAGCTTTTGCTCATGGATGACCCAAAACTTCAGGAATAAACTGCAGGCAAGCCCAAACCACAGCCCCCTCTATGCAACGCTTTCATTCCTTGCTTTTCAGGAGGAAGCTGGGGAAACATCGGCCTACGTTAAGGTGTTCACCATACATTCTCATTGCAGTCTGTCTCGCAGGGAAATGTGTCCCCGAGGTGTGGTGGTCACTTTGTTGGTCACTGCCGCAGCACCAGGCCCAGAGCAGCAGGGTGGAAGCTGGGTCCAACCACGGAGATGATGGACGTGCACTGGTTTCCCTCCTGGCCCTCGCTGCTGGCACCTGCCCCCTGCTCCATCCCTGACCCAAAACTAAGCTGCCCCCTCCAACCACGAGCACCTGCAGAAGGGGCAGGTGGGGAAGCCAAGATATTTCCACCCTGGGTGGCATGTGGTCCCGGGCCACTGCCTGGAGGACACAGGAATTCCCCTGCTGCCACCAGCACCCAGGCACGGTTCACTGCAGCTCCCACCGTGACACAGAGGAATGACAATGTCCACGCCAGGAGAGCCACGTAGGACCCTTCGTCCTGCTTGCAGGACAGCTGAACCCTGGTTGTCACAGGTGTTGAGCACCCTCCATCCCCAGCAGCCCTCAGGGCTGTCACAATCACTCAGCACCTCCCAGGATCTGGCCTTTTTTTCCCTGTTCTTTTATGAAGACGTTATTTTACGGCTTGTTAATTTGTACTTTTTCAAGCTTTTAACAGGGAGTAAGGGCCAAGTCCCCAGGCAGCCCATTGGCCGTGAGAAATCCCATTTGGTATCATATAAATTATTGCAGATATTACTAATATTGCGTCTATTGTGTAAATACTGACTAAATGTTTGAAAAACACAAATAAATACGAGCTGAGCTGATGGCTGGAGCAGCTGCCTATGAGCCATTCTGGGCCCCCGAGGGAAAGAATCCACATTTTAAACTAATGTGTAAATATGTAACCTGCCTCCATCCCCCGCCAGATCGGCATGAGCAGTCCTTGGAAGCAGCCCAGTCCCTCAGCTGCAAGGCTATGATTTAACAACAGCTATAAATACATCTCATCCGCTGGGCAACTGCACAAACAAGGACTCACCTGGCAGTAAGGGGGTCACCCAAGAGTCTCCCACCTGAGACCGCTGCGCATGGAAGGGTGCGTGGTGGTGGGAGATGCTCAGGGCTGCCTGGTCCTTGAAGCCTCTCTTGAGTCCTGGACCTCATCAGCCCAGCCTAACAGATCTCAGTGTTGCGTGCCACAGTCAGGTATGAGCTAATGGGCCACGATCAGCTGATGGGCCACCAGGATCAACGAGGATGCTGCCTCCAAGTCAAGTGCCTCCCCTCACTTGCAAGCCCTTTCCCCCATTCCCCATTGTTTCAAGAAAGTCACAGAGCCTCCGTTCCTTATCAACACACAAAGTCCCAGAGCAACACGCCCCTTGCCAGAGGGCAGAAGGACCGGCCAAGGACCGTGTCCCCACATCCCACTGCCTCAGATGCTGGAAGTTTCCAGCCTCTCTTCATGAGTCCCCAGTTCCTCCCCATCACCCAGGTCTGGCTCTGAATGGGATGAGGACCTCCATTAACCCTTTCCCCACCCAAACCAGGGGTACTGCATGGAATGGTGAGCTACAGACTGCAGACAAGGGCGAGGAGACAGCCTGCGTCCCTGGGCTTTGCCTTTCTTGAACACAGGATGATGCTAGTTTTCACCCAGCCTTTTTTTTTTTTTTGTGACTTTCCCAAACGTTTCAATCAAATTTAACCCATGGCCACTACTCAGTTGGGTACAAACACCTCTGGGTTTACCCATGTCCTGCAGAGGATGAGAGCTGCTGGGGTGGCTACAAGCAACAGCGTGGGGCAGATTTGCTCCTCAGCTGATGGACGGCAAAGGTGGTGCCAGGCTGTGTCATGGGTCCCATCGCCCAGGGCTGGGAAGGGAGGGGCTCCAGCACCCTGCCAGCAGGAGAAGCCGGGCCAGGAAGATCTGAGTCAGGGCAATAAGGTCATTGCAGTGGGAGCCGCCTGGGACACTTCTGGGTGGATGCATGTCCCCTAAGGCAAAACATGAGATTTAATGCCGTTTCTCTTGAGAAAGGTAAAGATCATGGTATGGGTTCCCATTTCCAAAGCTGCAGGTATTTTTCAGGCGTGGAGTGCCAGCTCTGGTCTCAGTTGCAGACGAAAAAGACTAAACGTACATGATCTCCACAGGACCAAATGCTACAGAGAGTTGTGGTCAATGGGGCAGAGTCCAGTTGGAGGCCTGTATCTAGTGGAGTCCCTCAAGGGTCGATACTGGGACTAGTACTATTCAATATATTCATCAATGACTTGCATGAGGGAATAGAGTGACTGTCAGCAAGTTTGCTGATGACACCAAACTGGGAAGGGTGGCTGACACTGGAAGGCTGTGCTGCCATCCAGAGACCTGGACAGGCTGGAGAGTTGGGCGGGGAAAAATTTAATGAAACAGAACAAGGGAAAATGTAGAGTCTTGCATCTGGGCAAGAACAACCCCAGGTTCCAGTATAAGTTGGGGAACGACCTGTTGGAGAGCAGTGTAGGGGAAAGGGACCTGGGGGTCCTGGGGACAGCAGGGTGACCATGAGCCAGCACTGGGCCCTTGTGGCCAGGAAGGGCAATGGGACCTGGGGGGGATTAGAAGTGGGGTGGTCAGTAGGTCAGAGAGGTTCTCCTGCCCCTCTGCTCTGCCCCGGTGAGACCTCGTCTGGAATATTGTGTCCAGTTCTGGGCCCCTCAGTCCCAGCAGGACAGGGAACTGCTGGAGAGAGTCCAGCACAGCCACGAAGATGCTGCAGGGAGTGGAGCATCTCCCGTGTGAGGAAAGGCTGAGGAGCTGGGGCTCTGGAGCTGGAGAAGAGGAGACTGAGGGGTGACTCGTTCATGGGGATCAATATGGAAAGGGGGAGTGTCAGGAGGATGGAGCCAGGCTCCTCTGGGTGACAACCAGTGATAGGACAAGGGGCAATGGGTGCAAACTGGAACACAGGAGGTTCCACTTAAAGATGAGAGGAAACTTCTTCCTGGTGAGGGTGCCAGAGGCTGGCCCAGGCTGCCCAGGGAGGTTGTGGAGTCTCCTTCTCTGCAGACATTCCAACCCGCCTGGACACCTTCCTGTGTAACCTCATCTGGGTGTTCCTGCTCCGGCGGGGGGTTGGACTGGATGAGCTTTTGAGGTCCCTTCCAACCCCTGACATTCTGGGATTCTGTGATTCTGCGACTTTCCCCAACTTCTTCTGCCTCCTACCTCCTCTCTGGGACAGCCGGAAAGATACTTCCTCACCGATTTTCTTAGCTGCTTCCAAGTTCTGGGGATCAGCCCTGTGCAGCGCCTGATTCTGAACTTCGACCCTCCTGGCAAGCACCATGGCCACAGACTCCTCCAAAACCCAGTTTGGCTCCTCCAAGCCCCTGCAGTAGCTGTAGGTGCCCAGGCTTGGCCTAACAGGAGCAAATGCTCCTCCCAAAACAACCCTTTTGGCTCCTTCATGTCACATCTCTGAGCCATTATCTAGGTCCAGGCATGGGTCCTTGGCCAAAAGCATCAAATGCAGCCAAGGAGGGTAAGGAACCAGGGGAAGGACAGCACAGGATCAGGTTGTGCATCAGGACTCAGCTCTTCCACTGTAACTACAGATTAAAATAATAAACTTTGAGAGATCCAGCGTTTGGCAGGGCCTATGAAGAACTGATGTTTGACTGGCCCTCAGCTCACAGGCACACCCAAATAAATAGCATTGTTTATAGGACTGAAAATTAAAAATTAAGGGCTGTGATTTTCAAAGCTCCCCGAGGAGCCCTGACATTGAACTCCCATAAAAGTTAATGGCATGAAACCCCATCCCTACATTTCTCCGGAGTGATAAAAAGAGCTATTCATTGTGCAATCAATTGCAGAAATCCATAATAATTTATACTAAAGAAATCCTAAGTAATTTCACTGCTATGGAGGGTTTCAGTTAGCAATAAATCTAGTAAATAAAGTACGTACCATCTGAGTAGGAGAAATGACCGTAAGATTCGGCAAATTAGCTAACACAATGCAAAGTAATTTCACTACTTATTATCTGCTCAGAATTGCAAGCCATCAAGTTAAATTCATCTACTTTAGTTCAAAATTCAAGTAATTTTTGCCTTCAGATGAAAAGCAGAATTTCTGTGCCTGATTGGAAAACATTTGAGGAAAATGTGGGGGTTTGCATGGGTTTTGACAAAATCATAAGCTGTCAATCAAATTGCATGTACCAGTGCTTCTTGTAACAGCCCCAGTTTTGTCCAGAGAAAAACTTAATTAGGAGAGACTTTGATACAGAGGCTTTGGCCTTCCCTAGACATCTCTGCTGAGTTTCTGCATATTTATGTGCACCTGTGGGTACCAGGATCCTCTACCACCACCGCTCACTTGCAGAGAATGGTTTAAATTGATATCAGGCACCTTTATCAGACCTTTTGTCTGCTGAGGCTGAGATAGATGGTGCATGGGACGAGATATGCCACATGAAACGTCACTGCTGGAGACATGCCATGGCATCAGTTGATCTCATCCAAACACACGTACACAAACACACACGTGCAAGTCCCACGTCCACCCTGACCACCCATGTCCATACTGCAGGTGTTCAACAGAATGTCATCAAAGATGCACATGCCTCCCTGACACTCACAAGCATCTGGGAGGGACACTCCTCCTTGCCCCGTCCTCAGAGATCATCCATGGCTAAATGAGCATGTGAAACACACCCAGGGAATCAAATGCCATGGATGGGCTCTACATCCCGCTCTGAACACCTTGGTCCTCTTTCCACCGCGTGTCTATAGCTGGGCATCACACCTCTGACTCTGCTCAGCAGACGGACTCTACAACCATGCAAACAGCTACCTCACTTCCAGGTGAAGAGAAGATCAGCAGCATCATCCACATCCAGGTATAACCCTTGTTTGGGGAATTTGATCCACAACACTATAGCGTTCAAAGTTGGCTGAAGAATTAAGCATTGACCCCATTACAACTTAGTAGGAATCATGTCCCATCCTCCTCTAGGTTACTCTGAAACCCTGCCCCACCATTGGGTCTTAGGTGTAAACCCAAGATCAAACCAGCTGTACCATCAGAAGTCACTGCAGGTAAGAGTTCCCAAGAAAAGGTCTGTAAAGAAAGAGAAGCAGGAGGCTACAGGTCACAACACCAGGCATGCCACAGTTATCCCTATTTAGTGATCTCTTTTTAAAAAGATGCCACAGTAAAGGGAAAGATAAAGCAAAAAACTCTTGAAACTCTTCCTCTTATTTGAGTCATTTTTGGGTCTTGCCCACAGGTCACATCCCACCATGCTGTATGCCCACTCCACACACTGAGCAGACCCAATGCAGGGTTTCCAGGATTTACAGATCTGGAAAACATCAGCCAACCTCTGCAGTCACACCAATGATGAGCGGGAAGAGCGAAGAGCGAAGTCCACCCCATCCCACACCACAGCCATTGGCTTCACCATCAACTAAAGAGCCGGAGAGTTTGACACACACGTTACCTTCCTTTGGCCGGGTACGAGGTGGCTGCAAGCACCATGGGTAATCTTGGTCCAGAAGGTCAGAGACAGCAATGGCTCATGCTGGCCATCTGGTCACTGGGCCACTGAGTCTGCCCCACAGGTCCACACTCGTGGCCAGTGGCCACGTCCCATTACACGTGGCTGTGTCCCCCTCTAGTGGCGTGTCCCAGCCAGCACGTCCTGGCCATTGCAGTGAGCTGGACATGCTCACCTTTGGTGTGGTCACCACAAATTCATGCCTCTCTTGTTCCTCGGTGGCCCTGTGCTGGGTGACGGCATGGTCAGACCAGTGACGCACAAAGAGGATCGCCAAGAAAATGTGCTGCTGCTGCCCCCCATTGAGCGCCAGCTTCCTTTGGCCATGGCAGAGCAAGGTTCTCCTGTAGCGATGGGTTGGTCCATGAAGGTGAGCAGGACATTCCCAGTTCCCCAAACCTCCCTAGTGACTGGACTATGAAGGGCTGGAGGATGGCTTGGCCAACCATCAGGACAATGTTACAGCCAGTCACAGGTACCAGGGGTTGTAATGGCTCCCCAGGGTATTTTTTTTGAGAGAGGTCTAGAAGGATTAATTGGAATTCACTTCTGGCAGCTGCTGCCTGCATAAGAAGAGATGAGTTACAGCCATCCACGCTGCCAAGCTAGCGAGATGCCTCCTCACCACAACTAGGATGGAGCGCTCTGCGTCACTGTTAACTTGGACTTCCTCAATGGTTCTGGTTTCACATCCCCCTCATCCATAGCATCACTACAGGGCAGGATCAAAACTCATCTCCTTGCTGCATTTATGGCTGAAGATTGTGTCTAGTCCTGAAAAACACAGCAGGTCAGGCTCTCTGTTAGCTGTGTGTGTGCCATGGGATGTAGCTGGTCTTGCTTTCCTAAACAGCCAGTGTTTGTTTTGCTGGGTGATTCTCTTAAGCAACCATAATTGTTTCACAGCTCCATGTTTCCACATATCTTGGGAGAGTAAGCAACACAAAGTGCCCTGGTTTGCTCAAGACAGCAGAACCGTGCTCAAACGGTGCCAAAGCAGGTGACCATTAGGGCTCTGAGACATGATGGGACACCCAGGGAATCTGCTGAGCATGCTGGGATTGGGCCAGATCCTTAAAAATGCATCTCACCAACATGTGTTTCAATTTCTTTCTAAATTGGGGTCCCAAAACCAGAAACTTAGCATCAGAGTGTCCATGAAAAGCGTGCTGTGAGTGCCGCAGGCTCCGCTCACATTCACTGGGAGGCTCTTGCCATCGTCTCCTGCACCTCTGCAGAGGAACTGCTTGGAAATCAGTGCTCTAAATATTTCCCAATTTTCTTGAAAACTAGGAATTTCCACAAGTGACAGAAATCAGTAATTTGAAAAAAAAATGAAGAAATGACCCAAAAATGCACTTTGGCAAGGAAAAAAATAAAAATGGAAACTTTGGAGGTTTTTTTAACTCAATTCAGCAGGCCCGGGTCCATGCACACTGGCCACTCTGTACTGTTCATCTCAGCCTGGTAGAAAGCCAGAGAGATGGTTAAACATCTTCCCTTCAGCTTTCCCTAGATGCCAGACGTGCCCCAAGGTATTTCCTGAATCCGGCAACTTTTCTGGGCTGTATGAAGTCTGTCACTTTGTACAGTGTTTCTAGGATGGAAGATGACACATTTATTAATATCAGCATTTACAGCTGGGAGCCCTTTGAGACCCTTGAGTCACCCACAACTGCACTTGTGAATTCTGGTCCCTGCCACAGCAGCTCTGTGGGCCAGGGCAGCCTCGCTGCTGTAATTTGCCCTTCAGAGACACCCAGGCCAAATGCCTCAAATCAGCAAGCAGGTCACAAATTTCATTTTTGAGTCCTCCTCACATGGGTTGCCAGGGATAAATTAATCTCACTGTTCACCTCCCTCCCCGCCCCCAAAAAAAAAAAAGTCCAGTCTTGGGAACTTACATGGGCTTCTCTACATCTTTGCCAATCATGACCACAGGCTCTACAAGAATGACCCACTGGAGACAGACAGGGTGAACGTCCACTAGAGAGAACACCAATTCTCTATGAATTAAGAAGAGACCTTGGCTGATTATCTCACAGCTGACACCCATTTTTCAGGTGGTTACACTTAAGGAAGATGCGGTGGACCCTTTGTGGTGGAATGCCATGTGTGAGCTTCCTACAGTATGCTGGGTTTCTGGCCTTTGTGGGATGATGCGTCCTTCAAATCAAAGCAAAGGACCTGTCTAAGGACCTCAAAGGGGTCCAGCAAGGCAACAATGTCATCCAGGCTCTCAGGTTTTTCAGAGACCACTGTAGGGCATCCTCACCTGAAACCTCAGCGTCACCAAGTCCTTCCTTCCCCTCATGGGTTCTGCTATTTCTCCCTCCCCAGGGGAGGAACAGGGACCCACGTGGGGAAGAAACCCGCTGGGGTCCAAGTCGGAGCGCACTGAAGAAAATCTCAGGAGAAGGAACATGGCCGACCTCTCAGCTTCATTCTCCAAGTTAGTTACTGCCTAGAAGGTCTTGACCTGGGAAGCTTCCCTTGATGTTGAGCATCTGCCTCAGAAAATACCCATGTTAGGAAGGTCCTATACCTATAACGTCCCTCTTCCTGGAGGCACCGTTTACCCAAACACCCAGGGGTGACTCTTCCTCATTGGTTGTGATTCAAGAGCACCTCCGTTAGTGTGTTCCTGGCAGGTAGCCCCAGAGCACTGTTCTCCTGCATCTGCCTCGCTAACACCATACTGGTGGGGCTCCTGCATCTCAGCACTCAGTGGTTCACCCTGTGGCTGGACACTCTTCTGATCCTGGTAGCCCACAGTGCTTCTTGTGTGTCCAGGCCACGAAGACCAAGTGCTGCCCCTTTGACGGGACAGGACATTTGGTCTAGGAGCAGCGCTCAGCTCCTCCTCATCCCCCGCCAGCCATCCCTTACCGTACTGTGCCCAGAACCCCCCAGGAGTCACTCTGGAGATGCAGCTCCCTCATCAGGGATGTTGTCCCACTATCCATCACCACCCGGTTACTGAGAACAAGAAGTGCAGGTACGTGGACAATGCAATCTCTCATTTTTAATCTCCTCTCCACTTGCTATTTAACCTCCTCCAAAGAGTCCTGGCTCCTTCACCTGCCCATGGCCTGTCCCCCAAAAATGTGGCGTTTCCCCTCTCTTTCCTCCATCCATTTCATTCTCTCCCGCTGACCTGGGTGAGACTGTGCACATGTGCCTCCCTGATCCCGTCTCCTCCCCAAATTTCCTGTGTCTGAGCCCCTCTGCATTTCCCCCGTTTCCCTGGATCTGCGGTATTTACGACCCATCTCTTTGTTCTGCTCTGGGGAAATCCCCATGCTGCAGACTCGTCTGGCCATGCTCCCTGTGCTGCGGCCACTGCGTTGTCCCCAGGGGCTTTCCCATGAGCAGGGGACAGGCGATGGATGCAGCACTGCCAGCGTGGGGCTGATCTTCCATCCCCTGACCCATGCAACATTTTCCTGACTTCAGGCTGAATTCACAGATCAAAATGTATAAATATATATATATATATATGTATATTCATAGGTCAGACATACGCAAGCACCCATAGCCATTGCTCACCCCAACAGTCCCATTCTTGGTGATTTCTATTAAGAGGTTTTCTGGAGCACGTCTGACTCAGGAGCCCCTCTGAATTCAATATGCGAAGTGATTCACGTCTGATTGACTGTCTCCTATGTATCTGGTGGATCTGCACTTTTGAACCTCTGATCTGCAAATCCCTGCTTGTGTGGGGTCCACAGAAAGTAACTCATCAACCTGGAGTCTGTTATCAGTACAGTTAAGTTTCTTTAAGAGGGGCTGTATTGCCACAGGAAAATTTTTCGGACTCAGCAAACCAAAGCAGGTTGAAAACCGCTGACCAGAGGTTTGGGGATTCTGGGGAACTTCTAAGATGATTCAGAGGCTCTGCACTTCCACAGATGAAATGTTAATAAGAACCTATTGACTTTATTCGGGATGAACACTGCTGTACTGACGTGAGAAGGAAGTATAGACTGAGAAAAAAAAAATGAAGTCAATATTTTCCAGGTGGAATAATAAATCTTGATTTATGATCAATGCAAAACACAGCGGTTGCGTTGCTATATACAGTCCATCATGTAAACCGAGCCACTGCGTTTCCTTTATTTCAATTAGCTGCAAGTAATTTGCTGAGATATTCAGGGTAATGTGTAACTGAGATGTTCCAAGGGCCATTCCCAGCCTACGGCTAAATAACCTGACACCTCTAAGTGATGTGGAACATTTTTAGCCTTTGCTGGAGGCAAAACTGAAAGTTAGACAGTGCGACCCCAGTTCTTCCCCAGATTTCTGGGATGGTTCTGCTGGGTCCCAGCCCCACAGCCCAGGTGGGGTTGTGGGCAGGAGCTGCCCAAACACTCGGGGCTGCAAGGGGGGTCCCGTCCCACGGCTCCTCCAGCCTTCATAGCCAACCCAACAGGGCAGCCCGTCTCAGGGTGGAAAATCCACCCCCTCGTCTCTGACCACAAAGTGACTTTTAGCAAATGGGAGATCAGCAGTTGCCTTCCTCTGTGTGCGGGGGGTTTTTTTGTCTGGTCTTCTATGCACCTTCACAGAGCCATAAAACTCTCCTTTCTTCCCTGCCACAGACGTTTCAAGCTTCACTGATTAGGTTTGCATTGTATGTAGCTATTAAAGCCAAGCATTTATGGTCCTTCCAGTTTTGCAGGATAATTTCAGAAGCAACAGCCCCAAATAAGCCCTTTGCTGTAGTTGAATAACCTGACTTGTACAAATATTTTAGCAAAAAATCTGGACTATTCTGATTTCTACATGGCTTCCCTCCCTTCCTGAGAGTAATTGCACCAAATCCTCCAAGACACAGGATAAACACAGTGGTTTCACTTTATTATAACAAAGTATAGACTTTTCATTGCTGCATCACCAGGTCTCTCACTCGCCTTTGTCTCTGAAAGGTTTTGTTTCCATCATTTTACCACCATATTTACGCAGAAATGTGCTGGACAGCTGAGAGGATTTCACTGTCTCTTACATTTCCTGTTCTGTTGTTTAATTAGTCATTTCTGAAAAAGAACATTACTTAAGAAGTTTCCTTCTACAAGAGAAAATTAAGTTGAAGAGCCCCAGACAGCCCAACACTGCTGTGTGAGCTTCATCCCTGATGTGTTTCAGCAGAAACACTGATTTAGAGAAGGAATCAGATTCGATTATTGATTGCATTTTGGCAAAGCCACTGACTCTAAGTTGGTTTGAGTGCAAGAATCTGTCCCTTGGTTTTGTCCCAAAGCCCAGCCCTGCATCTTCCTCCCAACCAGGAGACAATGACCTGCCCATGCTCCTTCACCAGCCACCAGCATGAAGAAGTTGTAAAGCCACAGCCAAAACTTTGCTCCATGTGCACCTGACAGGCTGCATTGAGCAAAGGACCAGCACTCCAGAAGATGCTGCTCATATCTCGGGTTCCTGTTTCCTCCACTTCGTGGATGCAGATTGTACATTAAGAAGAGATGGTTCAGCACAAACATTAAAACCTCCTGGAGGTGGGTGTGGAAGGGAAACACTGTCCTCATTTAAAACATTGCCCAGTCGGGGAAGGAGAAGATGAGACGATGTCCTCCAAACGTAGCCATGCTCTGCTGTAAGGTGGGTGTCTTGTCATTTGCCTGATAGCCAAAGACAGAAAAAACTCTGTTCCTTGCTGATATTTTATATGGCCTTCAAAGGGCTTTGCCAAGGCAGTTCCGCAACCTCTTTGCCGAAAAAGAGGGGGAATTGTCCTGGACCTCTCCACCGGCACAGACAAGCTCACTTGTCTCTGCCTGCCCTTGTCCCAGGAAGAATCTTGGAGGCTCTTTCCAGGCTCCGGTGTGCATTTTTTTCTTGCTGCCTGAGATTTAGAGGATTTCCTTCAGTAGCACTTCATTCACCACCAGTAGACTCATTAACTCAGTCAGCAGATGTCTTTTTCCTTGATTTTCTTCTGTTCCTTCCCACCTCTGGCTTTGTATCCCCAAAAGGCTGTGCCAACAAAATGGGATGGAGGGTTAAATTGTATGCACCTGCTAGGGGCCATAAAGCTAAGCCTAAAATAAAGCTTCCATTCCTTGGGAAGAGACCTCCCTTGAACCTTGCCAGGCCACTGCCTGGTGGGTGCAAGTAGGCCACACCAAAACCAAAACCACACCAGCAAGAGCACTACCAGGTTGGGTGGTGCCAGGAGAGAGCTGGAGCAAGACAGGTCCCCACAACCTCCTTTGAAAATGGTCACACGTGAGAAGAGGGATGTGGCCATCACTTCAGCTGAACACCTTGTCATTGATAGCACCACCTGATGCAGGAGCAGGTCTTATCTGCAACATGCTTAACGAGAGTGCGCCCAGGTGGCCAAGAGGCCACCAGCATCCTGGCTGGTACCAGCACCGGTGTGGCCAGCAGGCCCAGGGCAGTGACTGTCCTGTGCTGGGAATGGGGAGGCCAAACCGCGAATCCTGGGGGCAGTTTTGGGACCCTCAGCTCAGGGCTCCAAATGGCAGCACCAGAATCACCTCAGGGCTCAACATGGCGGGCAGAGGGGTGGCGGGATCACCTCACACCAAGAAAGGCCTTGAGGTGCTGGAGCGAGTTGAGAGAAGGGAACGGAGCTGGTGAGGGGCTGGAGCACAAGGGTGATGGGAGCGGCTGAGGGAGCTGGGGGTTCAGCTGAGAACAGGAGCTGAGGGGAGACCTTCTGATCTCTGACCTGCCTGAAAGGAGCTTGGAGCCAGGGGGGGTCGGGCTCTGCTCCCCAGGAACAAGCGCCAGGAGCAGGGGAAACAGCCTCAAGTTGCGCCAGGGGAGGTTGAGGTTGGATCTGGGGAACAATTTCTTCCCCAAAGGGCTGTGGGGCATTGGAACAGGCTGCCCAGGGCAGTGCTGGAGTCACCATCCCTGGAGGGGTTGGACAGACGGAGATGAGGTTCTCAGGACATGGGGCAGTGCCAGGGGTGGGGAACGGTTGGACTCTTGATCTTGAGGGTCTTTTCCAACCCAAATGATTGTGTGATTCTGTGCTGAATATGAGGACAGTGTGGAGACGACTCCCCCACAAGCCACAAATGGTCAGAGCTGTTCCTCCCTGCCCAGTCCTCTCCTGGCTATCACCAGCCTGGAAGACCCTTTGCCATCCTGGTAGCCACCATCCCTCCTCCCACCCTGCGCAGCTCCCGCCACAAGGGATGAAGTCTGGGTGCTCCGGAATGCCCAGAGGTATCATCGGCACTGCAGAGGAGCTGGTCGGGGTGCTGTGTGTCCGACCAGCCGCGATCTCGCTCTCCCGCCGCGCAGGGTGCGCACGGCAAAGGCTGCAGCGGCTGCCTGTCGCTCCCACACTGACTCACCGCACGTGCACCCACGTTTGTGACCACTTGTCCGGCACCTGGATCAAGGTTTGTTTCAGCCATGCTACAATCTGTTTGGTTTGGATGGCACCCAGGTGAGTGGTGAAGTCACTTGTGATATATTTTAACCACTGGAGCCTGGAACGGTGATACAATCTCCTTTGAAGACAGCACAAGCCAGGGGACAATCCATTCAAATTAATTCACAGTCCTGTGACAAAGGATATATTTTGCTGGCGGGAAACATGGTTCTTTCTGCAAGGGTGCAATTTGAAAGTATTCACCATGTTCAGGGATGCTCTTAAGTTCATGCATGGACAGCACCCACAAATTCACCAAAGACGCTTTTCCCAGAGAAACTTTCATGGTGTTCAGAGGCAACATCCAAAAGCAAAGACCTTCAATCCCAAGGCACTTTGGTTTTTTTTTTTCAATGTCATATTCGACAATAAACTCAGAGGAGTGAATTTTTCCAGCCTTGGCACCGGATTTCAGGAGATGGCACGGCAGATTAGTCCGGACTGAATGCCTGCGCCTGTGGTTTCTGAAGACTCACACAAATAAATGCACATCCCAACACCGCTGCTGAAGTGCTCTGCAACGCTCACAGAGCTCAAGGCTTCCTCTGGCAGCTGAAAAAGTACCGTCTTGATTTTCCAGTGACCATCGTGTTGTGTTTAGCCGATCAGGTGAGCACGGGTTATAGCAACCACTCGCTTTCTGTTTATAATGCAAGGGACACGGTTCTTTTGTCAGAGCAATTTTCATCTTTGCAAAGCTGCTTCTGTTTGTGAACTGCACTCCTATACAGCACCTTCTCTGAGCAGTCATCAGCGCCGCTCTGAAATGTTTGGATAGTTTGAAATAAATTTCATCAGAAAAACCACAGGTTTCTATAAAGGAGTACAATTGTCCTGTGTTTTCTGGTATGGAGGCTCTCAGAACAGCTTCTCCTTTCTCCAGGACAGGATTAATACATGTACTGTTGCTAAGTGTCCGATATTTATGTTCCATTCAGTTCAAAACAGAATTTATTTCTATTCAGCGGCAACCCCCACAGCGTCACATTCACCCATGAGTTTTGCCTCCTCCTTTCTCGCAGCTCTTCTCCCCATCGCATGGCTGAGACCACCGTCCAGATTGCAGAATACCCCACTTTCAATCCCATTTGGTAAACGCTGGGGCCATCACTTAAATCCAGAGTCTGGCTACGCTTGGCACAGACCTTTGCAACCTCTGTGCTTTCACATTGGTCCTGCTGCCACCTCTGGGACCTTTTTCTCGCCTGTGATATAGTAATGGTAATTTCTCTGCAGCCTTTGAATAGAGAAGCATCTGGGCAGCCCCATGAAACACTCCTCAGGTGCATTTTATTCCTCTTCCCCTCCGCTGAAATATTTACACATCAAAGGGAGCCTTCGTATCTAACGGGGTTTTGATGTTCATTAAAGCAACACACGGGCAGTAATGGAGAGCGATGCGCTGCAGTGCTGGGGTTCAGCAGGCACTGAGCTCCAAGCCACACCAGGGGTGACAAGAGCTCTTGTCCCCCCGCCACTGTCCTGAGAGGGTGGCAGAGGAGGGACCCAGCTGTGCAGGATACTCTGCATCAATACACAAGGCCAGGAGACCTGGTACCTCCTCAAATGCTCTTCTGGACCTGGGCCTTCCTCTCTTCCAAATCATCTGTGCTTTGAAGTGTTTACAGCAACCTGGGATCTTCTGAACGAGAGGTCAGCTCGCAGAAAGCGGCTGGTCTGTGGGTAACAACAGAACAGCTTCACGGGCACCTTTAAAAAGGCCAAGGGACCCCCTCACCTGGAGCGTGCCCGTTTCCATGTCCTGTCCATTCACACTCATCGTCTCCTCCACCACAGAGGCTGTAAAATAAACACCCTCCTGCCCAGCCACGCTGTTATCATCCCCGCAGACAGCTCACGCGGTGCTTCCTTCCAGGGTGACTCATTCCAGATGTGTCTGCATCTGCCTCCTCTCGGCACGGGGCTCTCATCCATCACCCTGTGGACACCCCAGTCCCAACGCATCCCGGGGACGTGACCTCACGCTGCGTCTGCTGCAAACAGCCTGACCTTTGTGCCTCTGCGTGTACCTCCCCTCCTGCTGGGTAAGTCGGGATGTTCCCCTCTGCTCTACCTGTTATGCTGGAGACAGTGGCTCCAACCTGCTGCAGAAGCAGGTGGACATGCTCTTCAACTCCTCGCCCAGGCCAGGCCAGGTGTCAAGGCAGGCGTGTTGCAGGTGGGAAGGCAAAGGGAGGAGGGAGCAGACCCAGCTGGGGAGCATCTCCGGGGGTCTGGGGTCAAGTTGGGGCAACATCCGCTGCTGCAGGCTGAGGAGCAGAGTGACTGTCCCAAACACCTGCCTTCCCAAACACCTCTTTGACCCACCTAACCTGCCCTTAGCACAGGGCCAGCAAAACCAGTCTGGAGCCAGGTGCTAGGAGGGGACATCCAAGGGCAGGGGAGCATCTCACAACACCCAGAGCACAAGGGGCCCATACGAAGGGGCCCTGGTAAATCAAACTGTGGCATCTCACAGAGGTCTTCCAGCTCATGCCAGGCACTCACCATACCATCCTGCCATCACAGCTGCCCCGACAAGAGCTCAGGGCGCCCTGAGCCTGTGGCAGCACCGCCAGCCCCGGCACCAAGAGCAACTCGTCCAGGGATGCTCCTCGGGATGCAGGTGTCCACACCAGCCAGAGTGGCCCTCTGAACCACGCAGAGATCTGGGACCATGCCCACCCCTCTGGCTTCTGTGGAACACTCTGGTGTTTCTGTTGCGGGGGGGAATAACACATCTGAGGCCCAAAAATATGATATTCCCATGGACCCACGTGGCTCTGGCCAGCCAGCCATGGCCCTCTAACCTCTCGTTCCCCTTAGCCTTTCAATTAGCTCTTGCCTTCCTGACAACTTCACTCAACACCCAGAGCGATTAGAAGCCAGAGGAAGGCCACGGCTTTGTCTTGAGCGATGAGCCAGATTAATCAGCTCCAGTTGCACTGAATTACCCAGCCGGGGCTCACAGCAACAACCTCCGATTCACCGGCAAAGCAGCCAGCATCCCGCTTTCAACCGGGATAATCAGCAAGGACGTGAAAGCCAGATGAATGACTAGGTGAGGGTGGGCTGCCGCCTGTCAGGAGCTGGAATATAAGTCAAAGCACTTTGAAATTAAATCCTCGCTTTGACAGGGAACTAATGCAGAGATTTTAAAGTAGGTGTAATACACTTAGACAGGCATGTGTGCAGCCCAGTGCAAGTTGCCGTGCTTTGAATAAGTGTGTCCTGGCTACACTGAGAGCAGGAAAATGGAGTTGAAAGACAAAGGGAATTTTGAATAGCTCCAAACCAGCTTGGCAGGATTTTAGAGATGGTAGCAAGAGGTTTTAGTAATAGACCTAACTAATAACATTGTCAGGAGGAGGTTTGGTGCACGGGTTTTGGCTGCCTGGGATCTTGGATTTCACACCAAGCAGCCATCTCGTGTCACTCCTGGCTTTAAATTAAGTCATTTGTGCCCACATGGACTGCTGGGGATAGATGGAGTCACGGTGGATGGCGGAGGAGATGGAGATCCCCACTACAGGGCAAGCCACGCTGCCAACAGCTCCTGGGATTGCCAGGAGTTGACCTTCCCAGACAAGTCCAGCCGTGCGTTTAAGCCTCGACACTTGGCCAAGCATCACCCTCCACACGCGCAGCCCCGTCACCGGAGGGATGCTCTGCATGGGGACAACCCTGCGGAGGCATCACCACGGTTCACAACCTCGTCCCTGCTGCTGCTCCGGCCGCTATTCCCTCCTGATAGAAAGCCCCCCGGGCCCCTCTCCTCGTTCGTGAATTTTCAAATGCCAAAATTCGGCGTTTGCTGTGAATCCTCAGCAACTGGGATTTGGGAAATCCCTCCCGGCCGAAGGGGTGGTGGTTAATGGGAAAGGCAGTCTTGGCGATGCCCAGGCTGCTCCCAGCAATGCAGAAACCCGAGGCAGCGCCAGGCCCCATCCTGAGCGCTCTGCTTTTTCACAGCCGCGCGGAAATTACCCTAAAAACCCCAAATGCGAGTGGAAAACCGCTCCTCCTCTCTTCGATATGTGCCCATCTCTCCCCGCAGCTCCGGCGAGAAGCAAACCCCCCCGCGCCCCGACCCCACGGCACCCACCAAACCCACCCGGCGGGTCTCGGAGGTCGCTGCCGGGGGCGGGGCGGGGGGGGCCGCAGCGGGGCAGGGGGAGCCGGCAGAGCCCCCGGTGCCCTCCCCGCCGCCGTCCCGCCTCCGGGGGTGTCCCCGGCGGCCGGGCCCGCCCAGGCAGCGGCGGAGCCGGGGCGGCCCCCCGGGCTACCCCCGCCCCCGGCCCGCCCCCGGCCCGCCGCTCCATCCCGGGATGGGCCGGCCGAGCTGACAGTCGGGCTCGGCGGCCGCCGCGGGCGCATCCACCGGGCAGCGCCCGCCGCCGCCGCTCCTGCCCGGCGCCCACCTGCGGCGGCGGCTGCCCCGGGCCGGGGGGGAGCTGCCGCCGCCGGCTCCGCTCGCTCCCCCGCTGCCTGTTCTCCAGGATGAGCCCGGAGTATTTCCTGCGCTCCTTGCTGCTCATCATCCTCGCCACCTTCTCGGCCAACGCCAGCAACTGGCTGTGAGTAGCCGCGGGGCGAGGCGGGGGGGGAACCGGCGCCGACACTTGTTGATCCCCCCGGGGCTGGTGGAGCAGGTGCCGCCGGGGTCAGGCAGCTTCGGGGTGCAACCGCCGGCAGCGATGCTGCTCGGTACTCAGCGGGACGTGGGGCTCCTGTCGCTGTCACACCGGGTACCCCCTGTTCCCACTGACCCCCCAAACTGGTGGCAGTGGGGGGTGGCAGTCTGCACCCTGGCCAGGGGGGCTGCAGGAGATGCCAACCCTCCCCAGTCACTCAGGTCCAGTGTGTTACTGAGGCTGGTTGGGCAGAGGCTGGTTATTGAGCCCCTGTCCCCATTTTGTCCTTAAGTTATAAATCTAGACCCCAGCGGGAGAGGACGGAGGTCGGGGCACCGGGTCAGAGCAGGGCCAGGGAGCTGGCGAGGTGCCGCGCGAGGGCCAGCGGTCCAGGGAAGGATTTGGCAGGGCTGGGACGGCCAAGTGTGCCGGCCCCGGGGATTCGCCGCGGGCAGGGCTGCCCACGCCTCGGACCCTCATTCCCGGCAGGACGATGGGTGGCGGGGGGCTGTTGCATGCTGCAGAGGAGCCTGGTGACACTGGGAACCTGGTGAACAAACACTGAAATAATGTGTAAGGTAAACAGAGGCGGAAATCATTCTGGAAAATTCCTGCGTGTTTGCCAAAGTGGTGGGACTGTCTTCTGGGGAGACCCCGTGGGGCAGAGGGGATGGAGCACGACAGCACCTTCCCACCTAATTTTGAACGAAGGGGTCAGTTCCTCCTAATTAATCTACTCTGATGGGAGATGGCGCTTGCCCTGCTCCCAGCGTCGCCGACTGCTGTGATCTAATTAGCTCATGCTGCTCGCACCCAGCGGACCCGCTCTCAGGCTGGGAACATGGGCCACTTCCATCCCACCTCCCCGGGTCTCCATCGGCCAGGGCAGGTTCACTGCAGCTGGGCGCGGAGCCCCTGGGTCTGTCGGCACAAAAGATCCTGAGTGGCTTGTGCCTCTCCTGACACCTGCACCGAGGTGGGCACAGTCCCACAAGCACATCCCCTGCGCAAGGAGTCCTTCCTGCCTCTGGATACGGCTCCTATCTCTCCCCGCTTTAGATTTGGCTTGCTGGAGGCTTGCGGGACGTAGGGGGGTTTTGGAGGATGCTCCCTATGCCCGGGGAAAGCACCAGGTCAGCTGCATTCTTCAGGTGTCCTGACGGTGGGAAAAGGTGCTCGCCCATCAGTAGCTGCGGGGATGCGTTAGTACTTCGTCCTCCTCCCCTCCTCCCTTGCCAGATGGAGCGACTTGCATGCCACGCGTCTCCGGCAAGTGGTGGGTGGATCATAGCAGCTATCAAGGTGGTCTTTTAAGCTGTCACGCTTCGGGTGAAGGTATATTGGGAACTGTGGGAGTGTTTGTCCTGCAGGGAGAAAGTCCTGCTGAGGAAGCCCAGCGGGACGAGGGCAGGTCCCCGAAGAGAAGCAGCCTCGGCTGCCCCGGGATGGGCGCAGGGAAGGGTCCGGCAAAGGGGGATTTCTCGAACGAGGTCCACGAGCCACCCAGTGCGGGTACGCAGAGGTGGGACCTCCCGGTCCCCGGCACCGCACGCAGCTGGGATGGTATTTGGGAGCTGAGGCGGGGGGTGTTCCCGGGCAATAGCCGGGGAGGGCTGTGTGCAGCCGTCCGTGCGGGCGAAGCGAGGGGTGGGCGCAGGGGGCTCGGCCGCCGGAGAGCACAGGGCTCATTCCTGCCAACAGGGGAGGAAAAGCAGATCCATTTCAGTGCCTTTGAAAGGAAGGGGGGTCAACTTTTTTTGATGTTGCAAATGTATAGTGATAAAAGGATCGTCCCCCGCTCGGTGCTTTTTATTCTTTGCCTTTAGGATTAAGACAATTCCAATTGTTTATCTTCTCACATCAGAAACAAAGGCTGCCGGAGGCAATAAACAGAGTTAGAAGGATCCCAGGAGTTATCAGATATTCGAGGAATGAGTGTGCCTCGTACGTCTTCGCGAAGCCTCGCGCGTGTGGGCTCCGGCGGGCTCCGCTCCATCCCGCGCTGCCAGCCCAGCGCCCCGAGCCGCATCCAGCCTCCCCGGGCGCACGTTTCTGCGCAGAGGTGTGTGCGCTGGGTGGCAGCGCATGGTGAAGTTTGCTTTTCCAGAAACCTGCTAGATTAGTGATTAAGCTCAGTTGTGACTTTTTTTTTTTTTTTTTCCCCCTAAAGCTTCTTTCGACCTGTCCGGACTCGCATTCCCCCAGCGCTTTGGAGAGACGCTGCTTGCAACACTTGAGCTGAATGTTTTCTGTAAGCCTGGCTTTGTGGGGAAGGGCTCATTTCGGCCACGCAAATGGTGTCCTCTGAGCCACCCCATCCCATAGAAAAGGGGGACGGTGTCAGTATCTCTTGGGGGGATGCCTTCGCTACAGTGACCATTGAGCTGGAAGGGCCTTTGTCAAATCTTTTCATTAAACAGACCAAGCTACTTTCTCTCTGGGTAGGGAGAGAACCTCAGGTGTGTTTTCTCAGTGTCTGAGTTCTGGGAGTCACTGTTTGGCTTGCTGCCTATCGAGAAAACTTCTCCAAATCTGAAGAGATGTTCTGTTCCCCCTTCTCGTGAAAGCCCCAGGCTTGCTCTTCCTCTTGCCTTTGGAAACGCAAGAGTTTCAAAGCTTTTCCTCCTGCCTCTTCAGGCGCAGAGTTGTAAAATTAAATCAAGGGCTGTCGTTAGTGCCGGTTAGATCTAGCTGGTTGTGTGCGGGAAGGTCCCTCTGGCTTCTGCTTTATCTCTGGAGGAGTCCAGGGACGTGCTTTATACAGGGGAAACAGCCAAGTTACTTTCCAAAGCAACTCGCATTTCACAGACTCGATTCAGCTCTTGAACCTGCATGTGCAGTAAGGTGGTTAAACATGGAAGCACGTTCTCTCCATGGTCCAAAACCATCCCGGTGCCGGGGGTGTTTTGTGGAGCCCGACAAGCACCTCCCTGAAACCAGCATGGCAGCAACAGGCTCTGTTTTCAGTGCGAGGTGAGGGACGAGCAGTCATTATTTACTTATTTATTCATTTATTTATCTGCTCTGGAGGGAGGGAAGTCCGCCTGAAGCGGTGAACGAGCAAATGTGCAATGTGGGCTGTGGCTGCCAGCCCCCACGAACCGCGCGTGGCACCGGGGCTGCTGCGATCTGAAGTTGCTTGGGAGGTTTGAGTGGTGAGAATCCATTCCCGAGCCTGGGAAGCGTCAGATACAATGGGGCAGGGTCCTTCATGGGTGAGACCCCTATTTATCGAGCTGTCTGTGAATCATTACAGCCTCTCTCACTTTTCTTGCAGCTAAAACTGGCTTTGGAGGAGGCTCCCCGTGTGTGCACTGGATAGCCTGAGATGCGGTTATGCCGCTGCAGAGCAGGGTGTGCCACCGGCAGCTCCAGCTACCCCCTATTTACAGGGGTTTAAAACTTCCGTCTGGGCTTGAGACTCGGCTTAAAGGGCCAGGAGCACAGATGGGCTTTTAAACCCTTTAAAAAATTTGAATTTGAGCACTCTGGGAAAGCTTGAAGGCCTTGCAAGTGTCTGAACATGCCTGGCTGAGCAGCTGCTCTACAATAGTAACCACTTTTAAGGGCTAGTGAGGGAGGGACGGAAGGAGTTTGGGTTTCTCTGGCCCCCTTTCATCTGAACATCACAAGGTGCTTTGCAAATGCGGAGCCCAATTCTCCATGCTCATCCCTGCCAGCTTTGCAGTGGGGATGTTTCAAGAGCAGCCTGAATGCTCATTTTGTGCCACTTTGGGTCATTCTGCAATGCAGAGGCTTTGGGAAGAAGCGTGCCTGGCTCCTACACTTGCATCCCTCTGGTTTTAAACCAGACTTAATTTTTTTTTAAGATGGGTCTCCCCAGCTTTGGTAGTGGAGAGAGCTCGCTTCGCCTTGAGCCTGGCTTGGTTTAATTTCATACGAGATTCTTTGCATTGTCGTCGCGACCCTCCCATTTTCCACCTGGCAAGGAACCGGTCCAGCGTTTCCCGTCGGGCGCCGTGCCCGTGCCGGGGATTCGGCAGGTGCCGGTGGCTGCGGGGCAGAGCCGCTCCCCTCCCTGCACTCTTGGCTTCTGGTGTGAGGACGGGTTCAAGAACGTTCCCCAAGTCCCATCGGCTCCAGCAGCTGGGATGGTGGGTTGCACAGATTGGGTTCGATGCAGAATTTCCTTGCTTTGAGGGCTGCCATAGGTTGGACAAGTGTCTCTCCACTTCTGGGCTGCCCTGGGCTCCTTTGCATCACTCCAGGGATCCCACCAGGTTCTGCAGGTCTGCATGAAACCAGTGACACCCCCTTCTCCAAGGGTGCAGGAGGGAAAGTGAAACTAGCCAGGAAATATTTATTAATTTGTATTTATTTATAACTCTTGCCACTTTTGACAAAAACAGCTAATTTTAGCTCGGCGATGAAAACGGACTGGCTTTCAGGGTTGAATCCTGCAGAGGCAAGAGACCTCTGCCCATCTTGGCACTAGACTTCCAACCAGTTTGGCTTGTCTCTGAGCTCTGGTCCTGTCTGGCAGGAGGATTTCGGGGCTGTGTTTGCCAGGGTGCAGGAGGGATCCGTGATGGGCATTTCTGTCTTTTCCTAAGGAAGCCTCAAATAAAACTGCACCCCAATCTTTAGCAGCAGAGCCTTATTCCAGGACATGAGTGAGGGAAAACCACCCTGCACCCAGGTTGTGCAGAATCAGATTGGCTCCAAGTACAAGCAACTGCAAGAAGCAGATTTATTTTTTGCAATGCTTTTCTATGACTCCATGAGTCAGAACCGACTTTTGCATTGAAGAAAAAAAATGTTTATGTTACTCTGCTGAGAGCTACTGTCCTCTCAGTTCATTCTTGCGGATGGAGATAAATGCATTAGAGCCATTTATTTGGGCTTTCTTAAAATTATGAAATTGCTGAGCAATCCTGGAGGTCAACAATTTCCAGGAGGTTCTTCTGTATTTCCTTACAAGCGCAATGATGCTGGCTCTTACAATACTTGGTGATTTTTTTCTTAAAGCTTGAAAGTCTTGCAAATCCACAAAAATCTCAGTCATCCAAGGCTGCTTGAATGGCAAACTCTGCTCTGGACACAACGTGCAGGTGACCTTTGTCTGGCTCCATCCCCGGGGTGTCAGCGCCCCGTCCCTGTGGGTGACCCCCCAGCATCCTCGGGGCTCTTCAGGAGCTGCTCCACATGGCTGGGGAGGTGCTGGGCAGGATCTGGCTGGTTCAGCAGAACTGGAGCCAGTATTGTGCTTTCATGAAATTACCTGGAGCGGGGGGGAAATTAATTGAGTATCTTGGCTGATGGAGAGCAGCCTGGGGTCTGTTGCAAGTTGGGCGAGATCAAACTAATCCTGCAGAAGGCTTCTCTCGCCACATATTTGCAAATTCTGATCAAAACTAAAAATTCATCAGGATTTTTCCAACCAGGTCTAGCCTGAAGCGCTGCAGGAGGGGAATTCCCACAGAGCTCAGCCCATGGCCTGCACTTGCCTCCTCTTGCAGCGAGGTATTGCTTTTGTGTTTGAGCCCAGGAGCAGCTTCTGTTGACTTACAAAGGAAGATGCAGTAGAGGATGTTTCCTACACATCCAAAGTGGATTTCCAGAGTCTTTCTCAGGGTCTTCCCAGTTTCCATCCAAAGTGGAGACATCGCCCCTGGATGCTCAGAAAGCCAAGAAGCAGCACTGGCTTGGGATCAGCAGCTGGGCCACCTCGCTGTCCCCAGACACTTGTGACAGGGTGACAGGCCACCACCGGTGTTTGGTGCGTGGGTAGATGGGTGTTTGCTGGGTGCACATGGTGTAAGGTGCAGGGTCCAAGGTGTTGGGGGACGGGCTTTGAGCTGTAGGTTCAGGTTTGAGCTCAGATGGCGGAGCTGCACGCTCAGGTCTGCAGACAGGTCACGGTGAGCGTGGCGGTGCCTTCTCCTGGGAGACTGTTTTGGCAGCTGTTAATTGGAGGTGGAGATTAGAGTGTGAAAAGCACAGTTTCAGCCAAGAGATGAAATGTGCAAGAGCTGTGACAGGGAAGATTGAGCTGCTTTTCTTCCAGGGAGGAAGATGGTGACTTTGTAAATGGTGGTTTACACTTATAAGGGATGGAAAGGCAGAGTATCTCATCCCAGGAGGGGGATGCTGAGTTTCTGAGAGGGGCATGTCCTGCTGCAGAGCAAGCAGCTGCGTAAAGGCAGCCTTGCAGGCTGCAGGTCTCCAGCAGCTCCTGCCAGGAACGTGCCCAAGGTGGAAGAGCTGCTGAACCAGGCCAAGGATGCGGGTGGTACCTATGACCTTGGCACGTTGGCACAGGGAAAGTGGTCCTAAGGCCAGTGCGAGACACCAAAAGCACATGGGCTTTCTGGCCCACCTGGAGCATCCTTTGACCTCCCAGCCCTCAGGTGTCTCTCCATGCCTCCCCTCTGTTTGGAAGGGGAAAGCAACAACGAAAAGCTGATTCCCTTCTCCATAGCTCCTGGTCCATTCCTCTCTCTGCATCCGTCCATTTTCATACACTTTTGTTTCTTCCACCCTAAACAAGCATTTTCTTCTTCCTCAGAGGAAACCTCTTTGCACAAGACAATTTCAATCCTAAATACGTCCCCGAGTCACTGGCTGACTGTACATCCAGCCACAAGAGGCAGAGAGGCTCGGGAGGCTGCCAACTCCATGAGCAGGAGGATGTTTGCAGAAGGTGCCTCTTGGAGAGGAGCAGAGCTGGAGCATCTCTGCAACTCAAGACTTGAACAAGCCTTTTGTGGCCTTGGCCAGGTAGATGTCCCAGGCAGGTTGGGTGTTTGCCGAACAGGGTGAAGCTTCTGAGCTCATCCGACTTCTCAGCATCTCTGAGTGATGTATCGGTGATACCACTGGCCTGGGTTCGACTGTTACCATTTCCCAAAATGAGACAATATGAAGAGTTCTCACACTTGAAACTCATTTGTTTAAATAAAAGAAACACCAGAGATTTCTGCTTTCTCCAAGACATCTGCTACATCTTCCCTGACCCACCTCTATTGAGAATTTGTCAATGACTCAAATTTCCACACCTTCCCGCGGCAGGGAATCCCCTCCCCTCTCCTTCTGGCTCTATCTGCCAACCGCTGTGGCCCTTCCAATGTGTTCTTGTCATTCCACCAATTATTCTTCCTCATGAAATTATTTTTTTTTTAAATTTAAGTAGGGCTTTTCCCCCTCCCTCTCCTTTTCAAAGCTCCCTGGATTTGAGGTTTCCGTATTTGCCATCTTGCAGGGTGGATCAACTGCAGCTGCTTAAATTACGGGGCTTCAATCTTGATCTATATGCTGTGGATGGAAAAAAAAGGAAGGGCTTTCTGTCAGCTTTGTGTTAAGTCAGTGACTTTTATTAAAAAGGAGCTTGTTCTCCGAGTGACTCGTCTGGATTTAAAGGCAGGAGAAAAGAAACATAAATTTCATGATGAAGCAAGAAGACAAAACTTGAACAAACAGCTTGGACAGCAGCTCACCCCTTGAAACATTTTTTGCCCAATCTTGGAAAATGAAGAAAATATGCTATTACTTGGGGCTTTTCTTTTTCCACAAGCAGAGCTGTTCTGAAGCTGCATGTGAGAGTTAAGTCATAATCTAGAGCTCTGCACAGCAATCAAGATGTGATACCAAGATGATCTGTACCGAGACCTTGCAGAAGGCAGGAGCTGTTGGGTTTGCTGATGTTGTACCCACCTTGCTGTCTGCGTGGGCAGAGGTGACAGGCTTTGTCCATAGTTTCTACCACCTCGGTCCAGGAAAATGAAGTTTGGAGCAAGGACCTCATCAAGGACCAGGCGTGGTGCTAGAGCCCGGTTTCCATGGTGACCGTGGGATGTTGCAGACGGGTTTGGTGCTTTGCTTGGGCTCCCCAGCCCTGAGAAACACTCTGTGAGTTGCGGGGCGGAAGCATCTTCCAGTGCTGGTGAGGGCAGAGCATGTTTCCCAGCTCTTATCTTGCCCTTCAGCTGCCCCAGAGATGGGAAAAGAGGTGAGATGTTCCTGCCCGGTGTCCCTGAATGTGGTGTGGAGAGATGCCGTGAGAGGCTTGGAGCTGCCCCACGCTTGACGTAGGTCCTTCCTTGCATCCTTGACTCAACCTCTGGATCCCTCCTGGACCAGTCACCATGACGGCAGACTCCCCCCACCAAAAAAATAAATGTCTCTTTTGGGAAGCGGGGATGGTTCTCACAGGGCACAGCAGACTGGTAGGATGCTGGAAGTCTGATGGGGCCACAGCATTTTGGGTATAGTTGCCTCCATCCCCAAGAAGCAGCAGATGCACATGGGCTGAGGAGGGATGATGGCACCCAGAGGACCTGTCATAGGGGAGAGAGGCCAGAGCGCCATTCTGGATAGCTTCATCTTATTTGCCTGCCTTGCAAAACAAATTACCAGACCTGTTCTTGGAGAGCTCTACGTATCTTTGAAGCGTCCTTGGCCTTTGTTTTATCATCCCAAACAGCATTAAATGCTTGTTGGGGAGGCATCTTATCAGGCACATCTACTTGGAAAGGCTTGAAAGGCTCTTGTCACACTTTTCTTCATGTGTGCTTTGAATTTATAGCTCCCCATTGCCTGGAGAAACCCACCAAGCTGGGAAATATATCAGAAAAGAAGGTGATGCTAATGCAGCTGTTACACCTGCGGCACGGCGCCCTCCTGCCAAGGTGCCTGCAGTCAGACCGGGCACGGGCTTGTCCGCAGGACCGGCCGTGCTGCTCAGCAAGAGCTGGTTCCCTGGTGTGATAAATGCTGCTTAAGCTGCAGGAGGAGGGAAAAGCCAAATCAGCACAAGAGGTTAGTACTGGAGGCAGAATCTGGTTTTCCTGGCTTCCAGGCTTAAAGCAGATCAACCAAACCACAGTATCTTGGGAGGAATCTCACCACTCTGCTGTGTGTCAGCTGCTCTGTGCCCAAACTGGAATGATGGCTGGACCTGTGAGGGGACAGAGCTGTCACAGTCACTCCGGGATTGCTCAGCATCAAACATCCTCACAGCTCCCAGGGCTGGTTTGCTGCCTTCATCCTGGGTCAGCCGAGTGCAGCGAGATGCAGGAACAGCAACTGTCACACCCCATGTCTGGGACCACAGCACGGGGACCAGGACACTCAGTGCATGGTGTGGGGGCCAGCAGAGAGGCAACAGCCCTGGGTTTGGCCGTGGTGGGGTTTCCAAGCCAGCCAGTCCTCTGCAAACAGGGCTGTGCTCTTGGAGGAGCAGAAAGCCTTGGGCAAAGATGCTTTGCTGGTATAAAGGCTAGAAAAGAACTTGGCTCTGAAATCACGGCAGCCTGCCACTTCCTGCTGCCCAAGAGGCATTGCACCAAGTCATCTCCACGCAGAAGGAAAGCTGAATGCTTCTGATGGCTCACCATGCAGACTCCCCACGGACACTTTCTCATCATCTCCCATGCCCCCCCCCGCCAAGTTGTAAGCATGAAACCAAGCTGGTGAATAATTCTGCTGATGCACAGAAGGGAAAATCCTGTTCTCTCCTCCTGGGGCAGGCTGGCAGGGCTAATGGGAGGAAGAGGCTGTGACAACTTGATTTTGTGGCTGAAGTCAGCAGATCTGGCTCCTGGGACACATGGGAACGGGCAGGGAGCAGGAGCCACTTTTGCACAGTCACTTCTCGGAGGCAAGCAGGGCTTCAAAGGAGAAATCCTTAGCAGGATGTCGCAACTCGGGAGGAGGAGGAAAAAAAACAAGCAAACAAAAAAACCCACAAGCTCTGTAGGGCTGGGAAATGCAGAGTCAAGGAATGAGGTTTCCAAAAAGCCTTTGCTTGGTACTCGCATCTCTTGGTGCAGATGAGGCAGCAACGTGAGCTGACGCTGGCGATTCCCAAGGATGTTAAAGCTCGGCGTGGTCAGCGGGTGCGTCAGTTTTCCCTGTCCATGCAGGGATCTCGCTGCTCGCAGCAGGACAGGGCTGCACCGGTGGCGGTGTCACTTAGAGCAGGTGCCAGCAGCCACGGGACGGAGTGAGTCTTGGCTGGACACGTGCTGGCACGAGCACAGAGAGAGGATCTGGGATTATCCGACAGCCTGACCACGCTGTGCGGGTCTGTCTCAAAACCCCTCGGGGATCCAGAGCCTGGGGCAGGAGGATGTACCTGGGAAACAGGGTGACATCCACACGTGCCAGGGTTGGATCACTGGGATGTGCTGACTGTCGTGCCCACGTGCTCAGTGGAGAGATGCCAAGAGCTTTCAGGGTGCTTGTCCCAAAAGGGGCAGCTTCCCTTTCCCCATAATGCCGACACTCCAGAGCAGCTCTGTAACTCCTTCTGCTGAGGATGGGGCAATGGAAGCAGAGCTTGTGGTCACCACCACGCAAGGCCAGTCTCTTCCAGGTCAACAAAGACCTCACGGCCACGTTCACAAGCCGGGCTGCTGGAGGAGGTGCTCAGTGTGTGCAGTTTTGCTCCTGACTCTGTGCCCTCCACCCTGAAGCCCTGTTTGAATCCCAACTGACAAGAAGCCTGGCAGGTCCCAGGGGCCATCCCTGCCTGTGGAGGACTGGCAGAGCAGAGAGGGCTCTGGGAGGGAAGTGGTTTGTCGGTGTTGTTCGTCAGTGATGTTTGTCGGTGATGAGCACACAGCCAGGCTGCAGGAGCTGTGTGGCAGCTGGAGCTGGCAGCTGAGCGCCTGTCCTGCTTGTTTTGGCTGACTCCAGAGCCCTCTGGCTTCTCCTAGTAGCACTTGGATGTGCCGGTACTCAGGAGACCTGACCGGGCACATTCAGACAACGCTGAAAATATCTTCCTTGCAGGCAACAGAGGCAAAGGGGAGCCAGCAGCTGGGCTCCCTGGGAGACAGGGCTGCAGAGGGATGGTTGTTTTCTTTGAGCTTGCTCTCTGCCAGTCAAAATCGCATCCTGCGGAGCACATTTAAGGTGACCTGAGATGGGCACCAGGTCTCAGCTGTAGGGGTCTCCTCACTGCCTGCAGTGCAGGGTGTCCCAGCTGAACACGGGCTGATGCTCCCCCAGCTCTCATCTCCTAACCAATTGTGCTGGCTGTCGTGGCAGGTACCTGGCAAAGCTGTCTTCAGTGGGGAGCATCTCTGAGGAGGAGACCTGCGAGAAGCTGAAGGGCTTGATCCAGCGTCAGGTGCAGATGTGCAAGAGGAACCTGGAGGTGATGGACTCGGTGCGGCGCGGGGCCCAGCTGGCCATCGAGGAGTGCCAGTACCAGTTCCGCAACCGCCGCTGGAACTGCTCCACACTGGACACCCTGCCCGTCTTCGGCAAAGTGGTAACGCAAGGTGAGCTGGGATGACGCGTGCTGGGGGTGTTGCTGCATGGGGGAATGGCTACGACAGCAGCCCAGTGGGCTATAGGTGGGATTCGCTTGCTTGCCCCTTGGCCAGCAGCTGGGGAGGGCAGGGAATCACCCAGTGCTGGATCTTGGGGCTGACGGGTCTTTCCTGGGCATCTCCCTGGGGCTCTTCTGACTGCACTGGGGCAGTGTATCCAGACTCTTGCGGTTTCTCAGCTGCTGGATGTTTCCTCTCCCAAACCTTTTTCATGCCCAGTGGGTGCCCATTGCATGGAGGCACCAGCCAAGGGCATCCAGAGAGCCCGGACCTTTCACAAGGACATGCCAAGTTCGAGCAGGGCCCTGTGGTCACCCTGTGGTCTAATCTCTGCCCTGCCAAGCCCAGGAGCTTTGCTCTGCGAAGCCAGGGCTGCAGCGGGACACTAGATTGATTCCGTCTCTCAGCGGTGACCAGGCTGGTAACACCGCGCTGGAGCGGAGCCCTCGGGAGGACAGCCCTCTGCCGCCAGATGCGAGTAAAACATGCAGCAGCTGGACCCTGCGAGGACAGCAGCATCGTCCCCGCCACCACCCTGCTGCAGGCCTCAGGGGAGGATTTATGGCCAGGGCAGCCCCAGCCCTTCTGACCCAGGCTGCACGCAGGCGTCCGGAGGCACTGGGCTATGATCAAACCAAGCAAGGACCTAGAGCATCGGGGTGAGGAGATGGAGGGGAAACCCCTCTGCAAGCCCTGGAGACCAGCACAGCGGCCCTGGCCGCCCCTCGGGTGACACTGCTGTCCCTGATGCACCATCACACCTCCCATCCCAGGACCCATAGGCTAAAGCCTCCCCCCGGCTCCTTGTTTGACTTTCCTCCCCTCAACGCAGGGGTGAAGATCTCTTCTTGTGAAGGTTCAGGGACTGGAAATACCAGAAATACCAGAAACTAAAAGTCTTCTCTTTTTAGGCAGCCACAGCACAAACCGACCAACACGATCCTACTATTAACCTCGATTAACTTGGAGGCGGTTCAGTCCCCGCGCAGGCTGGGTCCTCCCCAGCCGCTGCCGCCAGGGCCAGATTGCAGCTGGGCCACCAAAGTCTGGGCTGCGACCACCAAAGTAGCTGCCCTCTGTCCGACCGGCGAGCCGCAGTGATGTCTGCTCGCAAGCCATCCCCCCTCGACCCCGAGCACGGGACTACCCCAAGTGCCAACCCTCCTTGCTCGGAGACAGAGGGGCTGTGTCCTCAGCTGGCCTCGGGGGACGGTGGGGATTTGGGTGTTGCAAGAGCTGACCCCTGGCCAGGCCGCCCTGTGTGTTTATGCCCCGGGACGTCCCCTGACTTCCCAAACAAGCTCTTCCCGACCGTGTGGTACCACATAGGTACAAACGAGAGCTGGGACGGGGCTGTGCCCTGGGGACCAGCGTGGTTTTGTTAGGCGCTTTGGGAGTGGCGTGGGGTTCTGCAGCGTAACGTGGGACGTGCTGGGAGCTGCAGGACCCTGTGTCAGAGGATGGCACAGATCCGCAGCTGCAGGGGATGTTCCTGGGTGTGGAAAGCAGCCAACTGTTTTGGATGCAGGAGAGATTTCCTGGCAGAGGTGCCCTGCAAGCACCAGGCAAGGCTCCATGCAAGCTCTGGAGAGCTCTCCCCACATTGCGTCTCCCTCATTGCCAGATATAGCTTGCCCATTGCATTCATGTTTTTAACCTTGTGGTGCAGTTACCAGCTCCTTCGCTATTGCAAGAAGGGGCTCTCAGTGCTGCAAATGATCTCCCAGCGCTGAGGTGTCTCTGCTGAGGCTGGTCCAGGCTTGGCACTGAGCAAACAGCATGTGGGAGTGGGGAGGGTGAGAGTCCTGCATGGGCCACCCCATCTTGGGAGGAAGAGATCAAGCAAAGAGCTTGACTTGATAAGTCTGAATAGCATGTTGCGTAGATGAGGATCTCAGAGACATGGGTTAGTGCCAGTGTTGGGCTAACAGTTGGACTCTATGATCTTGAAGGTCTTTTCCAACCAAAATGACTCTATGTTTTACCAAGAGCCAGTTTCCAGACCAGCTTTCCAAGAAGGTTTATGTACAACCACAGCATTAGGAGGGATGGGGAGCAGAGACACACACAACAGCCCACCAAGGGCCTTTGGCCGCCTGGCTGCTCGCCCTCCAGAAAGGCCTCTCCCGCGCCTCAGACTTGCTGCCCTGTTTCCCACCATGGTTTTGCTGTTGCAGGGACGCGGGAGGCAGCGTTCGTCTATGCCATCTCTTCGGCAGGGGTGGCCTTCGCAGTGACCCGAGCCTGCAGCAGCGGCGAGCTGGACAAGTGTGGATGCGACCGCACGGTGCAGGGGGGCAGCCCGCAGGGTGAGCACGCACCGGGGGGGACGCAAAACGGCCAGGCGTGGAAATGTCCACTCTGGAGCCATCTGGAAAGGAGGAAAGAGTTTAAAAAAAAAAATAGATCTTGCTATAGCTTCCTCACAAGGAGGGGAGGCTGATCTCTTTTTTTTCTGGTGACCAGTGAGAGGACCCAAGGGAATGGCAGGAAGATGTGCTGGTGGGGGTTCAGGTTGGACATGAGGAAAAGGTTCTTCACCCAGAGGGTGCTGGACACTGGAACAGGCTCCCCAGGGAGGTGTCACGGCCCCAAGCCTGACAGGGTTCAAGAAGAGACTGGACAACGTCCTCAGACACACAGTGTGAACTGTGGGGGGACAGGGGTTGGACTCGATCCTTGTGGGTCCCTTCCAACTCAGGACATTCTATGATTCTATATGAGTCCCTCAAAAAGGCATCTGGGGAGCCCATGGGGCAGAGAAAGCCTCTTGTCCATGTCCCCCCAGGGCCGCACTCCCCAGCTTCCCCAGTTCCCCCAATAGTGGGTAGCAAGACAGAGGGGTGGCAAGGCAGCTGTACTTTGGCAAGCGCAGGGCTGGGGAGGACAAGCGAGGCAGGCTGCTGTCACCTCCCTCATCCCTGCTCTCTGCCTTAGGCTTCCAGTGGTCGGGCTGCTCCGACAACATCGCCTATGGCGTGGCCTTCTCACAGTCCTTCGTCGACGTCCGTGAGAGGAGCAAAGGGGCTTCTTCCAACAGAGCGTTAATGAACCTCCACAACAACGAGGCAGGGAGGAAGGTAATGGTGAGGGGGAAACCGAGGCAGCCATTGTGGCTCTGCAGCATCCCAGCTGGGTTCTGCAGCAATTGCTTGAGCTTTTTGGGTTCATTTAATCCCATCAGCTCATGTGCGTTGGCATTGCTTTCTGCACAACCCTTCCAGACCCCAACATTGCACCCTCCTTGCTGTGTCCAGCCCCAGCTGACGGTCCCATCTCATTCCTTGTGTCTGTTCCTCCAGGCGATCCTGAACAACATGCGGGTGGAGTGCAAGTGTCACGGTGTGTCGGGCTCCTGCGAGTTCAAGACGTGCTGGAAAGCCATGCCCCCCTTCCGCAAAGTGGGCAATGTCCTAAAGGAGAAATTCGACGGTGCCACGGAGGTTGAGCAGAGCGAGATCGGATCCACCAAAGTGCTGGTGCCCAAAAACTCCCAGTTCAAGCCACACACAGACGAGGACCTTGTCTACCTGGACTCCAGTCCTGACTTCTGTGACCATGACCTCAAGAACGGGGTGCTGGGCACCAGCGGCCGGCAGTGCAACAAGACCTCCAAGGCCATCGACGGCTGCGAGCTGATGTGCTGCGGCCGGGGCTTTCATACGGACGAAGTGGAGGTTGTGGAGAGGTGCAGCTGCAAATTTCACTGGTGCTGCTCCGTCAAGTGCAAACCCTGCCATCGGGTGGTGGAAATCCACACGTGCCGGTGATGCAGGGAGGAGAGCGCCCGTCCATCCCCCTCCCAGTGACCCTGCTTCTCCCCTGCCCCACAGCCAGGACTGGGGAAGGAACCCAGATGCTGCAGGGAGAGCACAGCCCTTTACAGAGACAGAGCCCCAGAGGAAAACAGATTTTAAAGAAAGAAACAAATATTTAAAGTTTAAAAAAATTGATCATTGTTGGCTTTTTTTTGTTTGTTTTGCTTTGTTTGCTTGCTTTTTTTTATTGCTGAAGCCAGAGCCCCTCGCTGTCCTGTGTCTGCTCTTGGTGGCTGGCTGGGGACCTGCGTGACACCTGCTCTCATCGGATGAGCTCCTGCTGAGTCCGGAGCATGGCAAACAGGAGGTGTTTAAGCTGAGACTAGTGTTAGGCACTCGGTATCTTCTGTCACAGTTAATTTGTTCAAGGCACGCACTGAGCATCCCAGAGCACTGCTGGGCTTGGCTGAGCCTCGGGAGGGGACGGAGCAGCCGCTGTGTGCAGCCGGGGGCCATGCAGAGGATGGGCAGATGGTGACGGGGTGGCAATGTCCCCAGGAGTTCAGCTCAATGCAGGGACAGCCCAGCAAGGCTGAGCAGTATATGAGAGGGACGTGGGACACTCTCGCATCCTCTTGTGGGATGCTCAGTGGCCTCCTTGGCAGTGGATGGATTTTGGGGCAGCTCCAGTGGCCACTCTGATCTCCAGAAGTTCCTCAGCAGCTGCCTGGGGCTGTCAGAGGACACAATGTTCCCTTCATGTTCCTCTTCCCCTCACAAACCCCCTCACCCCCTCACTTCTCCAGCATCTTCTTCAGCTGGAGACTGAAGAGGGTCCAGGGAGACCATGGTACCCACAGCCCAATGACTCTTAATGAGGCTGGGAGGTAATCCCAGGGGATTTCTTTCCCTCTGTCCCATAATTGCCCCCACCTCGCTCACCAGCATCCCACAACCAAGTCTCTTCTTCCTCCACATGACTGTTCTCCACACCTGGTGTGAGCTATGGGGACAGTCCCCATTCCATCGGCTCCTGAGAACAACCAAATTATAAAGTGGAGCAATTCCCGGGGGTAGGAGAAAGATGCTGCTGGGGTGAATGGCAACACTGGTGCTCTGCTGCGGGAGAGGAGGTCTGGGCCCGGGGGCGCTGCCGTGTGCGCCCCCACACCAGCTGCCCCGTCCTGCTCCCGGGGCTGTCCTGGAGCGATGCCGGGGATGTGGCGCTGTCCTGCCCACTCTCCTCTGCCTGTGAGTGGATTAGTGCAGCGTCCTCACCACCAGGCTGCAGGACGGAATATTTGGAGAACTAATAAGCAGAGGGGCACTGCGAGGGGAGGTGGAACGGGAACCAGTTCCTCTCTCCCTCACCCACTTGTCTGCGAGTCGAAAGTCAAAAGGGGACCAGAGGAAAAAAAAAACTCAAAATGGCACCTCGAGCCAACAGGAACATCTGCCCGTGGTGTGGCGAGGAGCTGGCATGGGGTGGCATCACTGAGCCCTCCCAGGCGACCCAGGAGCTCCCCGCATGGTCCAGGAAAGCCCAGCGCTGAGACCATCACCCTTCAGGCTGGGGGTCTTTGCAAACCTGCAGTCTTGTTTTTCTTCTTCTCTTCGTCTCGAGAGGTGAAAGGTTGGGGGAACACGCAGACATACATTAAATCCCGTCTGGGCTATGGCAGTGATGGGCTGGGGGAGAGGCTGTGGTCGCTGGACGGTCTCCAGACACCATCTGGCTGGGAGGCTGCTGACAACTGACTCGAAGCAGCACAGGGCGAGGGAGGTTTGTGCCAAGACATCCCCTCAGTACCCCCCAATGCCTCCCTCCTGCCTGCCCAGCCCCAAAAAACCTTCAGCAAAGGGTGCCAGGTTGGCGGGACTGGCACCCGGGAGACCCCAAGGTGGAGCCACCGTGGGTTGATCCACTTCAATGCAAAGCAGAGATCTCCTCATCAGAGCAGGGGTTGCCTCTCCCAATGGCTCGGTTGGCCAAGGGTGCAGGATTAAATCATCAGAGGAGGATCTAAGCTTCACCCCCCCCAGCTCCATCTCTTTAGCCCCCACAAGGCTGCAAGTTCTCAAGTACCTTGGAGGCTGTTCCTCCTCTTCCCAGCTCACGCAGAGGAGGCCACAGACCTCAGGCCACTGGCCAAGTTTTCTGCTCATTGTCCATCTAGGATGAGGGCCAAAACTGAACAAGACAATCCAGATCAGTGTGGAGATAATCTCTGCACAAGGGATTTTTCCAAGCTGTGATGAAAGCTGAGCCCTGTAAATGTCACCCGGAGATACCCCGGCTCCACAGCGCTCTGGCTCTTCTCACAACTGCAAATTTCAGCACTAGAGGGGAGAGAGGGAAAATGCCTTTTTTTTTCATATTTACTTTGTCTGTTAAATAATGAGCTTGCGCTGAATGAGCCACAGGCTTTTCTTCTCCTGGCAATCAGGCTCCACTGGACTGTGTAAACCAGCACGTACTGCAAACACCTAATGGTGGTTGGTCCTTACCTGAGCGGAGAGGTGCCCAGAGTGCCCTTCGACAGCGTAAACAGGACACTAAGGCTGTCCTTGTCCCTGCCCCTGTATCTCCTCAGGAGATGCTGGTGTTTGGGCCACAGGCTGCATCCCTGCTGTCCCATTGATGGAAGGAGAGCTTGCTCGCTCACCTTCTGCTTGATCCACTTGACACACCGTGGGCTTAAGAGGCCACTTATCTGAGATTTCGGTAAGTCTGTGACTTCCTCCTGTTGCGAGGGCACTGATATTCATCTGCTGAAACCAGCACTCTACTCCCCTGATGCAGCCAGGGGCCACAGCTGCCATGTGCTGCTGGAAACGTCTCCCCAGGGGTCTGGAGGTGCCTTTGAGTGGTAGGGGACAAGATCTGCCCATGGATGCAGAGTCAGGGACCTGCTGCCTCTTTGCCTCCGTCCCTGTGCTGGATGTGGAGAGGACACGGTGCCAGGTGCCCGACGCTCCAAGCTGCTCCCAGCCAGTGAATGTAACTTGTCCCTTGTCCTTCCACAAACTGGGGACTCTCAGCTGCATCCTTTTCATGCCGTTCCCCATGGTCTGGAGCTGCTCGCTTCAGCGCAGGCTGCAGTAATGCTCTGCCATGTCTCCTTCCTTTAGTCGTAGCTCTCTGGTTTTGTGCTCTCCAAGCTCATGTTTCCACAGGGTTCATGGTAAAACCAATGGCTCCTCTCACTTTGGCCTCCATGAGTGGCAGGGGTTGAGGGCTACTTTTTTAAGTTTAACTACTGTTGCAGAAATAGGATGGGAGGATGGGAGAAAATGAGCCCTGAGCCTCCCAAAAACCCTTCAAATGGCTCCTCTCTTCCCACGGTGGATCCCACCCCACAACCTCCCAGCTCCATCCCCTCCCCGCCCAGCTCCAGCTCCAGCCTCAGGTGAGGGATGTCTCCAACGCCCACACCACGGCCCAGCACGGTGGTGCAACCCAGACGTGCCTCACCCCCATCCTGAAACAAGGTGCGGGGAGATGTCAGATTCTCTGTGACCATGGATGGAGCAAGACGTTCCTGTCCTTCTCCTCTACCCACTCAGACTGTCCCCTGCACCCCTCACTGCATCACCAAACATCCCGCTGAGCCTCTCCCCACCACCGCATCCCTCCACACACTCACCCCTGTGCCAGCCCCACTCGGGCCCCATCCTTGGTCCCCTCAACACCCTCTGGCCAGTGAGATCATCTCCCTCCCAAGGACTCACAGGCCAACACCTCCACCCGGCCTCTCCCACTCATAAACCTTCCTGGATGTCCCACTGCCAACTCGAGATCATCATGGCAAAAATAGGACATCCCCTCCAAGTCCTCCCCACCCTGCTCCAGCAGATCGGTAACTCCATGATTTTTTCCAATTCCCCAAACTCCCAACTTCACCACCATCTTCTGCTCCTTCTGTTTTCTTCTCCTTTTCTCCTGGAAAACCCACCTCATGTGTCACAGTGCCTTCAACCTCAGCTGCTCCATGCTCTGGGCTTGACGTTTGCCACCTCTCCACCCTCCAGCCTGAGCACAACGTGGCCAAGTGCATGGGCAGAGCTGATGTTTCTCTCCAGCTGTTTTGGCTACATCACCCTCGTGCCCTTTATTGGCCACCAGCACTTCCATCACTCCCAACTATCTCATCCCCGCTCCCTGGGCATGCTCAGCCTCACCCGCCGCGCTCCTCGCAAAGCCATTAAATCACGGGGATGACATTAATGGTGCTCACGCAGAGCACGAATTCACACTCACTTCCTTTCCTTCCCTTACACCGTCAGCAAACGTAATAGCAAATCCCACTGCACATTCCTGCAGCGGTGACCACAGTAATTTTCCTGTATCTCCTGCTCTCCCTTTACCCACGTGAATTTACCAGCTGGCTGCAGAGAAGCTGGATGATGGAGACAGCAGAGAACAAGAGCCTGGGACTGCTGAGAAAAGATGCTCTAAGGATGGGCCAGCGTCTCTGCACGGGCAGATGGCAGAAAAGGATGAGTCCTCATGGCTGCCATATCCTGGGAGCTGGAAATGACAGGCCCCGCCTCAGTCTGGCAGGAGAACACCTGTGCTGGGGTGACCACTGCTCCCACCTGCCCTTGCTGAAGATGCCAGCGGTGTTTTGGCCGCCTGGGCACTGCCTCCCGCAGCCCCGTGGCCGAAGGCCACGCTGAAGGACGCCCGGCGGAGCAGAGTCTTTGACAGCAGCGCGATCCCGTGACAGCGGGAGGGCTCCCAGCCAGCGCTCCTTAGAGAGGCCTCCCGACCCTGACTGCCAAAATCCTGCTCTAAGTACAGGAAAATAAATTGTGCAACCTGCCTTAGACGGGACTGTAACACCCCGCGCAGGCGGAGGGGGAGGACGGGGCAGGAGCCGGGCTGAGAACCAGGCCCAGCATCTTGGAGGTTAGGCTGGACCACATCAACATCTGGAGCTCAAGCGGTGCCCACACCAGGTCCAACCCTCCTTGTCTCTTGCAGGTACGGATGGGATGTTCCTGCAGCCAGAGCCCCTCCTTAACATCTCAGAGATGGGGGCCACACAAACCCCATCCTTGTGCCTGTGCTTGGACCTCAGGAGCCACAAGCTCCCCTCAGCACCTCCTGACCTGGCAAATCCCAAATCTCACCATTTATATTTCCTCAAGCACAGAGAATCATAGAATCATTTTGGTTGGAAAAGACCTTTAAGATCGAGTCCAACCATTGACAGTCTTCATATCCAGCTGCTAAAAGGATGATGCCTGAGCTCAGCAGAACATGGTGGCTTTTATCTGGAAAGTTTTTAATAACATCCCCCACAAATTTAAGTTCCATGTTTGCATGTCCACTAGTATGAAATTTCGGAGCCCCTATTACGCAGAGTATTTAAATCACTTTTAACTTCGTGACACAAAGAACATTTAGAAGCAAGTATATTCATTCTATATACTATTCAAGGCGTGTTGGCTGGGTGAGCCCCCGTTCTGCTGCAGATCCCCAGCCTGCCCTGGGAAGTACCTCAACACCAGACACTTAGTCCAAAGCAGCTCAATCATACATCAGGGGTCCTCTGCTTCCATCAGCCACGAGTGAAAGCACAAATTGCAAGCCTTAATTAGAATCAATTGCTCAGCAGTAAAAAAAACCACCCAAAACCCCTCAGCAGCTGTTGAGGCCACTTGTCCCTCCAGCTCTGGTCTAGGACGGTTGTTTCACTATCGCAGTTTTGCTCCCATAATTGCAGCCATGCAAAGGAGAGGCAAGACATCACAGAAACATCCATGTGAGACCCTCCACGTGCACACAACTGAGAGCTATTATAGCACGGCATAACAGGAAGGGGTTGGTAAATGCAATAGCCTGTCTCTGCAGATGTCCCAGCCTCCCTGAGCTGGGTGGTGGCCCAACTCAGTCCATGAGAAGGTCTCACCACCACCTCCAGCCCTTTCCAAACGAAGGCTGTCCAGCAGGGGTGCAAAGCAGGCAACCACCAGTCAGAGAACTTCCCTTCACAAGTGACTACTGGTGTACAGACCAGCAACCGAAACCATAGAGTCACAGAATCATTTTGGTTGGAAAAGCCCCTCAAGCTCATAGAGCCCAACCGTTCCCCACCCCCGGCACTGCCCCATGTCCTGAGAACCTCATGTCCGTCTGTCCAACCCTCCAGGGATGGTGACTCCAGCACTGCCCTGGGCAGCCTGTTCCAATGCCCCACAGCCCTTTGGGGAAGAAATTGTTCCCCAGATCCAACCTCAACCTCCCCTGGCGCAACTTGAGGCCGTTTCCTCTGGTCCTGGCGCTTGTTCCTGGGGAGCAGAGCCCGACCCCCCCTGGCTCCAAGCTCCTTTCAGGCAGGTCAGAGATCAGAAGGTCTCCCCTCAGCTCCTGTTCTCCAGCTGAACCCCCAGCTCCCTCAGCCGCTCCCATCACACTTGTGCTCCAGCCCCTCACCAGCTCCGTTCCCTTCTCTCAACTCGCTCCAGCACCTCAAGGCCTTTCTTGGTGTGAGGGGCCCAAAACTGCCCCCAGGATTTGAGGTTTTTCCTCCCCAGTGCCCAGCACAGGGACGGTCACTGCCCTGGGTCTGCTGGCCACACTGGTGCTGGCACAAGCCAGGATGCTGGTGGCCTCTTGGCCACCTGGGCACACGCTGGCTCATGTTCAGCTTCTGTCGAGCAACACCTTCAGGACCTTTTCCATCAGGCAGGAGCTCAGCAGAATGGTGACTTCTTCCCTACACCATAACCTGAGAAGCCATCAGCCTCTCCAGTTCTCATTCTTTGGCCTACAAGATGATTTCAATTACACACATGTACAAGCATTGCTTTGCTGGTCCAGAAACAAGAGATGCACAATCTGCTCCCACCACATGTCAAACCACCATCAGAAAAATTGCCATGGCCAAGAAAGGATATAGGACACCAAAAGTACTCCTGCATCTTCCCTCCTATATCTACAGCTTCCACCAAAGGAACCCAAGAGACTTAGCACCTGACAAAGCCTGCAATTTACAGCCTCAAAACCTCAGCTTTTCTGCAGGAGAGAGGTATATGGCAGTTTATCAGCAAATGCCTCTTGAACCAAGAATTAGAATTTTCAAAGGGAGTTTTCAGGCTGCTTCTGAAAAAGACAGTTCAGGCACCCTGTTGTACTGCAAAAAAGTTTCTTGTCAAGCTACTGTCCAGGAAGGAAGTTTTGCAGAAGATTAAATGTGGCAGGATTATAGATGCCTTCGAACTTGAAACTTGGCTATAAAACAAAAGGTCCAAGAAAGACCACAGAAATACAGAACACGATCAGAGCAGTGCTGGAGGTCAAGGTTTATATGCAGCTCAGACGGAGGAGTGAGAAAAATCTGGAATTCTGAAAAAAAAAAAAAGGAACATCCATATGCATGTTGCCTCGCAGAATTACCAGGAGTAACAGACCTTGCACAGACAAGCCATCTGAGGCCAACCACAGGGGACATCAGCTTGCAGCCACTTCCAAGGACACCAAGAGGATGTTCTGGAGTCTCTACCTGCAGCAGGACATTTAACTTATTTCGCACAGTAACAACACTCTGCAGCATGAGGGGCTACAGGAGATGCATCTCAGAAGGCTTGATGGTGCAGCTTTCTACTGTAGAGCAAAGTCCTCTATCCAGAAATTCAGAGGCAGGTGAAGTCAAGCACTTCATCTTTTGCTTCATTAGCAATGAGACATGCTTCCTTCCACCAGGTTTTGGAGCAAAAGGCTTGTTGCAGGTCCATCAGTAGACATCACTAGATGTAATAAAACAAGTGGAGAAATAAAACAAGTGGAGAAAGAGCATGGAAGAGGACATCTTGCAGCCCCAGGGCTGCCTCTCACATACGCAGAAGCTGGTGTGATGGTACCACATCTTTGCTGTTTCACCGAAGCCAAGAGAAGAAAGACACCAGGTCTGGACAGAAAGCTGGATGAACAAGTAACCAATGGGGCAAAAGAAGGAAGAAAACACACAACCCGGGCACAGTGAGGAGATCGCACTCCAAAGGGGACTGGGACCACAAGGGGAAGAGTGGGACAGACAGGATCCCCAGGATGCTCTTAAGAAAAATGAACTTGGAGTTGAACATGGGGAAAGGCAGAACAGCCCAAGTGAAACAGCAGCAGTAGAAGCCCTGCAGATCGCTCATCTGGGACTTGGCCTGGTGTAAGTGCTCTGCTTTCTGTGGCCAGCTGGAAAATCTGCAGCCGTTTCATTTCCACCAAAAACTTGGAACATCTGGGAGGGCCTCAGAGCTGAATTGGATGCAAAATAAATCAGTCCTTTGTGTCTTTTTTTCTCAATAAAGTCACTTTGCCATCTCAATTTTCCACGTGCTGCAGCTTGGAGAAGTCAGGCTGATAAAGAAGCTCGCTGGGGTGATGATGGACGTCGGAGTCCTTGCTCTGGGCTGCCTGCAGATTCAGTATGTCAATGCACAAATTACGCTCCACTCTTGGGCTTTTTCCTTTTATCTTCCCTTGGTTAGAGAAGACTGGTGTAGATCATAGAAGCATAGAATCACAGGACAGTTTGGGTTGAAGGGCCCTTCCCAGCTCCCCAGTGCCCCCCCTGCCATGAGCAGGGACATCTGCACCGGCTCAGGTTGCTCAGAGCCCCGTCCAGCCTGGCCTGGGATGTCTCCAGGGATGCTTCATCCACCACCTCTCTGGCCAACCTGGGCCAGGCTCTCACCACCCTCAGGGGCAACAATTTCTTCCTCATGTCCAGTCTGAATCTCCCACCTTTAGTTTAAAACCATCACCCCTTGTCCTATCACAACAGGCCCTGATAAAAAGTCTGTCCCCATCTTTCTTATGGGCCACTTTTAAGTCCAGAAAGGCCACACTGAGGTCTCCCCGGAGCTTCTCTTCTCCAGCTGAACACCCAACTCTCCCAGCCTGTCCTCCCAGCAGAGCTGGTCCAGCCTCGGGTCATTCCTGGGGCTCCTCTGGCCCCTCTCCAGCAGGTCCATGTGTGTCCTGTGCTGAGGACCCAGAGCCGGACCAGCCCTGCAGGGGTTCTCACCAGAGCGGAGCAGAGGAGCAGAATCCCCCCCAAACCTGCTGCCCACAGGGCTGGGGATGCAGCCCAGGGTATGATCGACCTTCTGGGCTGCAAACACAATTGTAGATTTTTGTATCTGAAAACCACCCAGAGGCTTGGACATCCTGGTCTGCTTGGTGAGTGTCAAAGGCACGGAAGCCCAGAGAAGACAGGGCAGCCATGCAATGGGAGGGGATCTTCCAATACAACAGCCATGAGAGAGCTGCCAACAGAAAGGCTTTAACAGATGAAGACACTGGAGGTGACAATATGCCATCTAGAGGAGCAGAGGCCAGGAAAAAGATGTGGCTGAGGAGGCAGATGGAGATTTTGGAGCTGGGGAGCCTGTCCAGGCAGGAGGCTCAGCGCAGAGGCAGCAGAGGTGCTACGACTTCCCCAAGCCCTCTCCGAGTTTCACAGCCAGCATGACCTGGAAACTTCCCAGACCCAGGCAAACAGTCCAGGAGAAGCTGAGCTCTGGACTGGTGAGGATGATGCCTGGAGAGCAGATGAAGCCAAGATTGTAAAAGCCAGTTAAGGGTGAGGGCAGTGGGACAAATCCACTTGAAATCTTCCTGCGTGGCTCTGCCACAGGTCAAAAGCAGCTCGTTGGAGGTGCCCAAGCTCTCCCAGCAGAGCCATCTCCCAGCTGCATCCCCTGCATCTTATAGAATCACAGACTCATTTTGGTTGGAAAAGCCCCTCAAGACTATCGAGTCCAACCGTTCCCCAGCCCTGGCACTGCCCCATGTCCCTGAGAACCTCATCTCCATCTGTCCAGCCCCTCCAGGGATGGTGACTCCACCACTGCCCTGGGCAGCCCATGGTGCCAGGACCCATCTGCCTGTGTGCTTCCCCATGAAGAAGGTCCTCCAGTGCTATGGAGGCAAGAGCAGAAGTAGATGCTTGGCTGGGGAGGTGGAGAGCAGTTGTCTCGTCGCTCAGCCCATCAGAGATTTGGGGGGAATCAATTCTGCCATGGGGCTGAGGACCTGCAGCCCAGCATACCGGAGGAGGGAGGGAATCATAGAACCATAGAACCATTTGGGTTGGAAAGGACCTTCAAAGGCCATCTAAGGAAGGATCCCAGCACTCGGTCGTGGATGGCACTGGGCGTTTCACAGGTCTCTGAGCACAGCAGCCATTTCCAGGGATGTTCTCGGCCAAGGTAGCAGACTCTGCATGTTTTTCCAGCCAAACCAGCTCAGGAGGGTCTGTTCTGTGCTCTGATATAGCAGAGGCCCTGAGCTTAATTCTGAAAGTACAATAAAAATCCCCTCTGATAAACAAATTCACAATGGTCTTAATAATACAAACCCCTTTTTTTTCCTTTGTAGCAACCAATGGGGAACCCACCTCAAGCTGTTTTTTCCCCATCCTATTTCTGTCTCCATCTCCCATTTCCTTCTATCCAATATTACCTTCCAAATTCCAGCTCTGATCCTTGGATAATTCGAACATATTGCATTGCTTTACAAACTGTGTTATTTTATCCCTTTCACCTGCCACTTTTCTTTTAGATAAACACTCATAACTCCCAACATATCACTTTAACTCTTTGACCGTCACTGGAAATTGAACCAGCCAAGACTTTCACAGGGGAAATTCTTTCCTCTCCTTTTCTTCTCTGTTTTGTGTGTTAAGCCAAGCAAAAGCTCACCTGCCTTAGCACTGTCTTCAGATCATTTTACTTAAGCTCTGCTTAATAATTTCACCAACTTCTGGAGTTATTGTATCTGTCCAGGCTGGACTTGTGGTGTAAAGCTGTCTTAATCACAGCTCCTTGTTGACGGTTACTTATTTCCTGCCCCAGTCACCACCTCTGAGAGTTTGAAGACCCTGGGCTGTGTGTAGGACACCAGATTTAGACACAGACGTGTCCCCAGCACAGCAGGGAGCTGACACATCTCACACCCATTTTTCATCCCAATGCAATGGGCATGGACAGCACCATGAGCAGGAGCTGAGCAAAATGCGCACAAATGAGAAGCATTTTCCTGGTGCTTCTTCCATACCACTGCCAGCACGCAAAGTCCAGCCGTGCCTCATCCTCGCTGTTGGATTTGAACTCAAAATCGCTCCAGCATCACCTCTTGCACATCAGCAGCATCCTGGAGAGGCAGAAACAAGCCATGGTGGAGCTGGGGAGCAAGAAAAACACGGGGCAAAGGGAAAAGTTGCAAACTAAAAATCCCTTTTTTCCCTACAAAACAAAAATCAGGAGCACTTCACTCATCATCCTCATCATCCATCACCCAGGGATCCCCGTTCAGCCCCCCACAGCCCAGATCCACCTCTAGTAATCATGGGATCAGCTAAATCGCCATCCTTCAAAACATCTGATCTTCTAAGTCTTCCCTACTTTAGCCACCTGAAAATGCGTTGTCTCTTCCCAAACTTCTTCCTTCAGGACACTGGACAAAAGGGGTTTTGGTTGGAGTTTTCTGGGGCAGGGGGTTTGCAGGGAAGGCAGCACCTCGTACAGGTCCCTGCAGAGCTCAGAGCCGACAGCAGCTCAGGTGAGCTGACAGGAGACCAGCATCGAACACCTCCAACAGCTGGACCCACACTGCGTCCTGCTGAAAATCCTTCCTTGACCAAGCGCTCCTCGGCGCTGGGCCAGCACGGCCGGCAGCGCGGGCCTCTGACCCCATGGACCACCAGCATGTCCTCATCTGGGTCTCACCCCAGTCCGGATGGGCTGTGGGAACACGTCAAGCGTGGGGTGGGTGAGGTGGTGCGGAGAGAAGCTACTTGGAGCACAACTTTGTTCCTCCTATGAGAAGGGATCTCCTGGTATTTACCAGTGGATGCAGTGCTTTCATAGAGTCACAGACTAGTCTGGGTTGAAGGGCCCTTCCCAGCTCCCCCAGAGCCCCCCTGCCATGAGCAGGGACATCTGCACCAGCTCAGGTTGCTCAGAGCCCCGTCCAGCCTGGCCTGGGATGTCTCCAGGGATGGTTCAGCCACCACCTCTCTGGCCAACCTGGGCCAGGCTCTCACCACCCTCAGGGGCAACAATTTCTTCCTCATGTCCAGCCTGAATCTCCCTCCTTTAGTTTAAAACCATCACCCCTTGTCCTACCACAACAGGCCCTGATAAAAAGTCTATGTCCACCTTTCTTCTCAGCCCCTTTTAAGTACGGAAAGGCCACGATAAGGTCTTCCCAGAGTCTTCTCTTTCTGTCACCTTTCTCCAGGGCCACCTTTACCATCCTTCAGACATCGTTTTGGGGGAAAAGAGCCAAAACACGAGTGTCTCGGGAGGTCCCACATGAATTCAGACTGTCCTCCCGGCCTCAGCGCTCCACCACACAGCCAACACGCTGCGTCCCCTTCCCACCAGCACCACCCAAAAACAGAACTCAGGAGCCACCAGCAGAGACAGATGGAATAAAGCTGGTTGCAAACACCTCACAGTTCAGGGGGGACCCTCGGCCCTCCAGAAACTGCTGCTGGCTCCCCCACCATGAGCCTCAAATGGCTGCAGGAGGTGCCTGGGTTAACAGGGCTGCTCCAGGGACGCCCACCCGCTCAGCCCCAGGTCACAGACCCGTCTGTGTCGCAACGTCTCTCTGAGTCATCCCTTTCCTCCCCATCACCAAAAAAGGCCTCAAAGTTTGCACAGATGGTGCTTAATCCCCGTTTGGACAATGGGCATTGGGATTTTTAAAGGACAATTACTAAAGGAAAGCAGGGGGTGTGGGGGGAGGGAGGGGCGGGCAGGAGGGCGGGACGGAGGCAGCGGTGCTGGGCAGTGCTCAGCACCCAGCGGGGATGCGGGCACTGGACAGGCAGCTTTGTTTAGCCCACAGAGGCTCAAAGCAACAGACAATGCTAAATCTCAGAGGGATGAGGACCAGGGGACCGTGTCCACCCCAGGGACCTTGGCCTGCCTGGGGTATCTCTCCTGGACCTGGCCTCAAGCCCTGTCCCTGCACATCACCCCGGGCTGGCCATGGGTCAAGAGCATGGTCATGGCTGCATGAAAGACAGTGGTAGGGTTGGTGGCCTCTTCTCAAGGCCAGCAGAACATCTGGCAGTCCTCCTCCCACCCTGGATCCCACCCACCTCTGAGAAAGGACACCCCATCCCGCCACCGATGGACAGCTGATGCTGTGCTGAATGTGGCCTCTTTGACAGGGAGTGATGCTGGGTGACGCGGTGTCCAGCCTGCAAAGGGAAACCCCCAGCACCCTGCGACGTGCACCCAGGGCTTGGGTGCTGGCACGGCCGGAGGTCCCAGAGATGCCCTGTAGAACACGCAGGATGGTGTTTTCCGGGCATCTCCTCTTGCCTGTGCCCGGTTGGACTCAGATCACAGTGGGGGAAATGGAGCCCTTGGCACCCCCACCCCAACCCCACAGCTACGGCAGGACCAGGTACTGCCAAGGGACGGGGATGGAGGGGTCAGCCCTTGCCTGAGCGAGGGGGAAGCCCTTCTGTGGGGCAAAATCCTCCCTTCCCACCATCAGTCCCACCAGCTGGAGCACTGGGGGATTTACAAACAAGTGTGAGAGCAAACCTGGGCTGAGACTGGGCAGGGAGAGTCAGTGGGGCTCAGCTCAGGGATTTGGGGCAGGGAAAGCCAATTCCCCACCAATTCATAGAATCACAGAATGTCTTGAGCTGGAAGGGACCCACAAGGATCATCGAGTCCAACTCCTGTCCCTGCACAGGACACCCCACAGGTCACCCCGTGTGTCTGAGGACATTGTCCAGTCTCTTCTTGAACACCGTCAGGTTGGGGCCGGGACACCTCCCTGGGGAGCCCGTTCCAGTGTCCAGCACCTCTGGGTGAAGAACCTTTTCCTCATGTCCAGCTGCCCCTCCCCTGGCACATCTTCTGCCGTTCCCTGGGCTCTGTCACTGTCACAGAGAGAAGAGCTCAGCCCGGCCCCTCCTGCTCCCCTGCGGAAGCTGCAGCCCCATGAGCTCTGCCCTCAGTCTCCTCCAGGCTGAACAAACCCAGGGACTTCAGCCGCTCCTCATACGGCTTCCCCTCCAACCCCTTCTCCAACCTCATAGCCTCTTCTGGACACTCTCCAGTAGCTTAATATCTTTTTTATACTGTGCCACCCAATTCCCTGTCTCCAACCCCAGAGAGATGATGTGGGGCGGGTAAGGGGGTTGCTCTTTCTCCACCAAAAGCCGAGCATCACAACTCAGTCCCAGGGCTCCCAAGCAACTGGGCGATGGTTGAAAAACCTTCACTCCCCACAGATGAACTGGAGCTGATGCAGCCAGGAGAGGCAAGATATCGAGTCTGGAGAGCCCCAAGGAAAACAGCACAGAGCCAGCGCTCCTCGCCCGCCGCACTCGCTGTCCCCATCTCGCGTCCGTGTCCGTTTGACAGAGCCCCACACTTCAGAAGCAATTAGCAGCCGAGTTGAACTAATTCCCCACGTGGCAGGTCCAACACAAACAGGGCGCTGGCCCGTGCCCCACACCTCCGCGCGCATTCACCTCTGTTTCGGAGGGCCGGGGCATCCCTGCCAAGAGCAACACAAATAACCCGCCGCTTCTCTGGGTTAAGAGGCAGCCCTGGAGGGCTGAGCTTGGTGGCCGGGGCCGCGCACGCTGCTGCCGGCAGAAAAGCCGCCTCTGTTCCCGGCGGGGTCAGGATGGAGGCAGGCAACAAGGATTTGTGTATGCGGTGCCTGTCCCGGGGGGAGCAGAGGTGCGAGGTCTGGGGGCGGGTGGCGAGGGAGCCCCAAGCTGGGGAGCAGGGGGTTTCGGGGTGGAGGGGAGAAGGTACTTGCAAACAGCACCTGCGGGGTGTTTGTCGGCCCTGCGGAGGCTCCGGCAGCTGAAATAACAATGTGGGGAAGGGGAGGGAAACGCTGCCGGGCCCCCTCACCCCAGCGCGGGTCCCTACCACTCGGCTCGGGCACCGCTGGGACACAGACAGATGTGCCACCATGGGGACTGCCCCGTCCCTTCTGGGGCCAGGGATGTTCCTGGGCTTGGTGACAGCCCCGGGCTGGGTTTTGGGACTCGGCCAAGGGCTCCAGCTCCTGTGTGAACATCACGCTGCTGCAGCGCGAGCAGGGCTGCCAGGCTTTTCTGAGGCACGTTGTGATGTTGGATGGAAATGGTTTGCAGAGTTAAAATAGGGCCCCGTCTCTCCAAGAAGAGAATGCAGGACACATCTTGTGACGATGACGGGACCCAGACTGCCCTCCGGGAGAAAAACCCACTGACGGCTAAAGACAGGAGGGGAGATGGCAGCAAATCCCCCCCTTGGCACAGCAGCCTGTGCTGGGCCAGCGCCGCAGGGAGCCCTTTGGCACACGACACCCGCTGCCAGGCCGGGCTGCAACCCCCACAGCCATGAGCAGGCCAGGTCTGACCCACCTCGAACCCTGGGGGCAGTTTTGGGCCCCTCACACCAAGAAAGGCCTTGAGGTGCTGGAGCGAGTTGAGAGGAGGGAACGGAGCTGGTGAGGGGCTGGAGCACAAGGGTGATGGGAGCGGCTGAGGGAGCTGGGGGTTCAGCTGGAGAACAGGAGCTGAGGGGAGACCTTCTGATCTCTGACCTGCCTGAAAGGAGCTTGGAGCCAGGGGGGGTCGGGCTCTGCTCCCCAGGAACAAGCGCCAGGACCAGAGGAAACGGCCTCAAGTTGCGCCAGGGGAGGCTGAGGTTGGATGTGGGGAACAATTTCTTCCCCAAAGGGCTGTGGGGCATTGGAACAGGCTGCCCAGGGCAGTGCTGGCGTCACCATCCCTGGAGGGGTTGGACAGACGGACATGAGGTTCTCAGGACATGGGGCAGTGCCAGGGCTGGGGAACAGCTGGACTCGATGAGCTTGAGGGGCTTTTCCAACCACAATGATTCTATGATTCTGCAAGTCCTGACACTGAGAAAGGCCTGAGGCAGCCACCCAGCACCCACCGCGGTGTTGGGAGCAGCCAGCCGGGTTACAGCAGCGCCGAGCACCACGTCTCACAGGTACAGGGGATCCCCGGTGGCATCAGAGAGTCTGCGACCCCAGTGTGCCAGCTGCTCCTCAATGGTCACAGCTCCTGGAGCTGGGGACGTGTTTCTCCCACCCAGGACATGTCTGGGATCACACTGGGAGCACCCACTGGAGGAGAGGAGGTGACAGCTGCGTCACCGGGCATCAGCCCCAAGCCCACAGCTCCCACGTGTGGCCAAAGCCCTGTCCCCGTGGGTCCCTTCAGGTGCACTGGGACAGGCAGGGGCTTGGTTGCCCGTCCTGCCCACACCCACCCAGTCAGCCCCACGACCCAGCAGAGAGGTAACCACATCCCCGCTGTGGAACCTGGGCTCGCACAGCCTGTCTAGGCAGGGGGACGGACATCTCCAAGAGCCACAGTGCACACACAAACCCTTGGCTCGGTCCCCTGCTGTGAGTGGACGCCTGTCCAGCCCCTGGTCTAACGCACGGCCGAAGACCCCCCCGCCACGGAGCGACGCCTGGCTCCGGACACGTTCCCACATGCGCTGCAAAATCCCAGCCGCTGCCCCGAGCAGGCGATGGAGAGGTCCTGGGGTCAAGCCATTAAGCCTCCGATCTGTTTAAACCCTTAAGCTGTGCTGTGATCTCGGCCGTGCAGCCCCGTGCGGGAGCCCGTGGTGGGGTGAGCGCTCAGCGAGCGATGGCTCCTGCACCCCTCCAGGGATGGCGACTCCAGCACTGCCCTGGGCAGCCTGTTCCAATGCCCCACAGCCCTTTGGGGAAGAAATTGTTCCTAAATCCAACCTCAACCTCCCCTGGCGCAACTTGAGGCCGTTTCCTCTGGTCCTGGCGCTTGTTCCTGGGGAGCAGAGCCCGACCCCCCCTGGCTCCAAGCTCCTTTCAGGCAGGTCAGAGATCAGAAGGTCTCCCCTCAGCTCCTGTTCTCCAGCTGAACCCCCAGCTCCCTCAGCCGCTCCCATCACACTTGTGCTCCAGCCCCTTCCCCAGCCTTGTCAGCTGCTGCCACATCCCCAGGGTCTCACCCTCAGCAGGGTGGGCAGGAGGAGGAAAGAAGCAGCCATAAAACATGAAGCACACCCTGAGACAGGCTATACAGACGCCACACAAGTGCTGGCTCATTTTGGGAACATTGTGGAGGCAGGAGAACTCCAAGGTCATCTCCCCAGCAGATCTCCACACTACCCATGCAACATCTTCAGGGAGAAATAAAGAGTCAGGGCCAAACCTCCAAAGGCCACGAATGAACAGAGCCTGACCAGAGCTCCAGCCCCACTGGGCCTGACCCAGCACCCTGTGCCACCAGCACTGCGGCCGAGCAGACTGCCACCCCAGCATCGCCAAGCCTGCAGACAGGACACACCAAGTGTATTGTCATCCACTGATGTCCCCTGAAACCAGGGACCTGTTGCAACCACTGTGCGGGCTCAGGAAAGCTCGGATATACCCAGGCTTCCATTTAGTCTTGGCTTCCGAGCTGCCAGCACCTCCCCAGAACAGAGGAGACCTCTCCAGCCAGCCCTTTGCGAACCCACCACGCCAGGTCTGAGCCTCTGGTGGTGGCTGTGGTGTGGATCTCTGGTCCTCCAAGCTCTGACAGCACCTGGAGTGACCAAAACGACCCCTTGCAGCGACATCATGACAGATGTAAGCACTCGCTCTGCCCCATCTGTGCCTTCTCCCAGCCCTCGGGAGGGACGCAGGCCAGGAGCCAACGCTGGCACACTATGCCAGCAGGTTCAGGGGCTTTTTGGATGGGACGGTGTCAAAAGACTGACAGACCCAGCTGCATACCAGAGCCTGGGTCCTCCAAGCTGCTCCCACGAGTGAAAACACAGTGACACGGACCTTCCCAAACCAGCACCATGGCCCCAGAGGTCCCCATGGGTCATCAGAGCCAGCAGAAGCTCCTCCAGCATGTTTGCTTTCAGGTTCCCCCTCTTCATCCTCATTCTCCAAGACTCCAGATCCCAGTGTTGGACACAGACATCACCCATGGGAAGCTGCAGGATTGCTTGGGCACCCAGGGAGCAGCCCTGGTCCCCCCCAGCTCTCCTGGGGTGCCTGGGGGAAGCCACCAGAGAGAAGAGGGTGAACAGGCAGCACACGGAGCCTCGCCACAGCTCCAGCCGCGGTGGGACCCGCAGGGTGCACCGAGCTCCCTCCAGCCCAACATTTGCTGACTCCACCCAACACGGTAATAAAACGCATCTGGCACAGATGGGAAATAATAGGGCTGCAGCTCTTGAGCCTCATTATCTGCACGCGATTAGATCTCCCTCCTTGAAGGCGGTTGAGGAAGGGGCTGACTTTGCTCACAACGCCTGCGCAGAATGAGCCTGGAGCAAGTCCTGGCCCTGGGGTTGGGCTGGGACTCTGGCCGGGCTCAGCAAGGCGGGAGCCAGGGCCACCTGCACCCCAAGGACCAACAGCTGCCCCGAGTACTACCGCATCGGCAACGCACACGGGCAAGTCCTCGTGCAGATGGAGAGCTGGGAAAGGTGCTGAATGTCACCTCCCCTCACAGCAATGGCACCGCTGGGTGACCCAAAGTGATCCCAGAGACTGCCCAGAGCTCCGCGGGACAGACACTCTGTCCCCCTTCCCACCCACTGCCCCGAGGCTCTGCGCTTTGGGAACAGCTCACGCCCAGCACCCTGGCCCCCGCAGCAGCGATGTCCGTCCCCGCGTCCCCTGCGCCCTTTTGCACTCTGACTCCTGCGGGGTTCGAGCAGCAGGTTGAAGGAGCAACACGTGCATTTTGCAGGGTGCTGTGCTAATTTTTAAACACCATGATAGTAAACTGAATTATTAGCAGAGCGGGAGCCTACCCCGTAAACTCAGTTATCTTTAGCAACCAAACCTGCAATCTCTCCAGAGAATGAAATTAGGTCTTTTAGACCAGGACTATTGTTTTCGAACCCAAATTGCCGTGGGTCGCAGGAGGGGAGAGGAGGCAGAGATCTGAGATCACTCATTGTCTGAGTGTGTTTGTTAAAAAGAGCTTGACAGATTAACCCGTGCTGGAGCCAGAACAAAACGAGGAGGGAGCCGAGTAAGGGGCAAACACTTAAAATGAGGGAGGTGGAGGCAGAATCATGATGCAGGTGCTCTCATCTGCAGAGGCACTGTGCGCAGGGCAGGGACCTGCCACAGGGGTCCAGGAAGGACCTGGGCAGAAAGGAGATGCCCACAACACCGGCTGAGGCTTTCCTGCAGTCACGGCCAAGTTCAGCATCGCACACAAGCGCTGTGTGCAGTGCAGGCACGTCCTGCTGGCGCTGTGGGTGCATCGCACGGCCCAGAGCCTTCCCCGCCCCTCCCGGGGTGAGGAGGGACCTGGACACCCACCTCGGTCACAGCGGGCAGCCCCGGGGCGAATCGTCCCCCACCACGTCTCCAGACGGGGCTCAGGAGCAGGACAGGCTTGTTCAGGGCACGGGGTCAGGGCTCACATTTCCAAAAGCCGCCTCGAGCAACACAGTCCCGTCTCCAAAAGCCACGCTGCTTTCTAGGCACGGCGGCTGAGCCCTGGACAGACACCACGGCCAGATTTACGAAGATATTTCAGCCTCTCAAGATATAGATTAAAGCCTCGGAGGGGTTTTCAGAGGCACCTCAGCACCTGCATCCATCAAGCTCCTGTATTACTGGGGCATCTGGGAAAAGCCTCCTTGGGCAGTCACGTCCTCAGGTTCTCTGTGCTGCTGGTGGCGGCTCTTCCACACCCCATGAGACACGTCAGCCCAGCAGGTTCGAGCTCCCTCGCTCTCAGGACATGAAAGATGCTCCCACTGTTTCGCTGAACCCTCAAAAGAGAAGTCCCAGTGCACGAACCTGAGCAGCATCTTCCCTTAACACGAGAAGGTGGAAAGGTCCAGCAGCCAAAACTGGGCAGAGGCACCAGCCCGGTGGTCGTGTCCTCCCTGGGACAGGCTTGTCACATCCGTCTCCACAATTTCTTTCACCAAAGAACCACAGAATCATTTTGGTTGGAAAAGACCTTTAAGATCATCGAGTCCAACCATTAACAATCTCGATATCCAGATGCTGGAAGGATGATGCCTGATCTCAGCAGAAAATGGTGGCTTTTGTCTGGAAAGCTTTTCACAACATTTTACACAAATTTAAATTCAATGTTTGCATGTCCGCTAGTATGGCATTTTAGAGCCCCTATTATGCAGAATATTTAAATTGCTTTTAACTTCATGACGCCAAGAACATTTAGAAGCGAGTATATTCATTAATATGAACTTCAGGATAGGTGAAACTACTTCATTTATCCACATTCAAATTGGAATTAAATTAGTAAAAGGAAACTCATAGGGACTTCATGCTAACAAAGAGGCCAAACCAGTTGAGGTTCCCCAAGGCTGAGATGCTGGAGGACACAGAGCAGCACTGAGGGGACGAGTACAAAGCAGGATGGGGTGTCCGGGCAGCATTGTGCCCAGTACAGGCTTCCCCAAAACCCAGAGCCAGGCACTGAGGGGCTCAGCGCTTCCCACCCGCTGTCCTGTCCCCGTGCAGGGACGGCTCAGGGCGCTTGGGCTGAGCTCAGTCCTGAGCCAGGACACGCAGGGAACCCCAGGCTGCTCAGCACTGCCCGGCGGAGCGAACAAACCCCACAAGCCCCCTCGCCTCGCTCCTCGTCCTCCTCATCCTCTCGACCGGGGCTGGTTCATCCGGAGGAGCCAAACCCGCAGAGCCGGGTGCTCCAGCAGCCCAGCTGGATGCGGCTCATCCAGCCGTAAACAGCTCTGCAGTTTCTACACTCCCCGGTACCGATGTTATACAAAGGAGCTGGAAATGTAAATGATTGCGCTGGACCTCCAGCCGGTGGCTGCTGGTGCAGACGGCCCCCGGCAAATAAAAAAACCCTCTTTCCAGCCCACTCCTTGGCATGGAGACAAGGCCTGGCTCAGCCCTGAGCCGAGCAGCAAAGCTTTTACGTGTTTGCCATCTAGTGGGCTTGGGAAAGGCTGCAGAAAAGAGCTGCCCCACAACCCGCAGCCTTGCCAGGACCCGCACCAGACCCCTGCGATTCACAGAACCCCAGCCTGGTTGGGTTGGGCCCTCTGCAGATCCCCAGCCCAGCGCTGCTCACGCAGGGTCACCAGAGCAGATCACACAGGTCGGTCCAGGCGGGTTTGAATGTCTCCAGAGAAGGAGACTCCACACCCGCTCTGGGCAGCCTGGTCCAGGCTCTGGCACCTCCCAGCAAAGAAGTTTCTCCTCATGTTCACATGGACCCTCCTGTGTTTCAGTCTGTGCCCGTTGCCCCTCACCCTGGCGTTGGGCACCACTGAACAGAGTCTGCTCCATCCTCTGACACGCGCCCTGAGATATTGATCCCATTGATCAGATCCCTCTCAGCTTCTCTTCTCCAGCTCAACAGCCCCAGCTCCCTCAGTCTCTCCTCAGCACAAAGATGCTCCAGACCCCTCAGCATCTTTGTAGCTCTCGCTGGACTCTCTCCAGTAATTCCTTTGTCCTTTTTAAACTGAGGAGCTCAGAGCTGGCCCCAGTTCTGCAGATGGGGCCTCCCCAGGGCAGAGCAGAGGGGAGGAACAACCTCCCTGACCTGCTGCTCACACTGCTCCTCACACACCCCAGGTTCCATCGGCCTCTTGGCCACACGGGCACATTGGTGACTCACGGTCGCCCTGTTGTCCCCCAGAACTCCCGGGTCCTTCTCTGCAGAGCTGCTTTCAGCAGGTCAACCCCAACCTGTACTGGTGCCGGGGGTTGTTCCTCCCCAGGTGCAGGACCCTGCACTTGCCCACGTTGAACTTCATCAGGTTCTTCTCGCCCAGTCCAGCCTGGCCAGGTCTGGCTGGATGGCAGCGCAGCCTCTGCTGTGTCAGCCCTTCCTCCCAGTTCGGTGTCACCAGCAGACTGGCTGCGGGTTCACTCAGTCTCCATCCAGGTCATTGATGAACAGGTTGAACAGGACTGGACCGTATACTGACCTCTGGGGAACTCCACTAACTACAGGCCTCCAACCACACTCTGCACCGTTGATCACAACCCTGAGCTCTGCCCTCCAGCCAGTTCATGACTCATCTCACCGTGCATTCATCCAGCCCGCACTTCTGTTCAGCCAAAACGGGTCTGTGCGCTCACCCTGCATCCCACTGATGCTCTGCTGTGGTGCCGAGGCAGCGGGGCTGGACCGGGACCTTGCGAACCGCCTGCTGCTGAGAGCCCAGCGCCGGAGAGAATGAGTCTTGGGACAAGACAACATCCACGGGGGCGAGAGGTCGGTACCTACACGGGGCCTGGAAATCCACCCCAGGACACATCACACAAAGGCAGTGATACCGCCTGCGTTACATCTGCTTCGTCTGTTCATGGAAGAGGCTAAATACTATTTTTAGGAATAATATTTTCGTTTTTAAAATCAGCGGTTTCAAGGGAAAAGAGCTTAACATTTCCAGCGTGCTCTCAGCCAACTTGGCTGCTGGCTCGATTAAAAACCATTTGTGCTGTGTGGACCCACACAGGCCTGCTGCCCCATAGCCCACTTGAGCGTCTTTAGGATCATAAAGAAAAGGGGACATAAAAAGAAAGAAAAACATACGACACCATGTAACAGCACTAACAAGTAAACTGTTTTAATTTTCACCTGAATAATAATTCCTAAAGAGGAAAAACAAAGTTTGTTCAGCTGTAGTTAAGGCTGAGCAAACATAACACTAATCACTTTTGCTTCACCTCTTGGAAAAGGCTCTGCAAGAGTGCGGCATTTGGGGAAAAAAACCAAAAAAAGGCAAAAACACAACAGTACCAACTCTCAGCCCCTGGGAAAGCTCCGAAGAGCTGGTGCCCTTCACTCCCCGGGTTTAAAAGTCTCGCTGCAACCAGAGCAAGCAGGCAGCTCTCCCCATGCCCACTCGGGAGGCCGCAGCACGTTTTCACCCTCCAAAAGGCTCCAACCATCCGAGATCCCACAGGAACTGGGTGCACGACTGTTGGCCGATCCCACGGCACACCGAGACGGGTTGAGAAGGCTGGAGCACACGGGATCTGCTGCCCGGCCCCGTCCTGACGGGACTCACCAGCATCTCTCCACGCTGCTCCATCAACAGGTCCCCTCTGGGGACAGGGAGACCCGGGAAGAGGCAGCTCAGAGGGACCGAAGGCGAAATGGGGCAAGAGGAGAGAAGGAAGCTGTGGTGGGAGGGATCGATGGAAAGGGAGCAATTGCAGAGGGTATGAGATGGATGGAAGGGGTTAGAGGTACAACAGAAGAGGAACAGGGTCAGAGGATACTGGGAAGACAAGCGAGGAACCACAACCTCAGTAATTTCACAGCTGACACCCAGCTGGGTGGGAGTGTTGATCTGCTGTAGGCAGGAGGCTCCGCAGAGGGATCTGGCCCGGCTGGGTCGATGGGCTGAGGCCAGTTGTCTGAGGTTCAACAAGCCAAGTGTCGGGTCCTGCACTTGGGTCACAACAACCCCACCAATGCTCCAGGCTCGGGGAAGAGCGGCTGGAAAAGGCCCTGGGGGTGTTAGTGCCAGTGGCTGAACGTGAGCCAGCGTGTGTCCAGGTGGCCAAGAGGCCACCAGCATCCTGGCTGGTACCAGCACTGGTGTGGCCAGCAGGCCCAGGGCAGTGACCGTCCTGTGCTGGGAATGGGGAGGCCAAACCGCGAATCCTGGGGTCAGTTTTGGGCCCCTCACACCAAGAAAGGCCTTGAGGTGCTGGAGCGAGTTGAGAGAAGGGAACGGAGCTGGTGAGGGGCTGGAGCACAAGGGTGATGGGAGCGGCTGAGGGAGCTGGGGGTTCAGCTGGAGAACAGGAGCTGAGGGGAGACCTTCTGATCTCTGACCTGCCTGAAAGGAGCTTGGAGCCAGGGGGGGTCGGGCTCTGCTCCCCAGGAACAAGCGCCAGGACCAGAGGAAACGGCCTCAAGTTGCGCCAGGGGAGGTTGAGGTTGGATGTGGGGAACAATTTCTTCCCCAAAGGACTGTGGGGCATTGGAACAGGCTGCCCAGGGCAGTGCTGGAGTCACCATCCCTGGAGGGGTTGGACAGACGGACATGAGGTTCTCAGGACATGGGGCAGTGCCGGGGGTGGGGAACGGTTGGACTGGATGAGCTTGAGGGGCTTTTCCAACCACAATGATTCTGTGATTCTGCGACACAGGAGAAGGGAAGGCAGAGGGCGACCAGGAGGAGCTCTCTCCGCTCCAGCCTCGCAGGGACACCTCGCCGCGGCGCTGGGCTCCTTGGGGATGAACCAGAGCAGTGACTCCTCCTCGGAAACACCAGACTGGGCCTAAACTGCAGCCCACAAGGCACGGGTGATGAGCATCCACAGAACAGGGGGAACCTTGCCCACCCCCAGCCCTGTAACTACTCCAGATATAACACCCTGTGGTTTATCCCCAGAGCACCCAGCCCCACTGGAGGCCGGGTCCGCAACACCACCGTGGGACCCCACTGCCCCGAGCCCCTTCCAGCTTCACCCCCAGCTCCGGTGATGGTGCCGCAGCCACCCCGCACGCAACAGAACATGAATGAGCATGAAGATGGAAAACCTCCATCCCAGATGCTGGATTCGATCCCAGGGAAAGTGCCGTGGGCAGGGGAAGGGGACAGCAGGGTGGCTGACGGGACAGCACGGTGGCTGACGGGGCACCGCGGTGGGGTTTGCTGCACAGGCTGTAACGACCCCTGTGCTGAGCAGCAGTGAGAAAATCCAGATTGGTTCTTGCAGCCAACTCCATCCCCGCACGTTCCCCCATTGCACGTGGGTGACAAATTACCATCTTTGTTATTTGAGCACATACCAAATCAGGGTGATCAGTATTTGTCAAATAAAGGGAAGAAAAATATATTGCACAAAACATTTCAAGGTTTATTTTAACAGGGCTTTAAATATCAGTCAGTGCCAGGTTCATAAGCACCTCTTGGGATGGTTGGCCCTAGTTTGCCATAAGAGACTTATTTTTCTTCTTTTTTTTTTTTTTCTTTTTTCCCCCCTCCCTTTTATTTCCTTTGAATTAACGAAAAGAAAAAAAGCCTGCTGCCTCCAGGGGCACAAGTGAGGATGCCTGTCCCGTGGGAGGACAATCCCCATGCTCAGCACCCGGGCGATGAGGCGGCACAGCCTGCGCTGCTCCGTGAGCCCGACACAGCAGCCGCGGCTCCGTCCTGCCCACGCACACACAGCAACACCCCCGGACCCAAACCGCGGCAGGGTTGGCCTTGCTCACCTGCCGCCGCGGGCAGAGCTCCCGGGAGGTGCCGGTTGCCCCACGGACGCTCCCCACGCCAGGCAGAGCCGGGACCTGCAGTCGCCGTCACGGCCGCCGGCGTCGGGCGGACTCGCAGCATCCCTGGAGCTCAGATACTGACAGCACAGCCCCAGATTTATCTGCCCAAGATAAACATGTGGCTGGCCATCCTCAGAAGAGGTTGGTGGGCTCATTTCTTTGCCCTAAAATCAAAAACACACCGCAAGTGCTCCCCAGTCCTGTAAAACCCGTTGCCTACAGCAACACTTGCCGGGTTTAGCCTCTGAGCCCCGCTCCTGATGTGGAAAACGTGCAGAGGAATACAGCATCATGGAAAAGGCTTTTTCTTGTGCTTCAGAGCCAGATGTCTGGGTGCTAGAAAGCTGCAATTGCTGCTCCACGCTCTGGTGAGTTAAGACTGAAGGCAACGCAACACAGGACAAGCTTCAGAGCCACCCACAGGCAAACCCTGAGATGAGAAGAGGGTGTGATGTGTCCCAACGCCACAGCAGCTGTGCCCACGATGTCTCCGATTGACTCTACGGGAGCCACCGAGCGTCCAGTCCCTGCGACACAGCGATGCCCCGTGCCTGGAGAGCTCAGCAGACCCCATCCTCCCCGCGATCTGAGCCAGAACCCGCAGTTGAATCGATCCTCATTCACTCGCCCTTTGGTGGCACAGGAGGGTCCAGCTCCTGCGCAGGGCTGAACGTCTCCAGGGATCTGCCACAACCCCCTCCTGGGTCACCATCATCCGCCGCCGTCGGTGGGGACCTCGGCTGCCACCTGCGCGTCCCAACATCGCCACCACTTGGGATGAAGCCAGGGACGTTGTGCTCCAGGCTGGGCCAAACCAAACTGGATAAAAACAGAGAGCAGCGACCGGGCAACCATATCACAGCCCCTGTCCTGTCCGCCAGCCCTTCTGCCTCCTCCCGCTGCTTTATTTCAGCAAGCGGAGCGGCTTTTCCTCTGCAGCCACGTTGCTCGGACACGGCCAGAGCTCCCCGTCAGCGCAGGAGCACACCGGAGGTCTGGCCCTCGCGTCTCCTTGCAGGGAAGCAGCAGCAGCTCTTGGCTGCCAGGACGATGCCTCGGCAGTTTCTAAAAGCGGTGCCCGAGTCAGACACTCCCCAGGGGAGAGGAAGAAGTCAGAGTGTGTTTAGAGGACAAGCCTTTCTCATGCTGTGAAAGCATCCTATTCCCCCACCCCTGAGGGATGGGATCCATCCAGAGGGATCTGGACAAGCTGAAGAAGTGGAGCCACGCGAACGTCCTGAGGTTCAACAAGGCCAAGCGCAAGGTCCGGCACTCCCAGCATCAGTCCAGGCTGGGGACGGAGGGATGGGGAGCAGCCCTGCGGGGAAGGACGCGGGGGTGCTGGGGGTGAAAGGCTGGACGTGAGCCGCCGTGTGCGCTGGCAGCACAGAAGCCAATGGTGCCCTGGGCTGCATCCCCAGCCCTGTGGGCAGCAGGTTTGGGGGGGATTCTGCCCCTCTGCTCCGCTCTGGTGAGAACCCCTGCAGTGCTGGTCCAGCTCTGGGTCCTCAGCACAGGACACACATGGACCTGCTGGAGAGGGGCCAGAGGAGCCCCAGAAATGACCCGAGGCTGGACCAGCTCTGCTGGGAGGACAGGCTGGGAGAGTTGGGGGTTCAGCTGGAGAAGAGAAGCTCCGGGGAGACCTTAGTGCGGCCTTTCTGGACTCAAAAGTGGCTGAGAGGAAAGATGGGGACAGACTTTTAAGCAGGGCCTGCTGCAATAGGACAAAAGGTGATGGTTTTAAACTACAGGAGGGGAGATTCAGGCTGGACGTGAGGTAGAAATTGTTGGCGCTGAGGGTGGTGAGAGCCTGGCCCAGGTTGGCCAGAGAGGTGGTGGATGAACCATCCCTGGAGACATCCCAGGCCGGGCTGGACGGGGCTCTGAGCAACCTGAGCTGGTGCAGATGTCCCTGCTCATGGCAGGGGGGCACTGGGTGGGCTGGGGAGGTCCCTCCAACCCAAACCCTCCTGTGATTCTGTGATCCCCTCCACACCCAGCACAGCCCTGCTGCACAAACACAGACCAGAGAGGCCATGAGGGAAAGACCCGCGCTGGCAGGGTGATGAGAAGGATGAAACACTCCTCGAGGGCCAAAGCCACCACTTCCCTGGCTGGGCAGACATCAGTCCTCAACTCGTGCATGTAGGCGCTCACTTGAGCTTCCAACCACCGTTCCACGTTGCTGGTTCTCCCTGCATTAGCCCCGCTCTGTGCCCACTGCTGCATTCAAAAGGAATTGCTTCTCATTCTACACCAACCCTTGGCTGTAAGGAAGGTCCGTAGCCCAGAACGGGGACAGGCAGGTGAAGGACAGCGAGGCGAGCAGCTCAGGAAGCAGCAAGAAGCAGCAGACCGCTCTAGTGAGAGCTCTGGGAAGCTCGCTGCACTGCACTGGCATCGCAGGTTCCCCTTGGGTCCCAAACTGGGAAAGGCGAGAAGGAGGAGATTTAGGAAACAAGTGACCCAAGCCAGGATTAGCTGCAGAGTGGGGGCTCAGGACTTTCCGAAGGCTCCCACCTGGTGGGAAGGGGAAGAGAAACCCCTTCAAACCAGCAGAGCATCCCGAAGGAGGGAGCAAGACACCAACCTGCTTCACTGCTGCGACGGCTCTTGGCAAGGAAACCTCCTCACCCACATGCTGCTCCCAGCACGGTCCGGAAGGGTCCAGAGCTGCCCGTCTGTCCTGGGTGAGCTCCCGCTGGCTGTGACCCTGTCCGTGGGAGCACAGGGGTCACGTCGATGTCAGGGAGAGCGCCCTAGACTCCAGATCCCAGGCTAAATCGAAAGACAGCGTACGCAGCACGCTGCTCGCCACCCATCCATCCTCCCAGGGCTGTCGATGAAGTGACCGTCCCCTCTATGTGAACGTGACAAATCCTCTCCCCAGCCCGTGCAGTCACACGTGTGCTTTGGTGAGCTTCATCACCCCAAAATAAGAGCTGCTGCTGTCCTCCCACACGGTGAGTGCTGGCAGGTCGGCAGCATCCCCGCACTGTGCAGAAACCACTTCTACTGAGGAAAGAAGAGCTGGACTTTTCAGCAACAATGTGGGATCCATCCAAGGGTACTGAGAGAGCTGTCGGTGGGGATCACTAAGCCTCTTTCAAACATCAGCAATCCCGGCTAACTGGGGAGGTCCCAATTGACTGGAAGTTGGCAAATGTGATGCCCATCTACACGAAGAAGCAGAAGGAGGATCTGGAAAATTACAGGCCTGTCAGTCTGACCTCTGAAAGGAGGTTGTAGGATGGAGGCTGTTGGTCTCTGCTCCCCAGGAACAAGCGCCAGGACCAGAGGAAACGGCCTCAAGTTGCACCACGGGAGGTTGAGGTTGGATCTGGGGAACAATTTCTTCCCCAAAGGGCTGTGGGGCATTGGAACAGGCTGCCCAGGGCAGTGCTGGAGTCACCATCCCTGGAGGGGTTGGACAGACGGACATGAGGTTCTCAGGACATGGGGCAGTGCTGGGGGTGGGGAACAGTTGGACTCAATCATCTTAAAGGTCTTTTCCAACCAAAATGATTCTGCGATTTGTGGAGATGTCAGTACAGTACTTGCAGTTGTCCTATATTTTTACACAGCTCACACACTACAACGGCTACCAGGGAAATACCAGCCCATCAGACGTATCTGCGGTCTCCCTGGCAGGAATAAGCCACACGAACCTGCCCAGTGCCAGTCCAGCTCCAACCAGTGCCCCCAGTGCCTGTGAAGACAGGAGCAGTGCACTCCTTGTGCTGTGGGGTTCGGGCTTTTTACTCACACGTTTACATCTTTCACACGGGTGTTCCTCTGCCCCGAGAGGTGCAGCAGAGGCACGGCGGCGAGCAGACGTGCACACACGCACGCTCCCCGTACGCGCAGGCAGGAACCCCAGGCTGCACAACACAACCCCCGGCAGGCTCCCAATTTCTTCAAAACAAAGGAAAAGCTGGAAATTCAGAACTGGTAGAAGTAGTTCACAGAGGCATAAAGCCTAAAAGTCAGGAACTTAGTAAATATCTAGTTTGTTTTTATGTTTATGTACCGGGTGTCCCACCGTGTCCCACCCCACCGCTCGCCGTGTCACCCGTGTCCCACCCCACCGCTCGCCATGTCACCCACCGTGTCCCACCCCACCGCTCGCCGTGTCCCACTCTGTCACCCACCGTGTCCCACCCCACCACTCACTGTGTCCCACCCTGTCATCGCCATGTCCCACCCTGTCACTCACCGTGTCCCACCCGCCGCTCTCGCTCCCACGTCGCTCGGCTCCGGCAGCTCTCGGGTGCGATGCCGAGGGCGCTCGGTCCGCGATTTTCCGCAGAGGCTCTACTGAGCGGGTGACGTCAACGACGCCGCATTTTCACCTCAGTCCTTCTGTCCCAAACCACCAGAGGGCAGCTTGAAACGCAACCATTTATGGCCTTGGCCACGGTAAATATTCCGTTTCTGGACGCTGACACCTGCCTGCCCAGCTACTGCCCCCCGGGAAGGTAAAAGCCACCCTCTGCCCTTTAGATGGGCTTCAAGCGTGATGAGATGAGTGTTAACGGCGCAGGGCAGCCCTTGTCCCTCCTGCCAAGTGGTCCCAGCTGCCCCCAGCACAAGGCTCTGGGGGGATCTGGTGCTCAGCTGTCACGTTGACCTTGACAATTCAGGCCCAAGAGCTCCTTGGGGTAAGGAACAGACTTGACTAATTTCCAGGGAGCACTAGATGAGGGGCGATAAGCCAAATACACCGTCTTTGTTGCTCTCAAGCCCTCGCAAAGCTGAGGAGCAGGCAGAGGGCAGCGGCACCAGGCCAGGTCTGAAAAAAAATACAGAATCTGTACCCAATAGAGTCCCCAAAATCAGACAGGAACCTGCTGCAGCAGCGGGAGTTTCCACCCCTGTGCTCCTCAGCAGGCTCAGATGGTATTGTTAGCATGAAGTCCCTGAGTCTCCTTTCTTTTACTAATTTAATTCCAGCTTGAATGTGGATAAATGTAGTAGTTTCACCTATGCTGACGTTCATATTAATGAATATACTCGCTTCTAAACATTCTCAGCATCATGAAATGGAAAGCAAATTAAATACTCTGCGTAGAAGGGGCTCTGAAATTTAATACTAGTGGACACGCGAAGATGGAACTTAAATGTGCATAAAATGTTGTTAAAAGCTTTCCAGACAAAAAGCCACCATGTTTTGTTGACATCAGGCATCATCCTTCTAGCAGCTGGATATGAAGACTGTTAATGGCTGGACTCAATTATATAAAAGGTCTTTTCCAACCAAAATGATTCTATGGTTCTTTTTTATCCAGGCTTTTTATGCTGGTCTAAGCCCACAATAAATGATATTTTTATCTCACTGCAGTCCGGAGCGGGTTGGTTGGCGCAGCTCAGCGGGGGCCAGCGCGAGGTCCTGGGCTCGGTGTCGGGGCCGGGGCAGCAGATCTCAGTTCTCTCTGGTCCGATCACCTGGCGCTGAGCTCCAGCCCGGCCCTGCTCCGGCCTCTTGCGCAACCCTGCACGAGTCATTCGGGGCAGGAGTTCACAGCAGTTTCTCTTTTCCCAGGCTGGGTTTCAGGAACTGATTCAGCTCCTGAGAGGGACAAATCATCCCCGGGACTGAGGTGACAAACCCGGCAGAAACACGCTGCCAGGAGCAGGGGCTGCTCCTTTCACCAGCTAGAACTCATCTAGTCTTAGTTTAACCACTTCACGATTCCTTTTTAGTATTTGAAGCGGTGTTTTTATCTTTCACGCTTGATCTTTTCGATTTGTTCTACCGCTCACTAACAGGAAGGTCTCCGGGCACTCGAATGGTGACTCACGGTCCTCGGCCAGGAGAACGGGAGCTCGAGAGGAGCAAAGGGAGGAAAGTTGCTCAGAAGCAGCAGAGTTTGTGCGGTGAGGGAAGGCGAAGCAGCGCCTGTCCCCCGCGCAGGACGCCGGGAACACCCCACAGAAAACAGCTGCGCGGCGAGAGAGGCCGGTTGGTGTCAGCCGAGGCAGCGGGAGGGCTGGGGCAGCGCTGACACCCCAGCTCCAGCAAAGCCCTCCCAAGGCTGGGTTTTAAAAGGAGGCAGCTGCTCCCAGGTGCAAAATGAGACCGATATAGGGGCCAAGTACCAGAGGACATCGCTGCCTCTTGGGAACAGGCCAAAATCATCAGGCTGTTTTTAGCAAACGGCAGGAGAGGATCTGCCAAGTGAAACCAGACCCAGCAGCAACACCGCGAGCTCTCAGGGGCCCTTCGGACCAACTCCAGCTGGGTCCCGAGGCCCCAGACTCCACCAGCTGTTGGGGAAGAATATCCATTTAAGTTTCACCTATCCAACTTCAGAAATCCAACTAGCACGCCCCAAAGACTCTCCGAGATGTGAAATAGAGCATGTCGACTATGGACAACTTGGAGACTTACATATTGATCTGACCTAAGAATAAAGTAAATTGTCAAATCTCCTTTCTGGGAGCCTCCGAGGGAAGAGCGAGGAGGGAGACACAACCCAGGCAGAGGGAGTGAATGGTGCTGAGGACCATGCCCGGGTCAGATGAGATGGCAAACTGCCTGGAAAGCCTTTCGGCGACGGGCAGCGTTTGCCCGGGGCTGTACCGCAGTTTGGGCAACACCACGGAACAAACTGCTCGGGAGCCTGGTGGCTCAGTGACGCTAGTGAAGATGCCGTTGCTCCAAAACGCTCCTTTCTCTTATCAAACATGCTCTTCTTTCCTTACGCGATACCCTACCCGCGTAGTGAGAAGTATAAAAGTGCAGCGCTGATGGCAAGAATGAGCACGTTATTGGGAAGGAGAGGGGTGAAGAACACGGCTGAGCAAACGCAGCCCCTCCCGGGACAGCCGCAGAGCTCAGCGCGTCCCACGGGTCTCCCAAACGCTTAATATGACCCACCTGTGCCTGCTGTTCAGCAGCACCATTTCTTCCAAGGTGTAACACAGTTTCCTGTCGCCCCACAGGAAAACAGGCAAGGGAGAGCAGGAAAAAACTCTCATCTCCAGCTTGTTCCCCATGGCACAGCACAGGGAAGCTTGGAGAGAGAAAACAGCCGCCAGTTTAACCCAATCTCAGCACCAGCCAGCCTGAGACCACGCCAGGAGCAACAGAAAGCACAGGGTGGGTTAGACCAGCTTATCCACACTGGGAAATTTCCACTTAAACTAAATCAGCAAGGGAGGGACTGAGCATAAGAGTGTGAAGTTATCTCCTGCTCCTGCCCTGAAGCGCTCTGCCCATCAGTGATCAACCCTGGAGCCCAACCCCTTGGTTTGCATTTCTGACACAAGTACAACCCCTACCAGAGAGACAGGACTTTTCTTCACATTAAGCACTTGCCTGTTTAGTTCACAGTCCTCCATTTCCATATTTCAGCTCTGTTGACAACAGCGCAGTGGGAAAACACACTGATTCATGCTATTTGTCATCCGAGAGTTTACCTGATACGGCTGAACGGGTCAGACTGCGCCTGCTCCCACCTCCTCCCTTACCCTCCTGCCTCCTCCCTTGTGGTCATTTTGGCATCAGCTTGGCCACAAAGAACAGGCAGCAGAGTCCACCAGTTCAGCAGGAAAGCGTCCTGCAAGAGCTTACATTTCCGTGCAATTAGTGAACGCAAATGTCTCCCTGCAGAGCAATCGTGAAGGGTGGTGTGGGAACACACGGCCGAGGCAGGAACGGGGATGGTCACATCAGGGACAGCGAGCGGCTCATAGAGACACGGAGCCACTTGTTCAGAGCAGCCAGAGGCTCCGCTCACTACCTGCTTATAAGCAAAACTGATTTAGTCTGAGGAACTGGAGGTTCACACAAGAGCCAAACAAAACTCAGAAATCACCTATTCCTTGTGCAGAAAGAAGCGGCTACTTAGTAGAAGACTCACGTGAACAACTGCATTAAGAAATCGCCCTGCATCCCAGCCATTAAAACAAGAAGCTGCTCTTCAGGTTCCACGCAGCCTTCAGGCCTTGGAGCAATTTTAATATTCTCCTCAGCTGTCTTCCCACCGGAGATTTTTGGTCCTTCACATGAGACCCCATTAACACACGTAACAGTTGGCAGCATCTGCAGCCGGGCGAGTCCTCTGGTGTACAATAAAAGCAGGAGCACGAGGGAGCCCCAGCTCACGCCGCGCACCAGGGAAGTGCCAAGTATTCCCACCTGCCTCCAAGCCCTTTGCTTGCAAACCTGCCAGCTGAAACAGGCAGGCCAGAAAGGGAAAAAGCCACGTTTCTCCCTGCTTTTGCCTGGTTTTTGTGTCTTCACACAGGGAGACAGTCACCGAGGAGCTCTGATAACCTGGCAACATCTCACACACCTGGCCTTAGAGAACCCTCACTGCCGAGCTCCAGAGAAAAGAGGCAGGATGTAGAAAATTCAACATTTACAGAATCCCAGCCTGGTTGGGCTGCAGGACTCTGCAGATCCCCCAGCCCAGCGCTGCTCACGCAGGGTCACCAGAGCAGATCACACAGGTCAGTCCAGGCGGGTTGGAATGTCTCAGAGAAGGAGACTCCACACCCGCTCTGGGCAGCCTGGGCCAGGCTCTGGCACCTCCCAGCAAAGAAGTTTCTCCTCATGTTCACATGGACCCTCCTGTGTTTCAGACTGTGCCCGTTGCCCCTCACCCTGGCGTTGGGCACCACTGAACAGAGTCTGCTCCATCCTCTGACACCCCCCTGAGATATTGATCCCATTGATCAGATCCCTCTCAGCTTCTCTTCTCCAGCTCAACAGCCCCAGCTCTCTCAGTCTCTCCTCAGCACAAAGATGCTCCAGACCCCTCCGCAGCTTTGTAGCCCATTGGTGGTTTCAGGCTGTTTAACCAGCTCCAGCATCTTGTCCTCTCTCAGGACTGGCACATCCATGTCCCAGCAGGTTCATGGAGCTATCAGACTTCTGTAAAGTAAATGCACCACTCCTTGAAAAGGACGGTTTTCTGTCATCCAGCACCTCCAGGATTCCCTCCAGAGCCGAGTTTAACCTTGTGGCATGGATTTAACAGAACAGATTTCCTTGCTTGGCCAAACGGACCCACATGAAGGGCTGGCACAGATCACTGCTGTAAAAACAGTGTATAGTGACCAGACACCTATAGGCAACCCCACATAAGGATGTAGCCAAGACAGCGCTTGACAGGGTAACCTTGGTACCTAAAGCACAAGTCCTGAAGGTTCTCCTTCCACTTCAGAGGCAGTTTTCCTGCCTCGTTTCATGTAGGAAACGCCTTGGTCACCTGTCACGCTGCTGGCTTTTCACACACGAATCAAGTTTAGCTTGGTACAGAGAGCCATTCATAGAATCATAGAATGGTTTGGGGTGGAAAGGACCTTAGAGCTCCCCCAGTGCCCCCCCTGCCATGAGCAGGGACATCTGCACCAGCTCAGGTTGCTCAGAGCCCCGTCCAGCCTGGCCTGGGATGTCTCCAGGGATGGTTCATCCACCGCCTCTCTGGGAACCTGGGCCAGGCTCTCACCCGCCTCGTGGGACACGGAGCAGCCACCAAGGCCCAGCTGTCACCAGACGTCACAAGCACCAGCAGGACTTTCAACTGCACATCACAGACCTGCAGCCAAACCTCCCCAGAGAGCCATTAAAAACTGAACCACGAAGTTGAGCAGCAGCACTAATTGCTATGAAAAAGTGTACATTTTACCCTGAGCTTTTGCGTTACGGCACCCACAAAGCAGCTTCTTAAAATAAAAGTGACCTTTAATGAGCCTCTTTGGAATGTGTTTTAATAATTAATACAAGTTATGCATCGACTTCACCGTTTCTTTGGACAATTAACCAAAAGGTATAACAAATCCTGTGCGTTTTTGGGATGGAGACAGGTATGATGTCATTTGGCCCTTCAGGGTTTTTCTATCTGCCCGTAAACAGAGAGCAACAGGAAACCCCCGCAAAGATTCAGTTCTTGACAGAAGAGGTGCAAGAGCCCAATAAGCCCCAAAAGTCAACCTTTAATATTTGGGAATGTGCACAATGACGAGTATTCCCTTTCGTTAAGAACCACCCTTCAGCGCTGGGTATGACAGCAAAGATCAGAGCGATCCCAAGAGAACTGAGGGGACATCATGAACTGACAGGATCAAGCATTAAGACCCAAACTAACTTGCAAGGAGGAGAGTGGGGCTCGCAAGGGATAAAAGCCGTATTTACAAGTGCTTCACACTCCGGAGAAAGGCAGGGGAAATAACTACCCTCAGGCAGGCTTGTGAAGATACTTTATGTTTAATACATCTGAAAAGAATGCATATACAAAGAACTTAGACATGAAAAAGCACTGGTTCAACACTAATGAGTCTACAAGAAATTGGAATTTTGGAAGATGGAGAAGATTCCTTAAGTCTTAAAAAAAAACCCCTTTGAATTTGCAAGCCAAAATGTATTTTTGGTAAAACCCCTACGACGCTGCAGTCAGTCCACGTACAGACGCTGCACACAATCCTCAGCGGCTGGAACCCACCTCACAGGTTCAAGGTTACTTAACGAGCAAAATGCAGAAAAAAGGGGATGCCCTCACCTGGTCCCTACATGGTGCCAAACTAAAGACCAGAAACCCCTCCTGCCACAGGTCTGACTTTCCACCCCATCCAGAAGAGATTGCACCACCAGGGCCAGCTCGGAGCTCGGCTCAACCCCCACCAGGTCCTTGCGGTGTCCAAGCAGCAGCGGCTGCGCGGGTCATTGCAAGCGTTTCTCTATTCATTAAGGATTGGCAGGAGATGGATTGGTTAAAAGCCAACTGCATCACGCTTTAAAAGGTGCAGCTATTTCTTTATCACGTAACAAAAGCTGACGATGTCAAGATTAAAGAAGAGACTGGCAAGCTAGTTTCAAGTCTGATGGTGCATCCAGAGAAAAGGATTCTCCTATTCCTAAGGCTTCATAACTTAGAGGATGGGGTAGAAATTTATGACCTGCGCAGCAGAAAGCCAGGGGGAGAAACAAGGCAACTTCAGAGGAGATGCAGATACATTTTCTACACTCCTTAGAGGAGCACCAGCTTGGGACATTTTACTTTCCTGTATTTGTCTTTAGCACTAAAGTCTGCTCACACCCAGGCTGCGTCTGGCTGCACAACAGCCCCACAAGTTCTTGAAACCAGAACCAAATCTTGCCAGACTGGCCTAAGGGACAAGGCTTGAGTAAAACAGCCTCGAATTAGTCTGTTACAGAAAAAGTCATCACAAGCATGCCTGGATTTTAAACAAAAACAAAATTAGAAACAGTAAACAAAATAAAAAAAACCAACTAGTACTGATCAGTGTTTTCTGATAATACATAATTACTCAAAATTAACTAGTTTAACTGAATTGAGGGGGCACCAGGGAATAAACACTAACATTCTCATCTCACACAGGGATCGTGTGGGGGAGACGGGAGTGCAGGGCATTTGTCATTATTGCGAAAACAAATTTTAAAATTTGTATCTTTAGTTTGATTTAAACATTGCTTTTTAGTATGACATCAAACACCAGCTTTGCAGAAGGGGCTCTGGAGGGACGTTCATAGCAGCACACACCTGCGAGTCTTCTTCGGCTCCGGGGGCTCCAGGGCGGCCAATATCGCTTCGTCAAATACATTCTTTAGGCCTTTCTGAAAAGGGGCAAAGAGAGAGAGGGGCAGTCTCATTTTTGAGTTTGCACACAAACAAAAGCACAGCAAACCAAGCGGCTGACGAACCCCCGGGATGGCGAGGCCGCGTTTGCCAGCGACAGCTCCCGGAGCCTCCGCGGCGCTGCCGCCAGCAGCTCCTCACACAGCGTCTCGTTTTCCGAGCAGGATCCTTTGAGACCACGCCAGTATAATTCACAAGAAGCAAAAGACATGTACCCAAGTCATTTCCTTAAGGCTTTTTTTTTTTTTTTTTTTTTGGCTATTAAGACATTTCACATGCTAATGACGAAGCGGAAAAAGTGCTGCATTCCAGGATCTGGAGCACGTGTGTCAGGGAGAGACAGGGCCAAGCATGCAACAAGGAATTCAGTTTATGCCCTGGTCAGGCTGCTGGTCCCGAACATCCGAGGGTTAAAGCAGCCGGTCAAGCCCAGAAGCTGCGTGTGGGGTCAGAGAAGTGGGGACGGGAGGAGCACGAAGCGGGAACCGCACATCGCGTCGAGGGTTAAACTGAAGCAAATGCAAATCGGAATAAAGCTTCATCAGTCATTTATACAAACAACCGCAATTTTTAATTTCAAAACGTAAAGACAAGCTACAATTGATGTTTTCTCCTTGAAACAATAGAAATCAGAAGCAAGAGAGTAATAAGCAGCTTTACATCTTACAGTAACAGGCTTTACGGATCCATCATTGAAACGAAGAGCTCTACCATGTTAGCGAAAGCAGGAATTTTAACAGTTCATAAAGCAATAGCAAGTACATCGATATTTCCTTCCCCCCAAGGACTGACAAATACTCCACCACAGCACAGACAGCCAAAGCAACAGCAACAGAACAACATCTCACTGCACAAAGGAGAACCAGAAAACCCTTCACGTTACAGCGTCACTTGCAGGTCACCCTTTCATGTACTTTTTGTCATGCAAATACAGTTAACAAGAGTCACAAGTAGAAATTGGAAAAAAAACGTGCATCGTTTCTTCCAGTTGGATTCTGGAAGATCAAACATCACGTCTTACTCTTTTGATCTTTCTTTAAATAGTGATGTAAGCAGCTCCTTTCCCCCAACAGCCTGAATTATAAAACTACCCGCATCTGGCAACCCAAGCAGCAGAGAGTTAAGCGAGTCCAGTTCGTGTTCCACAGCCACAACATTTTACTAAAGATCTTAAGTATCATTTTCAGTCCAAGAGCTAATACAGAGGTTGCTCTAAGGCGGTAAGCAGACAACAGCTTTCAGTCAAGGTTTTATTCATTTTATAACCAGGTTTCTACAGTAGTGGGACAGAGGAAGCAGCAGCAAGAGGGGAAGGAGAGAGTTTAGAATATACAGCATTTCCTTTTGGGCTGAGTTTCCGGAGGCTCGAGGGCAGCTAGGATAGCCTCATCAAACACATTCTTCAGACCTCTCTACAAGACAGAGGGGAGGAGAAAAAACAGCAGCCAGGTTAGAGGATTAGAGAAAAAACAAGCAGATACAAAGAGCATTCAGGATAGAGCAGGCTGAATTCACAGAGGCAGCAAACAGATTTACTTTGCAAAGAAGAAAAACAAAGTAGATCCCGGGAGGAAATGTCATTTAGATGACCCAGAAGTCAATGTCAGAGACAGAACATGTGACGGAGCGATTTGGACAAAATGAACACTCAGAAGGGCAGAGGCACAAACAGCGGCAAGAACACGGGGGCGAGAGGGGCCACACAAAAGGAGGTGGTTCCGGAATTAACATTTAACAGGGATTTAACAGGGGAACAAACCCAGTGGAGAGCAGCTCGCCCACCACAGGGATCCACAAGGTCAGGGGGACCTTTTTAGTCACCCACTGTGGATAAGCAGCCACCTCGATGTGCAGACTCAGTGCAGAACAAACAGTCCCTGTGCTCTGTGAATTCAGCCCTGAATAACTGAACATCTCCAGAAAACAGCAGCTGGGATGGACACAGCACCGCTCCAGGAAGGTTGAGCCATCGGCATCTTCACACATCGGATACCGGTCAATAAGCAGCGATGTGACACCTTAACCAGAGATGTGACGCCTTAACCGGCGGCTGCCGCATCGACATCGCGAGCCGGCACCGAGCGGCGCGTTTCAGTTATTCAGCTTGGTTCCCAAAGCAAATAGAACCACTCACGGGAGGACGGAAACGGCATCAGGGTGGGAATCGCTGAGCTGCGGGATCACAGCGGGGCAGGGGACACGGTGCCGTGAGAGCCAGGGGGGCAGCAGCACCAGCGGCACCGCTCCCTGGCACAGCCACGTCACACCCGGACATTGGGGACACCCAGACACCGGGGACACCCGCCCGGGTTTCTGCGACTGGACTCGCCTAAATCTACTGTCGTGAGCGCAACCTTCCCACAGTCAGAACTGCTTGACTCCAGCCAAAGAGAAAAACTGGAATTATTTCCTGTAAACAATTGTAGTCTTTCCAAAATTAGGATTTTTTTTTTTTTTTCAATCATTCAAATGCAACTGGTTTCTCCCTCACAGGTTAGACTGGATCTATCCCTTTTCAAAAAAGCCTTTGATCTTGGTTTGCTGAAACACATACGCGGGAGATCTCTAAGGCAATTCCACCTGGAAGCATTTAAGTCCATCATGTTACATGCAAGATTATACTTGAAAGAACACAAGTTATGGAAATTACCAGGTACAATTATTCTGTACATCCTCCCCAGCACCTTTTTCCTTTTTTTAATGAGTTGCAGCCCAGACTGACAAAAGAGCAAGAGACTTCAAATAAATAATGCCTATGTGAAGTCTGTGTACTAATTAGATTTTCTTTATCTGCAAGAATAAGGTTGTAGAATAAACTCAATTATGCAGTGTTAGATTAAGAACCCAGGCAGGGCGAGAGTCAAGAAAACATGTTTCCTTAATTCTCCTGCTTGGGGACTCCTCTTTTGTCTTCCTATTGCACAAGAGAAATTCATTTTAGAGAACAGAATTTAGGATTTGTTTTGAAGGATCTGGCAAAAAATTGGGATAAGGGAAGAGGAGAAGAAATAGGACACGGACAAAATTGTTGTGAAAATGGGACTGGGGTTAAAAGCCTGGATGATCCAAGAGTAACCATGTGAAGGGAGATGTGTTTGATACCACTGGCACACAGGCCTTGATAAGTATAATGTGTGTGTGTGTGTGTATATATATATATATATATATATATATATATATATAAAAAGGATAAAGTAACATGTCTCCTGTGCTGACGCTCCGTTCACATGCAGTTTAATACACGTTATAGAATCTGTGCCAAAACTGTCGACCCAGCAGCAGGAGGGAAAGGAACTGAACTCCAAGTTCTCCCTTGTGTTAGGTACTAAGGTTGAACTTCAGAAAGTCCACTCAAACAGTTAACTCCTAAGTGTAACCAAAGCAACACGCATTTTACTTGTCATCTGTTTGCCGGTCACCCTTTCCTAACAGCAAAGTCTTTATCCACTTTTTACAGTGGTGTCGGGAAGTTGAAGAAGGGCATTAAAAGTGTCTTCATCACAAAACGGGATTCCCCAGCCTGAGGAAAGGAGGATGGAACCGACTCCTCACAGCACAGAGTCACCCAGACTGGGAGGAGCAGATATTCTGTCTTTACAGAAAAACTCAAGCTCTGCCTCTTAGGACTCACCTGGTACCTTCAGAACATCAGCTCTTCCACACCGACAAGCAAATTCTGCCTCTCAGAGAAAAAAACCCACGCTCTCGCCCTGGGATTTAGTGATTACTTGCTACTGCGGTGTCAAAGTCATTTGTAAATTATTTGAGAAGGGAAAAAAAAAAGAGAAAACAACCCACACCTGCCCTAGATCGCTGAGATGAACTGAGTAGACAGAAGCCAAGGTAAAGAGAGACTGAAGCACCCAGCTGAGCCCAGTTTTAGCTGAAACCGGCTCCTACAACAGGGCCTTGCAGGCAGGAAAATAATGCTCATGGCGAGGAACGGCAGCCGGGAACTTCAAACAACCCTCCGCAGATCATCTGCATTTCTGTTGGGCAGCTCCGACTAGACTGAGAAAAGGGGTTTAGTGAGGGGAGTCACCAGCAAAAGGAGAACAGAGCAGATGCAAAGCGACTGGTCTTGCAGGTGAGGAGGCTTCGGAACCCCCAGCCCAGGTTACTCAGTTCCTAAAACCGCCCACGTGTATGTACAAGCACTAGTGCTCTGGTCAGGCCGAGCTTCCAAGCACATCAAGCTGTTCTCTGCAACAGATACAGTTTAGGCTGTCTGGAAATAAAAAGAATAGATAAACACTGATATTCTCAATCATATCAGCTCTTACTCTGGTGACACTCAGTGTTTCCATGCCATCTGAGCAGACTAAACACGGCAAGTTTAAAGCTACAGAGGAAAGGGTCTCAGGACAAAAGGTCCTGGAATGCGTTTATCCAACAGCAGGTTCTGCAGCATTCAGGATGTGCCAGACACCACCTAAAGTGGTATTTTGGGGCTGAACGGAGCTAAGAGAATTAGAGCTCAAACACAGATAACCCTCAGCTTGAGTGTGGGCAGTGAGGAAGCGCAGCCGAGACCACCTTTGGGGCAGGGATTCCCAGGATGAGCTGCAGTGCAGCTCCAGTGCCAGGGTCCTGCACAATCCCATCAAAAGCCTTTTCCTGCTCAGCAAACACGCAGGCAAAGCTTCATTACAAAATTTTTAAAAAGGCCTCAGGATCCCAAGTGGAAGAGTCAACACACAGCCTGGGCCAAAGCTGCAAGATATCAGCAGAACTTCAGGCTTGATGAAGTTTAGCAATAAAGCTTTGTGCTCGAGATGCAAGAGATGAATGCGCGACAAAACTGAAAAGAGCGCGGGACTTGATACTGTGCACATCAGGTGAGGGACAAATTCTTTACAGAGCAGCATGAAGGAAATTGTTGAAAGAGTCATAGTCAGTTCTGCAAGATGAAGCTCCCAGGGTACCCAAAGCAAAGGCGACACGCCAGCCGATGGCTCCCACCCTCGGATTCCTGCCTTAAAGGGAAATGAAACCAGGTTTCCTGGCCTCCAATCAGCTGTTTTAGTTGGCTTCAAACTCACGTTCACGAGTTAGTCCACGCAACATCACCACGTTTACGTCTTAAGAACTATTTCATTGTTATTTTCTGCTTCAACAGAACTTCCATCTTCAGGCGGACACAGGAAACATTACTCACCACCAACGGCACCGGAAGAGAAAGAAGCTTCTCGACTATGAAAACTTAAAGTCTTATAAGTACCAGAACTGACTTTTCTGAGAGGTTTTTTTTCTCCCTTTTCCTGCTCTCTTCAGTAGCAAGCTGCATTCTGTGTCCCAGGCCCCTTATTGTCCCTAACACACCTTCCAAGTTTTCAGTAGCTGTTTTTCCTCCAACACGAAAGCAAACGCAGTGATCCCATCCTCCTCCATCACCTCTCTATCTCTAATCTTCACAGGCTGATTCTCTTTGTACCACTGCCAAGTCCTTGTGCCTTACAACAGGACAAAGTTACATTATTAACAGCACAAACACACCTTATACCCTTCAACATCCATATTGAGCTGGTTTTCCCTGTAACTGAAAAGAAGTATAGAATATAAGCAAGCAAAAACGGTCAAAGACCAACCCTCACCTGCGTGAGCGCAGAGCATTCCACGTATTTGACGGCCTTCAGGTCCCGGGCCAGTTTTTCAGCCGTCTCTGGAGTTATGGGCTTCTGCTTGTTCTTGGCAAGTTTCTCAATTGTTGAGGGATCATCCCTTAGATCAATTTGGGTCCCAACAAGCAGGAAAGGAGTCTTTGGACAGTGGTGAGTAATTTCAGGTACCCACTAAAGACAGAGAAGACACGATATTTGTTACTAAGCACCTAAGGTAAGTCCTGATGTATTTCCAGAAGCACTGCAGCAGCTTGGCAGAGGTCAACCAACCTTTTCTTTCACATTTTCAAATGAAGAAGGAGACACCACTGAAAAACAGACCAGAAATACATCTGTCTGTGGATAGCTGAGGGGTCGTAATCTATCGTAGTCTTCCTGACCTAGAACAGGAGAAAGTTAACACAGTATTAGACCCAGACAATTAAATACTGCCCTTTACAGATGGTTAGAATGCTTATCCCAGCACAACAGCATTGCTGTGATTAATCCTCACTCTTAAGCAAATACACATGCCCTGAACCCAAACATTTGAAGACCTGAGCTTTTAAATCCAGAATTCACTCAGTTGCTACGTAACAATGAGCTGCTTAAAGCCACAGGAGAGCTGGGAAGCCTGACGGGAGTACGCTCCAACATATTTTTAGATTAAACACCTTCAATTGTAATAAAAAGTTGCAGAACAGGGATCTGGTTATAGATGAGGTCTTCTACACCTAGTCCGTTCATTAAAAGTATTCTGCCACCAAATTCTACCACCAGGTGAAAGCCCTAAGGTTTGGAGAATAGAAGAGCAGTTTTGTTCGCCAGAACGTTCTGACTTACACTTGTGAACACCGTTAGCACTGACCCACCAGCCCGACTCTGTCTGAGCTCATTCTTCAGCCTCCTCCTCTTCAATTCAACTCTGTTTTTAGAAAGCAAACCTGGCACTAAAGGAGCTGCTGTACTTACAGAAAAGGATCGTAGAATCATAGAATCGTTTCAATTGGAAGAGATCCTCAGGATCACTGAGTCCAACCATAACTACCTCCAGCACTAAACCATCACAGAATCACAGAATGTTAGGGATTGGAAGGGACCTCGAAAGATCATCTAGTCCAATCCCCCTGCCAGGGCAGGAACACCTAGGTGAGGTTACACAGGAAGGCGTCCAGGCGGGTTTTGAATGTCTCCAGAGAAGGAGAATCCACAACCTCCCTGGGCAGCCTGTTCCAGTGTTCCGTCACCCTCACTGACAAGAAGTTTCTTCTCAAATTTAAGTGGAACCTCTTGTGTTCCAGCTTGAACCCATTACCCCTTGTCTTACTCTTGGTTGTCACCGAGAAGAGCCTGGCTCCATCCTCATGACACCCACCCTTTATATATTTATAAACATTGATGAGGTCACCCCTCAGTCTCCTCTTCTCCAAGCTCAGGAGCCCCAGCTCCCTCAGCCTTTCCTCATAAGAGAGATGCTCCACTCCCTTAATCATCTTTGTGGCCCTGCACTGGACTCTCTCCAGCAGTTCCCTGTCCTTCTGGACCTGAGGGGCCCAGAACTGGACACAATATTCCAGATGAGGTCTCACCACGGCAGAGTAGAGGGGAAGGAAAACCTCTCTGACCTACTAACCACCCCCCTTCTAATACACCCCAGGATGCCATTGGCCTTCTTGGCCACAAGGGCTCATGGTCATCCTGCTGTCCACCAGGACCCCCAGGTCCCTTTCCCCTACACTGCTCTCTAATAGGTCATTCCCCAACCTGTACTGGAACCTGGGGTTGTTCCTGCCCAGATGCAAGACTCTACATTTTCCCTTGTTATATTTCATTAAATTTTTCCCCGCCCAACTCTCTAGCCTGTCCAGATCTCGCTGGATGGCAGCACAGCCCTCTGGCGTGTCAGCCACTCCTCCCAGCTTGGTGTCATCAGCCATGTCACAGAGAACCTCGTCTGAACAGCTTTTAAACATCTCCAGGGATGGTGACTCCACCACTGCCCAGGGCAGCCACAGAAACGCTTGTTCAAAATGCAGATTTCAACAGATGCTCCCACACCTGTTGTACAGGGCAAAGGCTTCTGAGATCTTGAAGGAGACAACTCAATACCTAGGACATGGCAGCAGCGGAAGATCCACAGTTTGCAGACGGAGCTCTGACCAGCTTGTTGTGGCTCTCACACGTGGCTGGACACAGAGGAGCCAAGCACTGACCAACACTCCTTGTTGGGATTAACAGACTGCTCCAAAAAGCTTTGTCTTCACAGGACAAGTTCAAAAGAAATCCCCAAATCCTTTTTTTTTTTTTTTTTTAAATTTGGCAGTTAGTAATAGGGGCTTTATCCATTGTAAAGTTTGTAACTTGTGCTGTCTACTACTTAGCAAAAAGCAGGTGCCCTTTAAAGAACAAAACCTGCCACTTGAGGAGCCCAGCTCTGACAGCAAAGCCTTTGTACCCACAAGTGTAGTGTCACCAACACGCACTGACCCACTTGGGAAGGTCTCAGCACTCCTGGCTGGGTTACTGCACTCGCATTGATGGACGGCACCTGGATACTCATATCTACACACGCAGCAGCTTCTAGGGGCCTGAACCCACAGCCAGTCTGCTGGTGACACCGAACTGGGAGGAAGGGCTGACACAGCAGAGGCTGCGCTGCCATCCAGCCAGACCTGGCCAGGCTGGACTGGGCGAGAAGAACCTGATGAAGTTCAACAAGGGCAAGTGCAGGGTCCTGCACCTGGGGAGGAACAACCCCCGGCACCAGTACAGGTTGGGGTTGACCTGCTGAAAGCAGCTCTGCAGAGAAGGACGTGGGAGTTCTGGGGGACAACAGGGTGACCGTGAGTCACCAATGTGCCCGTGTGGCCAAGAGGCCGATGGTACCTGGGGTGTGTGAGGAGCAGTGTGAGCAGCAGGTCAGGGAGGTTGTTCCTCCCCTCTGCTCTGCCCTGGGGAGGCCCCATCTGCAGAACTGGGGCCAGTTCTGGGCTCCCCAGTTTAAGAAGGACAAGGAATTACTGGAGAGAGTCAGGGGGGGTGTCAGAGGATGGAGCAGACTCTGTTCAGTGGTGCCCAACGCCAGGGTGAGGGGCAACGGGCACAGACTGAAACACAGGAGGCTCCATCTGAACATGAGGAGAAACTTCTTTGCTGGGAGGTGCCAGAGCCTGGACCAGGCTGCCCAGAGCGGTTGTGGAGTCTCCTTCTCTGGAGACATTCAAACCCGCCTGGACCGACCTGTGTGATCTGCTCTGGTGACCCTGCGTGAGCAGCGCTGGGCTGGGGGATCTACAGAGTCCTGCAACCCAACCAGGCTGGGATTCTGTGAACCCAAAAGACTTCAGGCAGAGGAGGACCTAATGCAGATTCTACCCACATGTCAAATGGTACCAGAAGGTCACAGCTGAGAACCATCTCCACACTGGTCCCTCCAGCAGCTACACAGTGTCAGGAAGGAACCTCTATTCTGCACTTAACTACTGATGAACTAAGGAGTTTGCAATAACTAATACACAAAACATATTTGGGAGAAGAACATGAAGAGCTAATTGAAGCTATAGTGTTAACTGGAAGTGTAAGATCGTTTCATTATTTAAACAAGACACTAATGATGCGTCTGTAAGAACAGAGATGGAAAGAGCCAGACTAAGTTCCATCAAGACAATTTTAGGTAATAGCTTAACTAAGCTCTCGAGAAGGAGAGTTGACAATACCAGATGCTGCCGCACGACTTCGGTCTTATTACAGGTTGGGGACTGAGTAACTGGCAGCTGAACCAGTTTCTACCCTTTCTTGCTGAATTTTCACATGTGCAAAGCAATGTGTGCAGCTGTTGAATCACTGTACGCTTCTCCAACCAGAAACTGAGATACAGTCTAATAACCATCAACAAAGAAGCCTGCAGATTTATTTTTAATTTTAAAAAAGCCCACAGTGAGGGCTTATGGAACTCCACACAACATCCTGATGTCATGCATGTTAAGAATGCAGAGACATGCATCCAATATGCTCAAATGTTAGTCATTCTGTCTTGACATTTGGTCAAAAACCAGGCTATTTACTAAACAAAACCCACACGCAATCCACATTTTATTCAACACAATTTTCTCCTTCATTTAAAAACATATAAACCCCTTATCTTTCAAGTATCACCTAGATTAGAGGTGAAAGTTTGAAAGCTGTCATCTGGTGTCACGAAATCAATCAGCTGTACAAGAAGTGGAAGGTTTTCTTGTTTTGTTTTTGTGGGTTTCGGTTTGGTTTGGAGTTGTGTTTTTGTTTTGTTGGTTTTGTTTGGTTTTGTTTAAAATAAACTCAATTTAGCAACTCCCCAAAGCTCAGAAAAGAAGAATCAAGAAAGATTTTTTTTCCCCTTCATAAAAAATAAAAGAACCAACTGTGTATCTTCACGTTCAACGTCATCTCAACTAGATCTTGAGCAGTTACGACACAAGCACTCAATTTCTCACCTGCAGTATCAAAGAGGCCCAGGGTGTAAGGCTCTCCTCCAATCATCACCGTTACAGCATAGTTATCGAAAACCTGGTAAGAAAAGAGAAACGCATTTAAGAGGATGTGAACAAACCATCTTTCAAACCGTCGTCCTGCTCACCTTGCCAGGTCACCTCCAATCTGTGTGAGAGTCACCAGCACAGGATTACAGAAGCCATGAGGGTTACAAAGGCTGTTAATGGGAAAATTCAGTTTGGAATAGGGACGCAAGAACTGTTTCCAGGACAATTCCATTTGGAATAGGGACGCAAGAGCTGTTTGCAGAGGTACCCAGAGCACAGATACACCACTGCATCCAACAAGGTAGAAGCCACTGAGCAAAACACCTGCAGCAGTTCCTGCCTGTAATTGCAAAGAGGTTTCCCACATTGCCACAGAAATTTCATCCTTCACAGCTGGTGTGATACAGTCAACACATCCCCACAAAGACAGAACTGATCAGGTTCAGCCCTGCCCTGAGCTGCTGCTCACAGGACCGGAGTCCTCTCAAGTTTGTCTTTCTGGACACCTGAGGAATTCAACAGAGTCCATCTTTTCAATGGGAATTTATCCTCCATCTCTGGAGGAAACAATAGAGTTGGTCAAAATCAGTCTGGGTCAAATTCACTCTCCATCTAAATGGAGAAACCAGCTCCAGAAGACCAAGTTACATTGTCTCTGTACAGCATCGGGCACAACAGTCCTGTCCCCAAGGGCAGACCCGCTACAAAGCTCAAGGACCAACGCTACCAAAAACGCTTCCCCAGAAACTTGTTTACAAGACAGCTGAGCACGAGGTCCTGCCCCAAACCCGCTCCTTCAACACCCACACGCTCAGCATTAAGGACTGTGCTGTCTGGGGTCGGTATCCATCATTTCAATAACCATTTCATCTTCAGAACTGCAACAGATGGTAGTTCAGAAAACACCTTTGGGAAAAAAAAAAAAATCCTTCCCACTGTCAAAGAAAAAAGGAGCTGTCCCTGCAGAGCGTGCTGCATGTTACCGGAGGCGGCTGGGAGCTGGGAGTAAGGACAGGGAAGCTGCTTCAACACAAAACCGGAGTCTGAGCAGCTCCTCACGCTGAAATAAGCTGCAATATGAAAGAGCCAGCAGTCGTCTCAAAAGCTTTCATGGGGGTGAGGAAGGGAGGGACACAAAGAAATAAGCTGTCACATGCACCTCTTAACAGGGCTTTAGTGGGAGCTCAGGTCCTTGAAAAAATCCCTCTAAAAACTGAGATAAGACCAGCAGGACAGCACTTCAAAGCTGAACTACCAAGAGTCCAGACTGGTCTCCCTTCCACCTGACTGTCCTCGTTAAGGCAATACCTGACAGCACACCCATTTTTTCAACTTGTCACAACTCCAACATCTAAGCAAGCAGCTATGGCCACAACATGCTGCATATATATCCCCAGGAGCATGAGCTAACAGCAGAAGTCTCCCTCATACTACTTTGGATTAACGTTCAAGATTTTCACGGAATCCCAGCCTGGCTGGGCTGCAGGACTCTGCAGATCCCCAGCCCAGCGCTGCTCACGCAGGGTCACCAGAGCAGATCACACAGGTCGGTCCAGGCGGGTTTGAATGTCTCCAGACAGCCCGTTACAGCAGATGGCACGAGCCTGACTCACACCCGCTCGGCCAATGCCCAAATGTCGCCCAGCGCCTTTCCACCGACATGCCGATTTTATTTGGGAATAGCAATGACATCAAAAACACGCAGTACCAGTATGAAACCCATCTCCCACTGGGAAATATCATCAAAAGAAGACAAAGAGCTGCAAAACACAGAGCCAAGTGAAAGAAACTGATCTATGACTCTGATCTGGTGCGTTCTCATGGATGTTTCGGCCGCTGCTGCGATCATGGTGCACAAGCACGGCTACGCCAGGAGCAGCACAGCCTGTGCACAGCAGCCCCTGCGGTGCCTGCACACACAGAGCAGCCCAGTGTGAAACCAGACTGGGAATGGTTGGCTAACACACCCCCACCTTCTGCCGACTGCTCCGTGCCCTGTGCCGCTGGATCCCCCGAGGAAGATGAAGATGCTGAGGGGTCTGGAGCATCTTTGTGCTGAGGAGAGACTGAGAGAGCTGGGGCTGTTGAGCTGGAGAAGAGAAGCTGAGAGGGATCTGATCAATGGGATCAATATCTCAGAGGGGGTGTCAGAGGATGGAGCAGACTCTGTTCAGTGGTGCCCAACGCCAGGGTGAGGGGCAACGGGCACAGTCTGAAACACAGGAGGGTCCATGTGAACATGAGGAGAAACTTCTTTGCTGGGAGGGTGTTGGTATCTGCTCCCAAGTAGCAAGTAACAGGATGAGAGGAAACGGCCTCAAGTTGCGCCAGGGGAGGTTGAGGTTGGATCTGGGGAACAATTTCTTCCCCAAAGGGCTGTGGGGCATTGGAACAGGCTGCCCAGGGCAGTGCTGGAGTCACCATCCCTGGAGGGGTTGAACAGATGTGGAGATGAGGTTCTCAGGGACATGGATTGCTGCTAGATTTAGGTTATGGTTGGACTTCATGATCTTAAGGGCCTCTTCCAAGCAAAATAATCCTATGATTATACGGACCAGGCTGCCCAGAGCAGGTGTGGAGTCTCCTTTTGTCTGGAGACATTCCAACCCGCCTGGACCGACCTGTGTGATCTGCTCTGGTGACCCTGCGTGAGCAGCGCTGGGCTGGGGGATCTCGAGAGTTCTGCAGCCCAAGCAGGCTGGGATTTTGTTAAGTCAGGTGCCATCTTCCTCTCCAGAGACACTTTGCAGCAGCTGCTGCAGCTGGACTCCGGTGTTTGTGGGTACGCTGGCCTAGAGTTACCACCACCGGTATTGACCAGGTCCTCAACATCCAACATTTACCTCCAGGTTCTTTTCCTGCTTAAACATTTTTGTTAAGCAGTCAGAGTCCTCCCCATTTTACCCTGGGTTCCTTACTCAGCCACAGACTTCTGGGGATATTAAGACTTGTTGACACCCAGACAGCTCGCTTTCATTTTGGGAACAATGCTGCATTCTGTTTCTTTGCTGTTCGTTACTAGAAGCATTAGCCAGAATATCAGACATTACTCATCCGCTTCCAGAGCTTGAAATACACCTCTAGGCCATACACAGAATTAAGGAACAGGCCTGTGATATCCCCAGAACAGCGAGTTCCTCAAGCCATGAAGCTGAGAGGTAAATAATATCCCAGAGATGTGGGATGGTTTTAAAATGCACTGTAAATAAGTCTGAGCACACCTTGAACACACTTTACTGGCAAATAACTTCGTTTCTTTGAGTAGCTTTTCCATATTGTTTGTTAGCAGGAATTTACAGACAGTGCTACGACCTGCAGGACAGCAGACAAAGTCACAAGGTTTCAAAATACACGTTTTATAACATTTTTCAACATAATTCAGGGTCACTTCACTAAGGCTAAGTATAGAAACGCTCACTGTATGAACTCGGTGACCACTTGTTTTGTCCTGACCATCAAGAACAGCTTCGGGAGGACGAGCAGGCAGCCACAGGATGTGGCTGTCCCAAGAGCGTCAAACCAGGACACCTGGCACCACCCTCAAAAACCCAAGAGCAGCAAAATGCTGTATCAAACATAATTTTCTACCAGCCCATAGCGAGAGGATCTGCGGGACATGAACTCAGGTCTCCACACACACAGCACAACCCTCTGGTTCCCAACGGTGGTCACCTCATCCAACCTGAAGGCTCGCGGGTTCGGGAGTCCCTTCACCTTTAGCTCCCCCTCTACAACTAAACACAACCATTGGCATTTTGTGGAGGTCTGTCCTACTCTCAACAAACCTCCAAGGTGGTAAGCTGAAGATCTTTGCCTCAAAAGAGGTAGTGAAGTTCCCTGCACCTTCTCTTCCACAAAAATAGGCCATTTTTATAAAGAAGTAGCTATTCCAAAAGAGCCATCGGGTATCCTGGTATCTCAGATGAGCTCTCTGTTCCTTTTAAGTTGCTTTGTAATAATAGAAAAGATCATTGGCCCTTTCACCAACAGGCATCCAACCGCTCTGCAACGCATTTGTGCATCCAAATTTGTTTGAGGTACCAAGGTAAACTCTTCAATTTGTGTATTAGTAGCTGATGGCCTTTTTGGGTCCGTAAGAGAGCAAACTAGTAAAAGAGCACCCAGATGTCAAAGCCTCCTGCAGGAACCTCACTAAAAACTGAACCACCTCAATGTCAGTACACTCATCATATGCAATATTATCAAGAAAAGCACTTTTCTATTACAAAGAAACCTCATGCTCCTCACAGGCAGTCAGCAAACTGCTCCCAACTTGATCTTCAGATAAGGGATTCAGGATCTCAGAAAACTGAGCCTGTAAAACTCAAAAAGGTTACTGAGAATTAGTCAAGCACTACACACAAAGCTGGCAAATGTTTGCAAGTACAAGTGAATGAAACTGCGCAGTCTAAATCCAAATGTATTTCTCACGCTTAGCTGAAGTTAACTAGTCACACTGCACAGTTCACTGCACGGCCGCTGGATCTTTGCGCTGCAAAGCGAAAATGAGCATCAGAAGATGTTAACAGTAGTCACGGACCATTCTAGCAACATAAAATACCGCTTTCCCTAAAAATGAAGATATAGCAAGAACAGAGCAAGCCAGAGAGCAGGTGTTCCTGCTGTTTGCTCTCCACTCACAGTCTGAACAACTGCAAATAATTTTATTTACAGAATCCAGCCAGTGGCCACCAACAACCAGAGCGGAGCAGATGCAGGAAAAGCATCCCAGCACTGCCAGGTGATGCCAAAGAGGCACGAGTAGCGTCCCAAACACACCGATCATCGCAGTTCCACCACATGTTAGTCTGTCTCCAACAGGAAAGCAAGACATAAGGACAAGTACTAAGGCGTGCAGGCCACAAAGGTTAGTTCGGAAAGGAACTCATGCTGTCCTGCCCCACCGTGCCCAAAGAACAACCGGAACCGTCTTCTCACTTACCGTTGGTACATATTCCGATGGGAATTTATTTGTTGTGTAAGAAATTAAGAGACAGGTTTTACCAACAGCACCATCACCCACGACTACACACTTGATCGTCTGCATAGCTGAAGTCTACTGGAATATCAACTCCAATGAGAACCTAGAAGAAAAAAATAAGAGAGATACACACATTTAGACGTTTCCGTTCTCATTAGATGGCAGTACGTGTCATTGATGAGCTTCGGCTGGAGCCCAAACCACTAACAGCGCGTATGGGATCTGAAAACGAGACATTCCAGATGGGTCGGTAGATCTGTCCCTCCAGCACATGCAAGACAGGAAGCTGCTCATTTTCATAAATGCAAATACCTCCCACTAATTGCTAAACACCAGCGAAGAGTGTTTGCCACGGTCGCTTTGCTACACCGGGAAGAAGGACGGGGTAAATTCAGTCACTAATACACAGCGCGATTTTGGCCTGGTTACCTAGAGGTGGGCAAAACACATCTTTAGGCTTTTCCAGACTGTTTTTAATGCATGGAAGCATCAAAGCTTAAATGAGCTGAAACTGTAAGCTCAGGTCTGAGAGCTGCTCAGTGCCATTCGCTCCTCCCAAGAGATGCGCCCTGCGGAGAGCACCTTAGTACAGAACGCTCAGCGCAACACACGGCAGTGGGAGCTTTGAAAGTAGTTTATGGGATAAAAATAAGTAGGTACAGACAGAAATAAACATGATTAATTCCTCCTCCCCCCGCCTTTTTGGTTGGTTTGGGTTTCGGGGTTTTTTTTTGGAAGCCTAAGCGCAGTTCTATGATCTTTTGGTTCAAGTTGCTTATCCCCACTTTGAAGGGGTGAACAGGACACAGCAGCTCAGCAGGGCACCCGCACCCGAGGAATCGAATCATCAAATCATTACAAAATCATGATGCACCAGCTGCTTCGCCACTGACCCAGCACAGACTTCAGCACATGAACCAAATCAATATTTGCCATCAATTCCTCCTCCAAACGCTAGTTAGCAACCTCCAGTGCCAGACACTGCTGCTCTTCATTAATATACTGCTTTAATTAGAAAAGTACCAGGGCTCTAGCCATTCGTTCCCATGCAGGTTTGAAATCCTGACCCCAGCAACTCTCGTGGCAAAGCTCCCACTGTTTTCAACATTTCCATATTACTGGAAGTACTTTTATTTACAGCAACAGTTAGTTTGCAGGAGGCTCAGACACCTATCGCAGCGGATTTACCCTCGGAACGGTGGCAACACTTCAGCCTCACAAGGATGTCACCCCGGCTCCCGGTTCTGCATAACTGCATTAAAATAAATCAAATTGATCCCTACTGAACTATGCATTTGGGCACTTCCTGGGGATTTCGCTTCTCAGGGTGATGTGGAAGAAATACAAGGCAATTGCAGGGTTTTGAGCTAACAACGTGATTTGATACCGCACATCACATCGCCACGTCACTGCTGGTGACTCAAACCCTGTCCCTGTAGCTTTGCTTTGGATGTTGCTGGGATGCTCCAAGACGTAGCCAGAGCCGGACACCTTGATAACAAACATCCTCAAAAGTTCCTAAAATTGTGGGGGAATAATAATCCCCGCCGTTCTCACAAGCCACAGATTCACAAGCAATTTTAGGAAACGGAAAAGACTATTTCTCAGAGCAGGAGATCAGCCAGAGTCTGGTACGTCACGCAGTCCGGACATGGTTATACATACATCTTCATTCAACGTATACACAGACGGTGTAGGATTTGCATAGGCATCGGGAATTATCACCAATCCTCTACTTGGTGGCGTATTTCAACATCAAAATAATAAAATCTGTTATTTATGCAGCAGTATCACAGTATTTATCAGCATACGCACAGCAAATCCATATCAACAGGCCCTTCATTAATACTAGAAAAAGCTCTGAAATTTGACCCCAAAGCAACACACATTTACTCAGAAGGACAAAGCAATAGTTTCCATTTCAAAAGCAACTTTCTGTATTCAGGTCAGCTCAATTTTTTATATCTAAGGAATACTCGTCAATATTGCCTCAATTGCTGAGGTGCTCACGCAGCTCTGCCTTGCCAGGCTGGTGCCACCGATCACAGGGAAAAGTCACATTTTACAACAGTCACCGGGAAGAAAGCAGGAGATGGAACAGAGCAGCTCAGGCCCAAATTAAGAAAGGCTTCGTGCTCAAAAGCAAAGGTGGAAAGGGATGAGTCACTCGGTAAGTAGATTTTAAAAGGAAAACACATCAAAAGTGTGTCTGTGTCAGGCCTAGCTAGCCAACTCAAGCACACTCCAACTAAACCCAGCCTAAATCACCTCACCAGCTTGCCAGCCTCATCCATGAAATAAGGCACCATCATCTGCCTTTTGTTCTGGGATCGACCCAAACAGCCACTGCACAGGTAGCAGCCCTGCTCAGTTCCTTTCAGAGCTAAGAAATCATAGAATCACAGAGTTATTTGGGTTGGAAAAGCCCCTCAAGCTCATCGAGTCCAACCGTTCCCCACCCCCGGCACTGCCCCATGTCCTGAGAACCTCACGTCCGTCTGTCCAACCCCTCCAGGGATGGTGACTCCAGCACTGCCCTGGGCAGCCTGTTCCAATGCCCCACAGCCCTTTGGGGAAGAAATTGTTCCTAAATCCAACCTCAGCCTCCCCTGGCGCAACTTGAGGCCGTTTCCTCTGGTCCTGGCGCTTGTTCCTGGGGAGCAGAGCCCGACCCCCCCTGGCTCCAAGCTCCTTTCAGGCAGGTCAGAGATCAGAAGGTCTCCCCTCAGCTCCTGTTCTCCAGCTGAACCCCCAGCTCCCTCAGCCGCTCCCATCACCCTTGTGCTCCAGCCCCTCACCAGCTCCGTTCCCTTCTCTCAACTCGCTCCAGACCTCAAGGCCTTTCTTGGTGTGAGGTGATCCCGCCACCCCTCTGGCCACCATGTTGAGCCCTGAGGTGATTCTGGTGCCGCCATTTGGAGCCCTGAGGTGATTCTGGTGCCGCCATTTGGAGCCCTGAGGTGATTCTGGTGCCGCCATTTGGAGCCCTGAGGTGAGGGGCCCAAAACTGCCCCCAGGATTCGAGGTTTAGCCTCCCCAGTGCCAACTACGAGGGGATGATCGCTTCCCTAGTCCTGCTGGCTACAGAACTCTCCACACTGGGTCTCCCAGCCACTTGTTGTGCACTTTTCCAGTTCTAACTGGAATTGATGGCACTGCCCACCCAGACTCGGGAATCTCGGCTCCAGCCGCCCCTGCTCCCCAGTGCTGTCACAAGAGGAGCCCACCCACCTCCAGCAGCCCCTTCGGAGAATCCCACCCCGGCTGACGCCTCCTCCTCCTCCAGATTCCTCCCCTCCCTTCCTGCTCTACCTCCCCTTCTACCCTCTTGCCCTTATTAGTTGTATTTCCTTGTTTACCCATAATCTGGAGGTTACACATCTGCTTCAGGGCAACCTTTCCAGAACCAGCAAAGCAAACAAGAGGAAAAATCCAGACTCTGAAGCACTTCCTATGCGTTGCGACATACCAATCTGTACCTGGAGATCTTAAAATTCTCTATATGTACTCATACAAGGAAAAAAAAAAAAATAAAATCACATATACTTTTGTAAAAAAGAAAAAAGTACGTGTTTAGTGTTACTCTTTAAAACTCACTACTCCAGAGAGCATCAAGCAAGCAATAAAATGAAAGCACAGTATCAGAAAGATCCATGTAATCAGCCAGGTGAGTGTTCTGCAAACCTTCGCCGTTTTCCTGTCCTCAGCGCTGGCTCTGGGAGAGAAGCTGCTGTATGTGCCGGGAAGGGCTCAGGTCAGAGCGAAGCACAACCTGTACACATACAACATTATTCCCATAAAAGCAATTCTGCCTCTTGCAGCAAACAATCAACTTTATCTACACCATTACTCTCGGACCACAGCGAACACCAGCAGCTCAAATTCAGAGTATTTGTTATCGAAGCGGTGCTTCGCTCTCACCCTGCACCTCAAATTCACTCCTAAAGAGCTGGTACGGCGCACATCACCAATTCACACGTGTCCCACCCTACACAGGGTGGACGCATGAGGCAAAAGCCATAAACTCAAACCGCACGTCACCTGTTCCCACCAGCCGAGCCGATCCTTTTAATTTTCTGGCAGCAGGAACAAAACAAAACAGCACAAATAACCTGAGGCCTCACTCTGGAGCATGAAGCAGAACCTGAACCACACAACACAGGACCTGGAAAACACTGAGAGAGGTTGTTTGGTTTAATTATTTCTAAAGCAATTAACAAAATTTACCATGAAAAACACTGAACTGGCCCACTAGAAGGTCCCTATGTAATGAGTGACAACCACATCTCTCACACACTTGTTTAATTGCCCCCATCCCATCAGACACTGCAAAATTACATCTTTAAAGGACCAAAAAGCATTTGAGCACATCTTTAGGTAAAGGGATTCCTTTACTTTTTTTTTTTGTTTTAAATGGATGTATAACTTTATCTTTAAATACTGAGACAGTCTAAGTTTTAAACAGATTAAGAGTCTTAAGCACAGGCCTCCAAAGTCTTACCAGTGGGAAAGTGGAGCTGTTGAATAAGTTATTTTCCTCGGATTAACAGCCTCTCTAGATTAGCTGGATGAACTACTTTATGTTTTCCACTTCTAAGAGGTCCAGAGGACACAGCTGAAAACAAGCTCATTTTCAGGGAGCTTAGATGCACCATCCTGGGACCTAATCTGCCACAGGAAAAGCTTTAAAGACGCGTCCATCACTGACTTGTGGTTTAAAAGTAATTAGTCCAATATGAGATACAACTGGAGAATAACTCATCCCCAGAGTGAAACGCCAAGGGAGGGAGAAACAAAGAAGTTAAAAGAGGTTTGGGTTTGTTCCTGCTCCAAAGCAGCCTAATAAAAGGAAGTCTACGTATACAACACCCAGCAGGACTGGAAAACGCTCCAAGTAGTTTTAAATATCTGAGGGAATGGAAATGGACTGGAAAACACTGAAGTCATCCCAGTTTGAGTGCGGTGAATGGATTCTGAGCCATGTAACCATGAGAGCCCAGAAAGGAGAGCTGATAACAACTGGGAATGTCCTGCAAGCCAATGGGACTTGGTTCTGGTCCAACAAGACCTAAAGATGACTTAAAAAAAAAACAAACACCACCGCATCGATTTAATTTCTCAAATCTCTCTGTATTGCAATAAAAAACTTCAGTGCTTCAGCAAAGTCTGGAAGTGCATGTTAACTGGTCATACTTCTAATATTTTTTGGATTTTAACCTGTTCGGCACACGATCACATCAGCAGGATTTCACAGAACTCAGCAGGATCCTGGAAAATCAGCATCAAGCATCCCAGAAACGGTGGATTACAACACTGTGTAAACCTTGTCGAGTTCACTCTGTTCCAGACTGAACAGGCCCATTTTACCGAATTTTGCTTTATAGCTTGGTTACGCTTTTATGAAAGGCGGCTGACCTGCATTCAGGATTAATCCCAAAAAGCGGTAACAGAGATGCAAGCGTTGCGATGAACTGAAGTCTCCAGTGGGATGCTGGGGAGATCGATAATCCTTCCTAGTGTACAAAACAATTTGCAATTCTGCATGTTCTGTACGCACAGAAGGCACCGACAGATCACGAGAGGCTGAGGAAATCCACAGTACCCACAGCAGGTTCCACTCACTCACTAAGCACAACTTACAAAAAATCTCATCCCAAACACACTCCAACATCAAGGGCCACAACCCCCTCGTACAAGTCGGATTTTCCCATCTTAATGGCGAGCGCATGTAATGTGGTTTAAAAACTGCCTGTAACGCAATTATAGCAGCAATATCAACTACTGACTGTGAAGAATTAAGTGAAATTTTATGAGAGTTTGTACGCCAAATCAAGAGGTAAGAACCTGCCTTATCTTGCCTTTGCTCTCGCTATCCGTGCAATCTCAAGTACAAACCGTAAGCCTTCAAGCTTAAGATTCTTCTTCTTTTTCAGCCTGTTTTCAGGTTAAAATGTGCATGTTCTCCTCGCCAAAGGAAACGGAGCTGTCAAATCTGTCTACACATCCTGCCCCGGTTTCCTGCCAAGCCCCGGCAGCACCGCGGGTTCCTCTTTCCGGCGGCACCGAAACCGCTGCCATTTCACCGCAGGTACAGCCAAGCGCGGCGCGCGAGGAACCGCCGGCTGCCGACCAAGAACCATTTTGCGATGCTCTTCTCTGCACCATTAACTCACCCGTTGAAGCCTAACCAGCCCCTCACAGCCTCCAGATCCTGCTCGACAGCCTGTTCCACATTGAAAGAAAAAAAAAAAAAAAAGACATTTCTGAAAACTAAGAATAAACCTTTCCCCCCCCACCAAACAATGTAATTTTACAGTAAACAGGTCACTCACCTAACTCCTGTGGGGTCAAAGCGCTCAGGAGTCCAAAATGACAACATCCACAGGATTTTACCCATGATCTCTGTTAACCACTTGTGCCCTTCCACACTACTGTCATTTCATATCTTATAAAAACATACATTTCTAAACAAAGCATTTGGTTTTGCCATTTTTTCCTAGATTAATCACATCCATTTCAAGGCCCTTGCCCTCTGCCACTTCTTCCACCCCTACTATAAACTAACACTTTTGCTTTTCAAAGCGAAAAATCTTCCAAATCAGGGGCAGCCAAGAGAGATAATCAGCTACTAGACCCAAGGAATCAGGTTTTCCCCACCAGAGACAGAACCAGCATTAAATGGAGTTTGTAATCCAGGCCTGCAATTATTAATAGGATCTTATGATTCTCTAAGATCCTATTAATAATTGCAGGCCTGGGTTCCAAACCTGGCGCAGCAAACGCTCCATCACAAAAATCACTGTGTACGCCGCTCCGGTTCTCTGCCAAGATCACAAACCACTAACGAAGAGGCCGCACGAATTCAGGTGTCAACCAGAGAGTTAAAAGACCTTGGACCTCTTGGTACAGCGATATTGTCACAAACCTGTGATGCAAAATAACAACAGAAGCCGCTCTCTGATTGAGCTGAGCTCCAGAAATACAAACTGGCACAGAAGGCAAAACTGGTTTCAAGAGTGGTCTTCTCCTAAATCTTCCACCCAAAGCCCACCTTCCAGCCTGCTGGAAATGATTTTTTCCATGGACATCCCACCCCAGAACTAAACACATCTGCCATTTCTACACTAGTCATGTGGTGAATGACATTTTAAAGAATATATTACGCTCTTGGTGCCCAAGGTCACCTGCCTGTCCTCTGCTGCAGGCACACAAGGCATGTACAGAAATGCTTGTGCTCCCAAAGGTGCAGAGTTGAGCTTATGGCTGGGTATTTAATGGCTTAAACTCAGCTTTAAAAGGCTGTTAAACTACAAAGCAGTACAGGAGCTGCACTCCCTTAGAACAGGACAAATCGTAAAGTCCCAGGCAAAATCTGCAAAAAGCAGAGGGGGTGGATTCAAAAAACAATCTTGCACCACATCAGTTCAGGATCTCAAAAAAGATATCCTTCTTTTTTAAGCATTAGGTGTTTTGGTTTTTAACTGTCACTACCAAGTCAGACAACTCTTTAAGCCCCGTCTCAGAATTTGCACTCACAAGGGAGAACTATCTCCAAAAACCAACATCGCTATTTAGTTTATATGGAAGGTGTCTAATTATGAGACAAAATTCGCTTTTATTATGGGCCTCCCTGTTCAAGACAGAGTACGTGCGTGGGATCCTGAAGCAGCCCTAGGCCTGGCCTAGAACAGAGCCTGAGGATCCCAACACCGCTGAGCTTCTGAAACCCCCATTTCTGGACAAGTTACCATGAATGACCAAGGAAGAAGTAAGATATCTCAAAACGCAACTGAAAGCAACTGTTATTTTCTATACTTAATGAAACTTGCTTTTCCCAATTATGTAAGAATTGACAGCTACTTTGCAGGTATTCGTAAAGGCTCCTCAAAACAAACTGGTCAAGCAAAGACATACACAAGACAGGAGGTGAAGACAGCTGGGTGGGGGAATTTTAAAAGCCTGAACGTAAACTACCAGCATGTTTCAAGTTCTAGAACTTTGAAAAAAAGAAGGAGAAAGCCATGAGATCCCATTTGAGCACTAAATTCAAAACAAGAAGCTGCCCATGCAGCCTGGACAGATAAACTATAGCTCCGTGGGCTGGCACTTCAGCACAAACTCAACAGAGCGTTGACGCAAAAGCGTCAAATTCTCTATTATCGCCCTGGTTAAGGTTCCACTGTCAAAACCAGCACTGGGAAAACCTGCCCCAGATTAAACACTGGGAAGCATGTAGACTTCCATTGAGTCCTTTTCTGTCAAAGGCATTTTCATCTTACATTACTACTCTTCACTTTCATACTCCCAGGAAGCTGTTTTACTCTGCCGCGTAACAAAACTCTGTTCAGTATTTTAACATCACATTTTAAAAATCTATCTTTATTAGCTTCATTTCATACTGTTAATATTTAAAAATACAAACTATACTGCTATTCACACATACTAACAAATCACGGCGCACACCAGCTGCGATATTTCTCTGCTCAGACCCATGGTCAACTACATTTACCAGGGGTAAAACCGACACTGGCAGAAGTTGCTCTATTTTCAGACACATTTTTGCATACTGGGAAGCACCCTGGGTGCACATGAGCTGCAACCGATCCTCCCTCGCTCCAATGTGCTCAGGGAACAGGACTGTTGCGGGTGCTCCATGCACAGGCTGATGGGTGCCCTGAGGATCGGGTGGGACAGCTCAGGCGGAGAAGCAACATATTGTCTGGGAGGAAGGGCTGACACAGCAGAGGCTGCGCTGCCATCCAGCCAGACCTGGCCAGGCTGGACTGGGCGAGAAGAACCTGATGAAGTTCAACAAGGGCAAGTGCAGGGTCCTGCACCTGGGGAGGAACAACCCCCAGCACCAGTACAGGTTGGGGTTGACCTGCTGAAAGCAGCTCTGCCGAGAAGGACCCGGGAGTTCTGGGGGACAACAGGGTGACCGTGAGTCACCAATGTGCCCGTGTGGCCAAGAGGCCGATGGTACCTGGGGTGTGTGAGGAGCAGTGTGAGCAGCAGGGCAGGGAGGTTGTTCCTCCCCTCTGCTCTGCCCTGGGGAGGCCCCATCTGCAGAACTGGGGCCAGTTCTGGGCTCCCCAGTTTAAGAAGGACAAAGGAATTACTGGAGAGAGTCCAGCGAGAGCTACAAAGATGCTGAGGGGTCTGGAGCGTCTTTGTGCTGAGGAGAGACTGAGAGAGCTGGGGCTGTTGAGCTGGAGAAGAGAAGCTGAGAGGGATCTGATCAATGGGATCAATATCTCAGGGGGGGTGTCAGAGGATGGAGCAGACTCTGTTCAGTGGTGCCCAACGCCAGGGTGAGGTGCAACGGGCACAGACTGAAACACAGGAGGCTCCATGTGAACATGAGGAGAAACTTCTTTGCTGGGAGGTGCCAGAGCCTGGACCAGGCTGCCCAGAGCGGGTGTGGAGTCTCCTTCTCTGAGACATTCAAACCCGCCTGGACCGACCTGTGTGATCTGCTCTGGTGACCCTGCGTGAGCAGCGCTGGGCTGGGGGATCTACAGAGTCCTGCAACCCAACCAGGCTGGGACTCTGTGACTGAAGAGACAAAGCTTTGTTTAAAAAAAAAAACATTGCAAAAGTGACTTTTCCCAGCCACTGAGCAACCTCGGTGTTTCAATTAATACTAACAAACCTGCTGGAAAGCTTGCTAACGCCAGCACTGAAGCAGGAGAGGCTGTCCTGCACCTCTCTAACCTGACGAAAGGACCAGAGTAGCCAGACCCACTTTCCTCGCCCGGCAGAGGACAAGCCACCCACGGCACCGTGAGCACGGCCGGGGCAGCAGCACCAAGTTGGGCAACCAGCAGTTTCTCAGCAGTCGGTAAATGCAGAAGATGCTCAAGAAGAACTAACAGCCCCCACTCCAGGAAAGGAAGAGGATCCTTCCAAGAGGAACTAAGCCTTTAGCTCAGCAACACTTCACAAGCACTAAACTTGAGCTAACTGCTCAAACACACCAAGGTGAACCACGACCTGAGCACACCGACAAAAAACCCAAGCCCAGCACACACCTCCCTACGACAACCCTTTTGCATCCAGCTGTTCACCAACCTCAGCCACCCAATACAAACGGCCACAGCGGTTCATGAAGTGCCAGATGCCGCTTTCCTCCCATCCAAAGCTGCAGGAGCATTTTTGTCAGTTCCCCCCCACCAAAACTGAACACTCATCATTGGCCAAAAACACAGCACAGCATCTTTCAATTTGCAATGAGCTGAGTAATTCGAAACAGCTCATTGCAAAGCAGGACAATTCTGGCAGCCTTAGGCTGAGCCTGGCACCGCAGTGACAGCAATCGTCCCGCCGCACCCCCAAAACCAGTTTAAATTTTGTTCTAAGGCTGTGTTAGCTCAGTAAAAACCTTCACCCTGCCACAGTTTGGTCCACACTTAGACAAGAGGCGCCGATACCGCACAGTCTGAGCACAGAAGCCTGGATAAAGATGAGCTGGTATCTGCACAGCACCTCCAGACAGGCTCAAATGAAGCCCCTGTGTTACTTTTTAAAGGTTTTGGTTTGTTTTTTCACAAGGCAATAGAACAGCGCAAAGAACTCTCATGTTAGGAATTATGCCATAACATTCAGAAGAAATGGGGTGAGTTAACAACGCAAGAGCCTAAAATGGAACAATGTTTTTAAAAGATTCTGCAAAACTAACTCTTTGTTTTCCCTTTACAAGATGTCACTTGTTCAGAAGTCACTACATCTCAAGAAAAGGACAGCTGCTTTACCCAGGAGAAAACACGCCAAACAGTATTTTTGAGTTTTAAAACTCTTTAAAACAGAAGCCATTAACTGAAACTCAAAAGGGAGACTACCAAGATTAATTACACAACACTGAAACTCTGCTTCTCATACCCATTATTTTAAGTTCACTGCACACTCAGGGCTGGACAAACAAACCCAGTTTTCCCACCCAACAACAACCCAGCGAATCCACCACCAGAAGCTGGGAATACTTGTCCTAATGCCATTTTTGTCACTTTTCCTCAGGCACTTACCTGCGCAGCATCACCAGCGAACCCCTATGGATGGATGGATACACAGACACACTCAGGGAGGGCGGTCACTTCGTGCCAGCTTTAACCCCAGGAGATACCCCGGAGAAAGGGTTTTACCTGTCACTTCTAGGGGTAATTCTTTCCAATGGACACCCTCGGCCAGTGCGGTGTAAGCTCTTTTAAACCGCGCTTGAAGGAAGACACCTAATTAAATGATAGGTTGTGGAAATGTAAAGATACTTTATTTAAAACTTCAACAAAAAAGCTTATTTAGTCAATTCATTTTCTGTCCATATTAAATACTGAAAATAGGGAGGTTTTCACCTGCATTTAGCATAATAGGGTGAGAGGAGCCAAGGCAGTAGTCTGCAATACACCAAGTTCTATCTGGAGTACAAGAAACCAATTTTACTTCCATTTAATTTGACAGCACCTTAATCTTCTACAGGAAAACAGTGGTTTTATTCCCTCAGGAATGGAGCCTCAAGAGCCAGGGTAACTACACCCTCTCACAATTCCTCCTTACAGGCTCTGATTCTAGAAGCTCAGACCACTGAAATTCATGTGATCAAGCCTAAGGACAGCGTGAAGCTCGGCCGACCACAGGCAAAGAGAGGGCGAAAACGCACAAGCCCGCAGATGACTACTAAAAACTGTGAGCATAAAACAGATTCCACACACCTGAACTGCAAGGGCACATATTCATTTATCGTACAAGTTCTCAGGAGCCAGAAGCAGCACTGGAACCCAGCTACACCAATATATTAGATTAAATTTGAAGCTTGTAGGGTGACAGCCATTGAAGAGATTTTAATTAAGATGTCTGGCTGTCTACACTCATAAGACTTGGAAATTTCCTTTAGTACTACAGCTGCATTTTAACCAGGAGGAACTTTTAGATCAGGACTAGCGGTCAACTTGGTGCCGCACATCAGCCTTTCATATGCTTTACAGGAAAGAAAAGCCCAGCTGCACACTCAGCAGGGACATCCCAAGGAGCTGCACACAGGCTCCATTGCTGTTTACTATTGTTCTTTTAGTAGAAGATCGACACTTTCCATTTTAGATGCTCCAGACACTCTAAAACTTCAAGAACATTTCTATTAAACATCATAAACTTCCCAAAATTGGCCATCAGGTGCAGGCAAACAAACAGCTCCACAGCAGGTATATAACGAACCCAGAGCATCAGTTGCAGGTCATGAATAACCAGGTTCAAAGTATGCAAATGTAATGATTAAAATTTCTGCCTAGAACACGTTACCAAACTGCAAACATGTTTTATCTTGCATCACAGTAGTTTTTATTCCTTGCCAAGACTTAAAAAACCCTTTTCCTCATTGTTACCGAAGCGCACTGAACAGTTTAAACACAGAATCATCTCTACAGCCAGCAATATACTGATTCGAGTCTTACGTGCGTCCATAAAACCCGTTTCAAATATACATTTGCCTGTACTGCCTTTCCCCATAATCCTACACTAACAAGAGGGAACAGTTTACAAAGCAGAACAACGGATTCTGCCCGGACAGCCAGCCGAATACAAAGGCTTTCTATCTCAAGTTGGTTTTGCATAAGACCCTTTTGCTCACTGAAAGCGAGAAGCTTTAAGTGCTTCACTGAGTTATCCCGATTTGCAATACGAGGGGCTTGATCCAGGTTTTAAACACCCTTCCAAAAAAAAAGGACGTTTTGGGCACTGTGATTTAACACTTTGAATATAGACAGCTAGCATGTCCTTTCCTAGGAGAGAAGCACAGATGAACACAAGACAAAGACAATCACAGATGGCCGGACTGAACTCCTTCTGACTACCCAGTTGTCATCTGACACGGCCTCCCCAGTACGGCCTCGTCTGCCCCGGGCATTTGTCAAAACAGGGGAGCAAAGCCACTCGGGCTCCATCAGCTGCAGTACCTGTGCAGACAGGGCAACAGCAATCCTGAGTGTTTTGTAATTCTTCATTAAGCACGGGTTTCACAACGCCGGTTGTTATGTTCACATTTACCTGGTTATACGAGCGTCGCCCACTGTTGCCAGCAGCTGCAAGTTCTACCCGCTTAGAGGAAAAAGCCCTAGATCACCAAAACAAACGTTTAACACACAGCGAGGTGACATGCTGCTGCAGTATATGCCTCTTGACGAGGTTTCAAAGCAGAAAAAGAATATGTGTCAACACCAACCACCGAGGCAGCACTGGCCCCTGCCCCAGCCAAACCAGTGACCCCACTGGCACCGTGTAACGCGAGCAACGGGACGGTCTTCGAGTGACCTCGCACCTCAGGAGGCAAAAGCCAAGAAGCACCTCCCAACTCCTCCTGGTTCGGGCCCGGACTCTGTGCAGCACATCCGGCTCCAGCCCGACCCGCCACCCCACGAACTGACCCGGGGGGTTCCCCGCAGCCCCCGGAACCGCGGGCAGGGCTGGGCTGGGCCGCCCGGCGGGTTGCGAGGGGCCCAGGCCCCGCCACGGCCGGTGCCGCCGCCCCCCGCGCCGAGGGTCCGGCCGCGCCCCGCGCCAGGAAGCGGGGGAGGGGAGCGGAGGGGCGGCTGCCGCCCGGCACCGCCGCCCCCCGCCGGACCCGGCCCCGCGAAGGCCGGGCCCCCCCGCAGGGGCCCCCAGGGCGGCTCCGCGCAGCCCGCGCCCCCCGCCCCGGGAAGGGGCCCCCGCACCCCGCACTCCGCCGCCCGGGGAGGCCCCGCACACACACCGCGGGCCCCGGAAGGGCGGATCCCGCACGGCGGGGGCACTGGCCGGCGGTACCGCGCCGGACAGCGGGGAGAAGAGGGGGTGTGGTGGCGGCGGGGGTCACCCCGGGGCCACCCCGGTGCCGTCCCCGCCGCGGGGGCCGCGCTCACCTCAGAGTCTCCGCCGGGCGTTGGCAGCTGCGGGGTCTCCTCGGCTGAGGCGCAGGGGCACGCCGCCGCTGACGTCACCACGCAGCGGCCGCCGGGCGGGGCGGGGCGGAGGGGCGCGGCCGGCACGCCCCGCCCCCAGCGCGGCAGCGCGCGGCGCCCCCTGCAGGACGCAGCGGAGCGGGGAGCGAGGGGGGCGACGGCGGGACCGGGGGGTCAGGGCTGCCGGGTTCCCGCACCGGGGAGCACCCGAGACGCGGGGGGACCGTCCGTGCCAAGCACGGACCGCCCTGCATTGACCCCAGGAACTGCGGGACCCTGCACCCCCTGCGTGCACCCCAGGCTGCGGGACCGCCCACCCTGCACCCTTCCGCATGCACCCAGAAACTGTGGGATCCCCACCCTGCACCCTTCCGCATGCACCCAGGAACTGTGGGACCCCCACCCTGCACCCTTCCGCATGCACCCAGGAACTGTGGGACCCCCACCCTGCACCCCTCTGCATGCACCCAGGAACTGTGGGACCCCCACCCTGCACCCCTTTCCGCATGCACCCAGGAACTGTGGGACCCCCACCCTGCACCCTTCCGCATGCACCCAGGAACTGTGGGACCCCCACCCTGCACCCTTCCGCATGCACCCAGGAACTGTGGGACCCCCACCCTGCACCCCCTTCCGCATGCACCCAGGAACTGTGGGACCCCCACCCTGCACCCCCTTCCGCATGCACCCAGGAACTGTGGGACCCCCACCCTGCACCCTGCCGCATGCACCCTGGGGGCTCCTGGACTCCCCGCCCTGCACTGTGCTGCATGCACCCTGGAAACCGCAGGATCCCTCACCCTGCACTCCCATGCAAGCACCCTGGGGCTGTGGGACCCCCCATGCTGCACCGCCCTGCATGCACCCCAGGGCTGCTGGACCCCCCACCCTGTACCTGCACCCCCATGCAAGCACCCCAGCAGCTGCAGGATCCCCCCACCCTGTACCGCACCCCACTGAATGCACCCCAGGCTGCAGGACCCCTTACCCTGCACCCCCCTGCATGCACCCTGGGGCTGTAGGAGCACATGGGGGGCACAAAGTCTTCCCTACACCCTACACGCTGCCTGTGCATCTCTGTGTCACCATTTCCAGATTCCCTTAATTTATTCTTCCTAATTTTTTTCCCTGAAGCTGAAATAAAAAGGACCCAAGAGCCACAGCTCCTGCTGGGAGATGACCCCATGGCGCTGTGGGTGCTCACGGGGCGTTATAACCAAATCCCCTTAAACACCACAAATAAAATAAGATCAACCCATCAGGAACAAAAGCACAGGAAGAAAATCTGCAGGTGCCACCAATTTGAAAAGCAGGAGCCAAAATCTGGCCTGAAACAGAGAACTTGTTCAGAGTAATTCAGTTTTTAAAAGCCAGGAAGACCCGCGGGTCTGTGAGTTGGCAAACATCGACTCTGGGGAGCATCCAGGGGATGTTACGAGCACCTTTTAAATGAGCTGGTTTTATCTGCACATCCACAGCTGGAGCAAAACCCACTCTGCCCAACACTAACAGTGTCAGCAGCACATCTGTGTCTTCTCCAAATATCGTCCATCCCTGGGGATTTCAGAGCGAGCCGTTGCCTTCAGACCATCCTCACTGCTGCCCTGAGCGGTCACGAAAAAGAGACAAATAGTTTCAAAATGAGTTTTCAAGATGAAATCATGAATGGAAACGTCTAGCAGGAAGACGGCTGATTTTTAACTTTTTTCTCTAGGAAATGCATCACGTACCGCAGCCGGAACAGCAGCCGCGAGGCTGCAGCCCCCGGTTCTCCCTGGGATTCCGTGATTCCGCAACTCCTGTTCCCTCCTCACCTGCTGCTGGTTCCTCCGAGCAAAGCGGAGGCCACACACTCACCCAAATGAAAGGCTTGACAAACAAGAGCGAGACGTTTGGCCTTTGCAGTTGGGTGAGATAAACCTCTGCTTGCTGTTGATGCTTTATTGTGAATTGTGTATTTTTAGCAAAGTTTGTGCTTTTCTCTCTGCCGCTGCCTTTGGGTTTTATCCTGTTCTACTTCTGAAGAAATCCAACCTGGAAGTGTTACGTTAGTGTGTTGTTAATTGATCAAAATAGCTTTTCTGGTTAAATTTCTGATTGAAGCTGAGCTGGTGCAGATGTCCCTGCTCATGGCAGGGGTGGCACTGGACGAGCTGTGAAGGTCCCTTCAACCCAAACTATCCTGTGGTTCTGAGACATGACCCACACCTCACCTGCAGGCAACCTCTGCCCTCCAGCATCGCATCCCGCTGACTCTTCCCAGCCAATTTTGGGGTTAAATCACTGCCCCGTCGAGCCAAAAACCCACAAAGACAACGGCTCGGTAGAGGCTGAGCCGAGGGGATGAGATCAGGAGCCTCGAGTAACTCGGGGAATCTTCCACCAAGCACCATCTCACGGGTTCTCTAGAAATTCCAAGCACTGCAGGAGGCTCCAGCTCACCCCTCTGTTCCCGGCTCCACCGTGCCCATTTTCCATGAGACGGGTGTCTCGGCTCTGCAGCAGCACCTGCCAGTGTTTCTGACCTCGCCTCAGCTCTTTGCGTTCAATTCGGTCAAAAAACAGATGAGACAGCAACGCTGGGGAGCTCTTTTGGGGGGACGGTTCATCCTCCCCAGCATCACCTCTCTGTGCCGCAGCAGGACCGTTTGGCAGCTGCATCCCCACGGCGCAGAGAGCACCGAGCATGTGCCCCCATCCCCACATCTCCCCTCTTGGTACCTTCTCTGTATTTTCATACAAAGCTACAGCCATAGTGGTTTTGCTCTTTTGGAGGAAATCCAAGAAAAATACTTGCCAGCGCCCAGGGGACCTGCAGGACACAAGGAGTTATGGGGTGCAGAGGGGCTGGAGATGTCACAATGTGGGACTCAATGACCTTGAGGGTCTCTTCCAACCAAAACGATTCTATGAAATCCCACCAAAGGCCAGCATGTGAAACCACAAGCTATGGAGGTCTGTGAACATCACCCCGACCCCCTCGTGTGTCTTTTTACAGATTTTAGTGATGGGAAACAGATAAAACTGGGTCAGGAATCCCCTTTTCCCAGAGGAGCATAAATCAACGCATGGGAAGATCTCCGATGTTGCTGTAATTAGCACCACGGCAAAGCCCATGCAGTAATTAACTTTCTCCCTTCCAAGTTAAGATTTAATGACGTGCAGTAAAATAAGACCTGGGGTGATAAAACAAGCAGGGAAAAAACCCATCAAATTAGACACTTGTGACTCGATAAGGAATTAATTATAACCTGGCCTAATAATAACAATAATATATCGCTTTTCCTCTGCACTTGTGCTCCCAGTGAGGGAGGACGTGTGGAGAAAAGGAGGAGAGGGAGGAAAGGCTGTGCCCTGCAAAGGGGCAACGAACCACTGCGATGGCAAAACCTGGTGATGTGCTGGTCCCCAGGGGTCTCTCAGGGACACAAAGAGGTTCTTATGCCCCTTGGCAGAGTCACTGCAGCACTAACCCACAGCAGTAGGTTCGGACATCGAGGTGGAGGCACGAGTCGAGGGTGAGCTGGGAGGACACGGTGCTGCCTCCTTCACAGGACACCGGTGAGGGCCAGGAGGAGCAGGACACACTGGGGACACTAAGATGAAAAAATCAATGTTAGAAAGGGAACAAAGAAGTTTCGAGGAGATAAGGAAGAAATTGTTGCCCCTGAGCGTGGTGAGAGCCTGGCCCAGGTTGACCAGAGAGGTGGTGGATGAACCATCCCTGGAGACATCCCAGGCCAGGCTGGATGGGGCTCTGAGCAACCTGAGCCGGTGCAGATGTCCCTGCTCATGGCAGGGGGGGCTCTGGGGAGCTGGGGAGGTCCCTTCAACACAAACCGTTCTGTGATTCTATGATAAAGATATTATTTTGAGAGTGTTTGCATGACCCGAACAAAGCCTGACACACAAATTGAGCCCTGAATCACATCAGGCGTCACCCAGCAGAGCTGGAGGCAGCAGACCGTTCTGCGCGGGGTTTCCACCGCTCTCCCCAGGCCACAGGGTTTCCCAAACACATGCGTTTTAACGAGGGGCAAAATCCAGCCCTGAAATCATCACCGTCACAGTGACGTACACCAGAGCCGGACAGGTAGGACATGTTTTATAGCATTATCACATCTCCCCAGGCATTTTTGCTTTTGCCCCAAGCCCTCTGGGAATTGACTCCACCTGACATCATTTGCCTCTCACTGTAGCTTTGGCACAAGTCAGAGAAAATAATTACTCAGTTACTAGAAAATCCAGTAAGACCGAATGCAGAATTAGTCTCGTTAAAGCACCGAGCAAGTAACGGCGGCATCAGCATTTCTGTTTCTTGGTCCCTCTCCTTGCCCTGCCCCAGCAGCGCACAGGCTCCACATGTCCTCGCGCAGGGACTCAGCTCAGCGGGTCCCATGTTGTCACTTGTGTCACTTGGTGAGGCCCTGGAAGTTTGGCTCTGTGCACGGGGGCAGCGCTGCCTGACGGCTCAGCAGCTTGTCCAGGAGGTTAAATTCAGCATCTCGTCTCTCAACGTCCTCCAACGGCGTCCAAGACATGTCATGCTGGAGCTTATAGGCACCAAGGAATTCGTGGGGACTGGTCCCCCATTCCTGGAGGAGAAAGGAGAGATTCACATCACAGGTCAGCCCAACCTCTGCCCATGTTGGACAATCCTACCACACAATCACAGGATGCCCGACAGCCCTCTGGGGAAGAAATTGTTCCCCAGATCCAACCTCAACCTCTCCTGGCGCAACTTGAGGCCGTTTCCTCTTGTCCGGGCACTTGTTCCTTTGGAAGAAGAAACCAGCCCCCACCTCACTCCAACCTCCTTCACCCAGATCAGGTTGCTCAGAGCCCCGTCCAGCCTGGCCTTGAACATTCAGCTTCAGAGCTAATGGATGGGACGTTTGGCAGTGCAGAGGGAGCCCAGAGCTCTCCTGGTCCCAGGTGATGCCTTTGAAACAGTCCCAGCTACTTGACCATCCCATTTTCTAACCTAAAATAGGCTCAGCTTTTAGACCTGAGCCTAAGACCGGGTCAAGCTGCGGTGTTGCTAATGCAGGGGGAGTATGGGATCTCCCCGACCTGTGCAGCGCTTCTCAACCTGCCCGGTGCTTTGCTCTGAACCTTCACCTTGTACGTAGGGAAACGGGTGGCCAGGGAGGAGGACACCTCCAAGACCACCCCCACCAAGCTGCAGATAAACTTACCACCTGAACGGTGTTCAAGCAGCAATTGTACAACACCCTCAGACACAAGGTGTGAATTTTGGGGTTGTCCTGTGCAGGGACAGGAGTTGGGCTCAATGATCCTTGTGGGTCCTTCCAGTTCAGGACATTCTGTGATTCTGTGACTCAAAGCCCCTGAGCAGATAGTTCTGCCCGACAGCCAGAGGGGACAGGGACAGCCCAGGGCACATTTGCTGCTCCAGAGAAGGAACCACAGGGACCAACCAGTAGAATCCAGGTCCAGGCACCAAACGTCTTCTCACCCACCATCCACCAAACCCAAGAGAACATCACAGTGTAGCTCTCGCACCAGCAGAGGAACTCAGACCAGGGACGAACATCAGCTGAGCAGGGGACGACAAGTGCTCCCATCAAGCTGGTGCTTTTGTCTGAGGTCTGCAAGTGCCCAAGCACCACAAATGTGGGGCTTTTTCCCCTGCCAGCTTCCTCAGGGGCTGTTACCACCCACCTTAGGAGACAGGATGGAGAAGTATCGCTGGCCGCTCTCCCGCCTGTACATGTAGTAAACGTTTCCCGGCTTCTTCACAAGGTTGCAGGCCACATGGTGCAGATCTGCATCTCTGTTAGCTTCATCCAAGACCTGAAAATCAAATTTAAATTTCCACACTTCAAATAAAATGACAGCGCACTATTGCCTCTCGGCCAAAGTCCGAGATACATTGCTTGGCACGAGGCTTTGTCTTCCTTGGTGCACATCTGGCTTCACGTGGCACATCTTTAATGCTCCAGGAAGGAGATGTCCAAAGAGATAAAGTTTTCTCCATGTTTCCCCAGTCAGCTGGAGCTCAGAGCTCCTGCATCCCTCACAGAGGTGGAGATACCACCAAAGACCTCCTCACCACAGCACCAGGTTCACTGCTGGGCCTGAGTCCATCATGAGCTGGATTCGTTCCTCGTCTCAGCACACAGACCCTGGGGGTTCCCTGATGCAACCCCCGGGAAAAGGGGCAGCAAACAAAGGGGAATTCACTCCCCCAGCTCCACCAGCTGACAGCTCCGCAGCTCCAGCCCCACCAGTTAACGATGACGTGACGTAGTGGCTTTGGTGGCAGCGCGCCCGTCGCGGTGACTGGCAGATCCTTTCCCACTCAGGCTCTGAGATTTCACCCCCAAGGGTGACTCCCGAATTGAAGAGGACAACCGAGCCCTGCTGGGCTGGCTGCTGGGGCTGCGTGCGCAAGTAAACGAGCTGGGATACACCGGAAAGCCAAGCTCTTCGTCAGGTAACAGCTCATCTTCTCCCCAGGGCTCAGATCCAGCCAGAGCCACATTATCACCCTGCGGTGACAGGAGCTGTCTCTCTGTCCTTCCTGATGCCCCAGCTGCTCCTGCCCAGCCATCCTTGCTCCTCCACCTTACCAGAGTCCTCCCTGATGCGCAGAGGACTCGGGGAAAGCACCAAAACCCACCCTCCCCCATCCTCAGCTGATACCAGACAACAAACTCTCCTTATTTTCCCACTGAATCTTCTTTACTTGGCTCCCAGCCACAATTCACATCCAGGCCACGGCTCTTCCCAAACGTCTGGGCAGCTCAGCCAGACTCTGATCTCCTGCCTCTCACAACGACCCTCCTGCCCAGCGCACAGACGTGTTCTCACCTTCCGAGCCTGCTCCTGCAGGTACCGGATCTGCTCAGCGATGACGGTCAGTTTATTGCAGGCATTTGCTCGGATGAAGTCGTCCGCCTGCCGGGAAGATCAGGACGGGAAAGAGTTGGATCTCGCCACACCTGTGTGCACTGGAGCAGCTGCGGCTGTGGACTCGCTAGGGCGTTACCGGGGCCGCGGGGGGTGCAGGAGCTGCCCCATGTGCGGTTGGGGGACAGCTGTGGCACCCCCAGGCGGGGGTGACAGCCACAGAGCAGCGACTGTGCCCTGGACATGCGGGGTCACAGCAGAACATACTGGGAGGCACTGGGGAAGACTGAGGGGTAGTGGGATGTACTGGGAGGAGGCAGCAGGACTTACAGGGAAGCATTTGGGTGGACACAGAAGCTCTGGGGGACACACGGAACCAGGACATAGTACTGGAAGCAGCAGAGGCACTGGTAGGATAGCAGAACATACTGGGAGGTGCTGAGATGGACTGGGAAGGGCAGTAGGACCCATCAGGGGGAACTGGAGTGGACTGGGAGGCACTGGGATGGAGGAGGAGCCACTGAAGGGGGCACAGGACACGTCAGGAGGTGCCGGGGGAGTGGGCAGCAGGATGCACCTGGGTACACTGGGGCTGTACTGGGGGGCAGTGGAACGTACTGGGAAGCAGTGGGGCATAAAGGGGTGGACTGAGAGCTTAGCGGGATGTTGTGGGAGTCACTGGGGGCAGCGGGACACAAGGGGGGCACCGAGGTGCGATGTGAGGTACCGGAGGCACAAACAGCGCGGCCCACGGGGGAGCAGGGGAAGGAAGTGGGGGCACTGGGTTATACTGGGAGGGAACAGGGGGGTACGGTGGGAGGCACCGCGGACCACGGGACACAGCGGGAAGCCGCCGGGGACACCGGAGAGCTGGTGCCGGGGGGCACCATGGTCGCCGCCAGCTGAGGAGGCCCCGGAGAGGCCGGGGGGCAGCGGGACGGGGAGCAGCGGGACACCGGCACCGGCGCCGGCGCGACCCCGGCCCGGCCCTCACCTGCTGCACCTGCCGGGCCAGGGCCACCAGGTCCCCGGGGTCCCCGGGGCGGGCGGCGCGGCCTGTGCCGCCCTCCACCAGCGCCAGCCCCGCGGCCCCGGGCTCCGCGCCGCCCTCCGCCGCCATCACCGGCCCGCCGGGCCCCGCCCCTTCCGCCCGGCGTAAGCGGTGCTTCCGCTGAAGGGCGGGGCTACCGGCGTGGCGGCTGCGGGCGCTGATTGGTCGGCGGGCGGGGCGGGACGGGAGGGGCGGGGCCGGGCGCGCTCCGGTGCCCGGTTGGGGGCGGGGTCCCGGTGGGCGCGGGGCGGGCGCGAGGCTCGGCCATGGCGCTGCGCGCGCTGCTGCCGCTGCTCGCGCTGCTGGCGGGAGCGGTGACGTCACCGGGAGCGGCGGCAGCACCGGGAGCGGTACCGGCCGAGGCCCCGCTGCCCGGCCAGCCCCCGGACGCGCTGTTCGCCGCCGGTGCCGAGGCGTACACGCGGGGGGACTGGCCCGCCGTGGTGCTGCACATGGAGCGGGCGCTCCGGGCCCGCGCTGCCGTGCGCTCCCGGTTGGTTCGGTGCCGCCTGCGCTGCGCCAACGCCACGGAGGGACCGGCGGAGGGAACCGAGCCCCAGCCCGAACCGGCGCTCCGGGACGTGCTGTTCTTCCGGGGGCTGCTGCGCCGCGCCGCCTGCCTGCGGGGCTGCGGGCCCGCCCAGCCCTCCCGGTACCGGCTGGGCGAGGAGCTGGAGCGGGAGTTCAGCAAGCGCAGCCCCTACAACTACCTCCAGGTCGCTTATTTCAAGGTGTGGGATCGGCGGCGGGACCGGGACGCGGGGTGGGTCGGGCTGGGAGCGGCCGGACCGGCGGCGACCCCGGGGAGGGAACGGGGATGTCCCGGCGCGGGGGGAACCGGGACGGGCGGGGTGTCCGGAGCGATCCCGGGGGGAACAAAACGGACCGAGAGAACCGGGCGGGGCCGATCCCGGACTGGGGTCCCGGAGCCGGGAGGGCTCCGGTTGTCCGGCCCGGTGGGGAGGGTGTCGCACGGCGGCTCCGGGCCCGGCCCGGCCCTCTCTGCCCCCCCCCAGTGCCACGTCGGAGCTCGCCGGAGCCGCCCCCGTCACCGCCCCCATCCCGCCGGCGGGACTCCCTGGTGCCCCGGGAACCGGGGTCCCTCCGCTCCCGGGGGGGTCCGTGCCGTGGTGGGGGGCCCGTCTCACCCCCCGCCCCCCGTCCCGCCAGATGAACCGGCCGGCGCAGGCGGCAGCCGCCGCTCACACCTTCTTCGTGGCCAACCCCGCGCACCAGGAGATGCGGCAGAACCTGGAGTACTACCAAGCCATGGCCGGCGTCCGCCAGGACGACTTCACCGACCTGGAGGCCAAACCCCACCTGGTGAGACCCCCCCCCCCCCGCCATGTGCAACCCCTCCCAAAACCCCTGGGGAGGTCACAGCTCGGCTGTTGGCTCAGCAAGCGCATGAGATGCCACCTTGGTGCCGGGGGTCTGTCCCCAGCCCACGGGGACACGGCGCCCCAGGTGCTCCGGCGCCTGGAGTTGAGCCCCCCCACACCAAATTTCTCACCCCTCCGCAGACCGAGTTCCGGCTGGGTGTCCGGTTTTACACGGAGGAGCAGCCGGCTGCTGCCGTCCTGCACCTGGAGAAGGCGCTGGGGGAGTATCTTGTGGCGGACGCCGAGTGCCGCGCGCTCTGTGAGGGACCCTACGACTACGAGGGCTACAACTACCTGGAGTACAATGCAGACCTTTTCCAGGCCATCACAGGTGGGAGCTGCGGGACAATCCTGCGGGGTGATGGTCCCCAAAGAGGTCCCCAAACACCTGGAGGGTGGTGGGTCCCCATAGAGAGCAAATCCTATAGAAGGGAGTGTGGCCAGTAAGTGGCAGGAGGTGTTTTCCCACGCTCAGCACTGGGGGTGATGCCTGAGAATCCCCCAAATTCCAGAGGGATGTGGAGAAACAGGGGAGGGACCAGCAGAGGGTCACCAAGACACACAAGGTCACTCCTTCCCCAGACAGCAGCACAGCCCCAGTCCCACCGAGGTGGGCAACCACCATCCTTGGGGGTTTCTACCATCAAAAAGTTGTCAGCAGGAGCAGGAGGTTGGAGTGGAGACCCCCAAGGTCCTGCCCACCACCCCTGGGATGACCATGGGCAGTGACGTGGGGTTTTTCTTCCCCAGACCACTACATGCAGGTGTTGAGCTGCAAGCAGGGCTGCGTGACGGAGTTGGCATCTGAGCCTGGCCGGGAGAAACCCTTGGAGGATTTCCTGCCCTCACACTTCAACTACCTGCAGTTCGCCTACTACAACAGTAAGCAGCTTGGTGCCCCGTCCCCCGGTGGCCACTGGTGCTGGACGTTGTGCTCTGCACGGACAGAAACCAGAGACTCACAGAATGGGTGGGGTTGGGAAGGGACCTTCAAAGCTCATCTAGTCCAAGCCAAGGTGCAGGGACAGGGCAGGAGCACGAGGAGCAGTGTGAGCAGCAGGGCAGGGAGGTTGTTCCTCCCCTCTGCTCTGCCCTGGGGAGGCCCCATCTGCAGAACTGGGGCCAGTTCTGAGCTCCCCAGTTTAAGAAGGACAAGGAATTACTGGAGAGAGTCCAGCGAGAGCTACAAAGATGCTGAGGGGTCTGGAGCATCTTTGTGCTGAGGAGAGACTGAGAGAGCTGGGGCTGTTGAGCTGGAGAAGAGAAGCTGAGAGGGATCTGATCAATGGGATCAATATCTCAGGGTGGGTGTCAGAGGATGGAGCAGACTCTGTTCAGCGGTGCCCAACGCCAGGGTGAGGGGCAACGGGCACAGACTGAAACACAGGAGGGTCCATGTGAACATGAGGAGAAACTTCTTTGCTGGGAGGTGCCAGAGCCTGGACCAGGCTGCCCAGAGCGGGTGTGGAGTCTCCTTCTCTGAGACATTCAAACCCGCCTGGACCGACCTGTGTGATCTGCTCTGGTGACCCTGCGTGAGCAGCGCTGGGCTGGGGATCTGCAGAGTCCTGCAGCCCAACCAGGCTGGGGTTCTGCGCTTCTGTGACATCTTCCACTGAATCAGGTTGCTCAAAGCCCCATCCAACCTGACCTTGAACGCTTCCAGTGATGGGGCATCCACAGCTTCTCTGGGCAGCCTATTCCAGCATTTCACCACCCTCAGCATGAAAAAATTTTCTCCTTTTGGCCATCCCGAACCTGCCCTCTTTCTTTTTAAAACCATTGCCCCTTGTCCTGCCACTGCAAGCCTTGATAAAAAGTTGTCCCCATCTTTCTTGGAAGCCCCCGTTATATACAGAAAGTCTACAGGGTCTCCCTGGAACCTTCTGATCTCCAGGCTCAACAGCCCCCACTCTCAGCCTTTCTTTACAGAGGAGTTCCAGCCATCTGACTGTTTTCATGGCCTCCTCTGGCCCCTCTCCAGCAGGTCCATGTGTGTCCTGTCCTGAGGACCCGGAGCTGGACCAGCACTGCAGGGGGATCTCAGCAGAGCAGAGGGGCAGAATCCCCTCCCTGCACCTGCTGCCCATGTGTCTTGTCACGCAGCCCAGGACGTGGTTGGTTTCTGAGCTGCAGGTGCACTTTGCCAGTTCATGTCCGATTTTTCATCCACCAGCACCCCCAAGTCCTTCTCCCTGCGGCTGCTCCAAACCCCTCCACTCCCCAGTCGCTGGTGACGCTGGTGCAGGACCTTCCACTTGACCTTGGTGATCTTCATGAGGTTCACACAGGGATGCTCTTCCAGCCTGAAACGTCCCACAGAAGAGCTGGAACTTGCTGGGCCTGGTTGCAAGAACCCTCCATGTCACTTGAGATGCTTAGTTCCCGGGCAGCTTCACGCTCCAAGTGAAATAACAGCTTAGAGAAGCATTTTTGTTTTCCTCCTGCCAGCTGTCCACCCCTTGCTCCAAACCACAGAGGCATCTTCCCCCTCTAACAGTTAGTTATAACCCAGGCAAATATACCAAATTTTATTTTATATTTTATTCACCTCCTTAGAAAAATCTAAACTCTTTCTGTGCAAATTTCTCCAAAAGGAGAGGAAAAAAAAAATTTATAAAGTCCAAGAAGATGGAAAGGCTGCGATCCTGGAGACTAAAGTAGGTCAGGGTGCTTCAGTGGCTGAAAATTGCAGGTTAGCCTGCAAATGGTTGGGTCTCGCTGTCTGGAAATGGGCTTCGAAATGTTTGCCAAGCCAGAAAACTGCCCAAACAGCAGCCCCGATGTCTAGTGGGATGATTTTTGGAGGCAGGAGAGCACCTCAGACTCTTAATTTTGCTTTTGTGGGAGCAGATGCCTTTGCTCCAGGGTATCTGCCCTACGTGGGAGACCCTTTGGAGAACAACAAGGACATTCTCTCTCATTTCTCCTCCATGTTCACTCTGTCTCTGATGCTTCTGGATGTGCCAGAACAACCCCGTTTCTCTTTGCAGATGGGAATTACGAAAAAGCCATCGAATGCGCCAAAACCTATTTGCTCTTCTTCCCAAACGATGAGGTGATGAACCAGAACTTGGCCTATTACACCGCAGTCCTGGGGGAAAAGCTGGCAGGACCCATCCAGCCCCGAGAGGTGAGTCACCGGCTGGATGAGCCATTGCAGGGACTTCTTGTCCCCTCCTGGGGCTCAGAACCTGTGTAGAGGTTTTTGGGTCTGCTCACGATGGGTCTGCTCTGGTCCAGCCACCCTTTGGTGACAAGAGGGAGAGGAACAGGTGGACACAAGACCCAACAAGCTGGAGAGCAGCTGAGAGACTGAAAAATATCTGCAGCAAAATACCTTTGGCCAAGTGAAGGTTTGATGGCTTCCAGGAACAGAGCAGCTCTTGTGGGAGAGGGCTGCGAGAGGCAGATGGACAGACTTTATAGGAGGACCTGAGCCCACCTCTGCTCCAGGCTTCTATAGCTGAAGGGAAATTGCTTAAAAATGCGATCTGGCCTCAAAATAGCTGAGTCAGGTGCTGCCTGGGAGGTGGGAGACTGGGCTGGAGGTGTCTGCCCCACGTCAGGGAGAGCAGGGAAGGGAATCGGCTTCTCAAGAGCTCCCTGCAGGAGGGATGTGCCTGCGCCTCAGTTTCCCCCGTCCTCTCCCCAGGGCTCACCCCCAGGGACAGGGATGTTCTTGCAGGATGGGGGGAGCCAGAGGGGCCAGGAGCTGAAGGAAGGGCCATGGGAGCGATGTCACTCTGCACCCTCCTGCCCTCACTCGGGGCCTTTCAGAGCCCCTGGCCGTCCCCTCAGCCCGTCCGTCTGTCCCTCTTGACAGGAGATCCAGGCGTACCGCCAGCGGAGCCTCATGGAGAAGGAGCTGCTCTTCTTCAGCTACGACGTCTTCGGCATCCCCTTCGTGGACCCGGTGGGTGGTGCTGGGCCGGGCTGGACACGGTGGCTGGATGGGAAGGGACGAGGGGTCTGCGTCCCAGACCTTCCTCCAGCTCCTGGTGTTGTTGTTCTTCTGGCTGCAGGACACATGGACACCCGAAGAGGTGATACCGAAAAGGCTGCGAGAGAAACAAAAGTGAGTGGTTTCCCAGGCTGATGGCCAAGCCCACCCGATGGGGGGACCAACGGGACGGACCCCTCCTCCTCCTGGGGTCTGGCCAGAGACCGTAGCCGTGGAGCTGCTGCCGGGAGGGTTTTGGTGTTGGAGCTGCTGGAGGGCAGAACTTTGCTCCTCATTGACCCTTGGAGTGGTGGGGATGGGCAGGTCATCCCAAGCAGCTCAGGGTGAGGGGTGCGTTGAGGTGACTCTCTCCAGCCTTGGGCTTTGTCACCGGCCCCTGGAGACAACTTGTCCCGCCCTTGTCCCGGTGCCCCTCATGTGGGGACAGTGGGGTGGAGCTGATGGCTGCCACGTGGCCAGGGCGGAGCGGGAGACGGCGGCGCGCATCTCGGAGGAGATCGGCAACCTCATGAAGGAGATCGAGACGCTGGTGGAGGAGAAGGCCAAGGAGTCTGCCGATATGAGCAAGTTCATCCGAGAAGGTGCGGAGGGCTGGGGGGCGAGGTGGGATGGGGACCTCCATGTCCCTGCTGCCAGCTCGCGGCCCCTCCACGCGGGTGGTGGCAGGACCACAGCTTCCAGGGTTGGTGGCACCCATCCCTGTGTCCTCCTGACCCCGCTTGTGCCACAGGTGGCCCCTTGGTGTACGAAGGGGCCAGTGTCACCATGAACTCCAAAACCCTGAACGGTTCCCAGCGCGTCGTGGTGGACGGAGTACTTTCCGACGAGGAGTGCCGGGAGCTGCAGAGACTCACCAATGTAGGATGGGGCTGGGGACGCTGATGGGTCCCACCCAGCTGCGCAGACCAGTAACACCAGTTGGGTTTTGCAGGCGGCCGCCTCAGCCGGGGACGGCTATCGTGGGAAGACGTCTCCTCACACCCCCAGCGAGACCTTCTACGGCGTGACTGTCCTCAAGGCCCTCAAGGTCAGGGTGGCTCTGGGGTGGGGGAGAAACGGGCTGTGAAGAGCAGGACGGGGGGTTGAAGACGGGCAGCTGCCCAACCTGCCCAGGGCTGAGCGCGTGTCCCCTCCGTCCCCCGCAGCTGGGCCAGGAGGGCAAGGTGCCCCTGCGGAGCGCCTACCTGTACTACAACGTGACGGAGAAGGTGCGGCGCATGATGGAGTCCTACTTCCGCCTGGAGGTCCCGCTCCACTTCTCCTACTCACACCTGGTGTGCCGCACGGCCATCGACGGTGAGCGCGGCCTGGGGGAGCGCAACCCTGGGAGATCAGGTCTCCTTCAGCCTCTTGTTCTGTCTGTGGCCCCTCCAACAGCTGGGTTGGTCTGGGCTTGGACCTTTCCTTGGAGACCTCCTTGCTGCTCCATAACCTGCTCCTTCCCAACCAGGGGTGTGGGACCTCGTCCCTAAGCCTGGTTTGGGAAGATGGGCAGCTCTGTTGGTGCCTCCAGTGGGGCAGGTGGCTTCACGCCACACAGGATTTCAGCATTTGGGAGAGGCTGTGACTGGAGGGCCATGGAGATGCCATGGTACAAGTCAATGGAGGCTTGCACCACCCAAATGATGCCTCATGGTCCTGGCTCCAGCAAGTGGAAGGGCTTTAGGCTGCAGGTGACTTTCTTGTCACCTCCAAGCACATGGTGCTTGGGGACGAACCCCAGTGCTGCAGAGACAAAGGGATCCTGACATGCCAGGTCTTGTTCCACCCTAGAGAAGCAAGAAGGCCGGAGTGACAACAGCCATGAGGTGCATGTGGACAACTGCATCCTCAACGCCGAGGCCCTGGTGTGCTTGAAGGAACCTCCAGCCTACACCTTCCGGGATTACAGGTACCTGTGGTGGCCACCAGCCAGAGCTTCCCCACTTGAGGGCACCATGGCTTGGTGGCACCTGGGCTTGGAAAGAGCAGGATGGGAGGACAACCCAACCTGGGCTCCCTTGCTGTGGTGTTGGGGGAGCTCCCAGTTGCTGGAGCTGTGGCCTGGGGTGCTGGTCGTCATCTCTGCTTGTCCCCTGCGTCCTCCAGTGCCATCCTCTACCTCAACGGGGACTTTGAAGGAGGAGCTTTCTACTTCACAGAGCTGGATGCCAAGACCGAGACCGTAAGTAGCTCAGCTCCTTGGGGATCCGCTCGAGGCCCCGACACCAAACCCAGCTCCTGCCCGCTGTCCCCATCCCCAGGGACAGTCCCCTGTGCCACTGCAAGGTGTGAAGCTGGGTTGGGGGCCACCAACTCCCCCCGTCGCCCAGCGGGTTCACCCTGACCGGGCCGTCCCGTCCCTGGCAGGCGGAGGTCCAGCCGCAGTGTGGCCGTGCCGTGGGCTTCTCCTCGGGCTCGGAGAACCCGCACGGGGTGAAGGCCGTGACCAAGGGCCAGCGCTGCGCCATCGCCCTCTGGTTCACACTGGACCCCCGGCACAGCGAGCGGGTGAGTGAGCTCCCCCCGGCGGGTGGGTTTTGGGGGCACAACGGCCATGCTCATCCCGTGGGTCCGCCCCACAGGAGCGCGTGCAGGCCAATGACCTGGTGAAGATGCTTTTTGGGGCGGAAGAGGGAGATTTGCTGCGGGAGCCGGAGCAGGAGCAGCCGGTTGCCATCACGGCAGGGAAGGACGAGCTGTGACCAGGATGTCCCTGCTGGGACCAGTGACGCCAGTGTTGTGGCTCCAGGCTGCTCAGCAATGGGGCTGCCAGAAGGGACCCCCCCCACCCCCAGCCACCGTGGGGTGAGAATTGGGGATTGCCCCGCACCCCCCTGCAGCACCCAGTGTCCCCCCGTGGAGCTGCCGCTTGAGCTGGGGGTGTCACAGAGGCTCTGGGGGATGACCTGGGGGACAGGGGAGGGATGAGGACCCGGTGCCACGGTAGCAGACACGTGCCTTTCCGCTCGGCCGAACCTGCGGCTATTTAAGTGCCTTCTGCAGAAAATGGGTGAATAAAGGTGGGTTTTTTCTAAGCCGTTGTTTGCTGAGCAGGGGCTGGAGGCTGGTGATCCGGGCCTTGGCTGTCGCCTGGTGTGGGGACGCATCCTTCCAACCTTGCAACCATTTACTCGAAGGTTTTGCAGCCGTGCAACCCCAGGAAGGTGTTTTTGGGGACAAGGGGGATTTTTCAGGGGACAAATGGGTTCAACGGGCACTGGAGGATTTTTGGTGGGGGCGATGCAACCCCCAGCTCAACCCGCAGCGTCCCCTGGACCCTGCGCCAGCAGCGTGGGCAGGGACTCGCGGTTTCGGGGAGGAGGGAACCGTCCTTGAACAAGAAGGACATTGAGCGCGGTGGCACCCGGGACAGGGCCGGGAATTGTGTCCAGCTGGGCCATTACCATAACGATCCGGGGAATGTGAGTAAATAAATCCTGCCCCACGCGCGCAGCCCCGCACCCGTCATATTTGGCGAGGCTGTAGGGCAGGTCCCGTTCAGCATGGGGGTGGCAGGAGGGGGTCCCAGGGGGGTCGGTGTCCCCGGGATGGATGGATGGACGGTCCCACCGCCGGTGGCTGCCACACCCCCGGTACCCGACCCCGCGCGTGAGCCGACTGCTGATGAGGCCGGGGCGGTTAACGATTGCCAGGGCCTGGGGCTGCCGCTTGCCCGGTGTCACCGGGGCGGTGGCACGCGTGTCCCCCGCAGCCCGTGCCCCCCTCCCGCGGGGGCAGCACCGCTGTCAATGGCGGCTCTTGTTGGTGGCGCGGTGGCATGTGCGGGTCCCCCGCGGAGAGGCGGGGGTCAGGCCCTGGGACACGACCCCCTTCCCCGCTCCGGGGCCGAATTCCTAGAGCCACCCCGGGGCTCTGCGGCTGGAGGGGGGTCCCGGCCCCCAGCAGGGGTGCAGGGGTCACAGATGGGGTGGGGGCTCACTGCCCCAGCCCCCTTCCCTGCCTCCCCTGGGACCCCCATTTTTCCCATCTCCTCACTTGTCCCCATCTCTCTCAACAGAAATCCCACCCCCAGGACCCAAATCACCCCTGTGCACCAAATCTCCCCCCACAAGACTCAGTTCTTCCCCTGAGGACTCAAATTTTCACCCCCTGTCCCAAAATCACCCCCCGCCAGACCCAAATCTTCTCCCAGGCCCTAAATCTTCCCCTCTAGACTCAAATCTGTCCCACCCCAAGCCCCAAATCTTCCCCCAGTACCTAAACGCCTCCAGGACCCAAATCTCCCCTTACCAGGCTCCAAGTCTCCCCCTCCAGACCCAAATCCCACCTTTCCCAAATCTTTTCCCCCACCAAGCCTCGAATCTTCCCCCTCCCGGCCCCATGTCCCACCCCAGGCCCTGAATCTCTCCGTCCCCTGACCCCAAATCACCCCCCAGTACCCAAATCCTCCCAGGATGCAAATCTCCCCGCTCAGACCCAAATCTTCACACGTCCAGGCCCCAAATCTCCCCCTCCAGACCCAAATTCCCCCCCAACCCCAAATCTTCCCCTCATCAGACCCAAATCTTGCCCCAGGCCCTAAATCTCCACAGCACTCCAACTCAGATCTTCCCCCCCTCAACCCACAAATCTGCCCCCAAGACCCAAATCTTCCCCCCCCCCCCAGTACCCGCATCCCCCCAGGACCCAAATTCTCCCCCCAACCACAAATCTTGCCCCCCACCAGACCCAAATCTCCCCCCAGGCCCCAAATCCCTCCAGGACCCAAATCCCACCCCCAACACCAAACCTTTTCCCCCACCAAGCACCAAATTTCCCCCCCCAGCCTCAAATCTTATCACCCCCACCAGGCCCCAAATCTCCCCCCAGTACCCAAATTCTCCCCCTGACCCAAATGTCCCCCCAGACCCAAAAGTCCCCCCCCGGACCCAAATCCCCCAGGTCCAAATTTCCCCCCAGCCTCATATTGTACCCCCCCAGCCCCAAATCCCACGCCGGCCCCCAAAATTTCCCCCCAAGACCCAAATCTCCCCCAACCCCAAATTTCCCCCCCCCCCCACCAGACCCAAATCTTCCCCTCTAGCCTCAAATCTTACCCCGCTCTGGCCCCCAAAATCTCCCTCCAGTACTCAAATGTCCCCCCCGGACCCAAATCCCTCAGGCCCAAATTTTCCCCCAGCCTCATATCATACCCCCCCAGCCCCAAATCCCACCCCGGCCCCCAAAATTTCCCCCAGTACCCAAATGTCCCCCCAGACCCAAATCCCCAGACCTAAATCTTCTCCCTAGTACCCAAATGTCCCCCCAAGACCCAAATCTCCCCCAACCCCAAATTTCCCCCACCACCAGACCCAAATTTCCCCCCAGCCTCATATCGTACCCTCCCAGCCCCAAATCCCACCTTGGCCCCCAAAATTTCCCCCAGTACCCAAATGTCCCCCCCAGACCCAAATCCCCCAGCCCCAAATTTCCCCCCAGCCTCATATTGTACCCCCCAGCCCCAAGTCCTACTCCGGCCCCCCAAATTTCCCCCCAGTACCCAAATGTCCCCCCCAGACCCAAATCTCACAGACCCAAATCTCCCCCCAGCCTCATATCGTACCCCCCCCCAGCCCCAAATCCCACCCCGGCTCCAAAATCTCCCCCCGAGTACCCAAATGTCCCCCCCAGACCCAAATCCACCAGCCCCAAATTTCCCCCCAGCCCCAGGTCCTACTCCGGCCCCCCAAATTTCCCCCCAGTACCCAAATATCCCCCCCCCAGACCCAAATCCCCCAGACCCAAATCCAAGCCCTTGGCCCCCCATCTCTCCCCCTTCCCCCTCAGGAGCCCCCCTCCACCTCCCGGGGGGCGTGGCCCGGGTGGTGGGGGGCGTGGCCCGGGTGGTGGGGGGCGTGGCCCGGGTGGTGGGGGCGTGGCCGGGGGGCGTGGCCATGCGGGGCGCGGCCGCGGGCGTGCCCCGGTGCTCGGAGCTCCGCGATGGGCGGCGGGCTGCGGGAGCTGAGCGGGTACCTGTTGGCGCTGGGCGGCTGGGTGGCGGCGCTGGCGGCCGCGGCGCTGCCGCAGTGGAGACAGAGCTCGTACGCCGGGGACGCCATCATCACGGCCGTGGGGCTCCACGAGGGGCTGTGGATGAGCTGCGCCGCGCAGAGCACCGGGCAGGTCCAGTGCCGCCTGCACGACTCGCTGCTGTCGCTCGACGGTGGGTACGGGGATGGGGAAAACCGCTTCTTCTGTGGGATGGGATCCTCCTGCCGTGGGTCTGAGCTCCCCGTGGGCTGGAGTCAGTCCCCAGTGGGGCTGAGCCCCTCTGTGGGTTTGACTCCCCCATATGGGTCTGAGCTGCTCTCATGGGTTTGAACGCCCCCATGTGGACCTGAGCCCCTCCTGTGGGTTTGACCTCCCCCGATATGGGTCTGAGCTGCTCTCATGGGTTTGAACCCCCCCAATAAGGGTCTGAGCCCCTTTTATGAATTTGACCTCCCCCCATATGGATCTGAGCTGCTCTCATGGGTTTGAACCCCCCCAATAAGGGTCTGAGCCCCTTTTATGAATTTGACCAGTCCCATATGGGTCTGAGCCGCTCTTATGGGTTTGACACCCTTTCCTTCGATATGGGTCTGAGCCCCTCTATGTATTTGAACTGCACCCCCAACAGGTGCTCCCACTCATAAGGGTGCCCCTGTATGGATTCGACCCCTCCCATATGGGTCTGAGCCCCTGTATGGGTTTGACCCCCCCCCCCAACAGGTCTGTACCCTCTCCCCACCTGGGTGCCCCCGTGGGTCTGAGCTCCCTTGGCCCCTCCACTGATCTGAGCTGCAATGTGGGTCCAAGCTCCCCCCACCACCCTGTGGGTCTGAGCCTCTCTTGTCCCCACGGGTTTGAGCCCCTTTGTGTGTCTGAGACCCCCCCAGCACCTGTAGGCAGCACATTTGGGGACTGACATGCCCCATGGGGACATGGCAGCCCCCGGGGCTGTGCATCACCCCCGTGACATTCGGGGACTGTGGTGCCGCTGTGGGCACAGTGTTTCCCAGCCGGGAAATCCCGGTGAGGATGAGTGTGGCCGGGAGGAAGGTCAAGGGAGGCACTGGGAGCGGGGCCCGAGCTGAGGTCTCCCCACCAGCCACGGGGGAAGAGGTGACACGGGGCAGAGGTGACACGGGCGCGCAGTGAGGACAGGGTTAAGGACGGGTTCATCCCCGCATGGGACGAGGTGACCTTGCTTGGAGAGCCGGGCTGTGGCTGAAAGCGCAGGCTGGCGAGCAGCTTTTCTTCCCCCCGCAGTTCACATCCAGACCTCCCGGGCTCTCATGGTGATTTCTCTGCTCTTGGGTTTCTTCGGCATCATTGTGAGCGTGGTGGGCATGAAATGCACCAAGGTTGGTGAAGAGGATCCCGTCACCAAGAGCCGCATCGCTGTTGCCGGTGGTGTCCTCTTCGTCCTGTCCGGTAAGGCAGCTCCAGCCGTCGCACCTCTCATGCAAAAGACCTTTTAAAAGCTGTTTGGTGGAAGAAGAGGATGGGCTGATGTTGCTGATATTCAAGGTTTGATGTCTAGTTGAAGATGTCCCTGCTTGTGGCAGGGGGTTGGACTACATGACCTTAAAGGTCCCTTCCAACCCAAGTCGTTCTGTGGTTCCATGTCCAGGTCTCTGCACGTTGGCTGCCGTGTCCTTGTACGCAACGCGGGTGACCTACGAGTTCTTCAGGGAGAGCGCCGTGCCCGTCAACGCCAGGTAAGAGCCCAGCCCGGGGGTTGCTCTTCATCTGTATCCCATCCTGTCCCTGTGTGTCCCACAGCACCTTCCGGTGCTGGTTTTGGCACACGTGGGTCGCAGGCAGATGTGCCAGGAACCGGGGTGAGATCCGCGTCCCCCCAGAGCTGCCAGGCTGCGGAAAATCCCCCCGATCCCCATGGTTGGTACCACCCAGGACTTTGGGCTGGGACAGAGTAGGGGCTGACGTGGAGGTCCAGCCCAAGGGAGAATTAAACACGGGGAAACCTTGTAGCTGGATCCACCCGACATGAAAGATCATAGAATCACAGAAGGGTTTGGGTTGAAGGGACCTTCCCAGTGCCCCCCTGCCATGAGCAGGGACATCTGCACCAGCTCAGGTTGCTCAGAGCCCCGTCCAGCCTGGCCTGGGATGTCTCCAGGGATGCTTCATCCACCACCTCTCTGGGAACCTGGGCCAGGCTCTCACCACCCTCAGGGCCAACAATTTCTTCTTTAGGCTCCATCTCCCCTCTTTTAGCTTCAAACCATCACCCCTTGTCCTATCACAACAGGCCCTGCTCAAAAGTCTGTCCCCAACTTTCTTCTCGGCCCCTTTTAAGCACAGAAAGGCCTTAAAAAGTTGGGGTTGGCCAAAGAGAAGCAGCCCCAACATCTACCTGGACATCACCCGCACCCTTGTCAAGTATTCCAGCATCCTTGTGCCCCCGTCTCCATTCGCAGCTCTGCCTGTTCTGCCCCCTCCCTGACGCTCCCCCCTCTCTCCGCAGGTACGAGTTCGGCTCCGCTCTCTTCGTGGGCTGGGGGGCCGCCAGCCTGACCATGCTGGGGGGGTCCCTCCTGTGCTGCTCCTGCCCCGCCAAGGAGCGCCGAGCCCAGCAGTACTACCGGCAGTCGCAGCCGTCCACGGCCCGGGAGTACGTCTGACCCCAACCCTCGTCCTGCCGCCAGCGCCTCCCCCCTAAAACCAGCAAGACCCCGGCGCCCCGCCATGTGCTCCCTGGATGCCCCATGAGACCTTTTTCCCCCACATCCTCCAGGTTTCAGCGCCCTTTTCAGCGCCATCCTCTGAATTTTTTTCTTGTTTTTGGGTCGTACCTCCCGTATCCATCATTGCCGGGCACCCCCCCGCTGGGAGGTTGCCCCCCCGGGGCGGCCAGACTGTGGGTGTCCGGACCACGTCCGTCCATCATGTGGATGCTGCGGAGCCTCCTGGCGATGCCGGTGCCGCGGGGGCGATGCCGGTGCCGGGGGGGGCGTGCGGCACAGAAGCGCTTTGTGCTGTGACCCCCCCCGTCCCGTTTTTGGGAGCAAAGCGGGCGCTTGGTTTTCCATCAGACCCAGCCTGGGGCTCCGGCCTCCCCGCGCCCCACTTTTGTCACAGGGACGCTGTCAGGGTGCAATCGTTCCCCTGCTTCGTTGCTACCCAAAAGCAAGGTTTTTTAAAAATTATTTTGAATTCCTGACCCGAGCGCGGGTGCTGGGGCTCCAGCTGAGCTCTGCCAGCTCCAATCTGCCCCGGGCAGATTTCTCACCAGGCACAAGTATGTGGCCTTGTTAACCAGAAGAATAAATGGTGTTGGGCAAATTAAAGCCGGCAAAAAGGGGTTTTGAACACAAAGCAGCGGTTTGTTTTTATTTTTGGTGCCCAGCACCACAGTTATTTTGGGGCGCGGGTGGACAGACCCGTGAATTTTGATGCCTCCCCGCTGCGTCCAAATCCCTCTTAACCAACAGAATCCCCTGGAGCGGGCGGCGAAGCTTCAAACACCAACGTGCTAATTGCCTCCACCTCCTCGTACCTGGGCTGACCGCTGCTAACTGCTGTGCGAACGCCATAGCTCCGATTTCATCCGTAAATCCCCCCCAAACCTCTGTATCTCCATCCGTCCGTCCATCCGTCCATCCTTGCTGCATGTGCTATGCCAGCTAACCTGCAAGAAAACAACAGTGGAAATGATCCAAAGAGCATGATTATATTTTAATTATTATTTTATTTTCTTAATCCCAATTTGCTGAAGTAGCTCATTTTTTTCTATTTTATTTTGCTCTTTTATTTTATTTTACTCTATCTTACCATATTCCCATGCCCTGCTTTGGGTCCCGGTCCATGGTGGAGGGGAAGCGATGCTATTTTTGCCCCGGGGGGGTTGATTTCTCTCTCGCACGGGTCTAACAGCCCTTTTTCTCTTTTTAAATCGCAGACCCCCTGTAAAAATGTCTTCTTCACCCATCAGGGGAGAGCAGTGCTTATAGTCGGGCTTCACCCAGCAGGTGCTGAACCCAACTTCTGGGGTTCCCTCCCAAAACACACGCCAACAGCTACGGCAGTGAGGATTGAGAAGGAAAAAAAGGCAGTCAAAAAGGCGTTTTTTATATCAAGAGCACAGTGTTGTGTAGAAGAATGTTTTTACTCTTTTAATATAGAATTGCATTAACTTCTCTATGGGATGCGTGGCCATGGGAATGGGACCGGTTGGGATTTTTAAAGGCTTTTTTGGGTTTTTTGATGATGAGTTATTTGTACTAAAAATTGTGACTCCGTGGTATTAAAATACTTCCGATCGCGGGCATTGATCTGGAATCGTCTCTGTTGTCCCCAATTCCCACCCGGGCCCGTCTCCTCCGGGGGGTCAGAGCCGCTTCCGCAACCAGGCCGGGCAGGAGATTTTCCCCCATGCTGGATGTTTTTCGCCCTCCCAGGCAGCTGCCGGCCAAATATCTCGGGTCTTTTGCCACGTGTCGCCCTCGGACAAGGGGATGTGGCCTTACAAATTGCCGAATTTAAGGCTAAACCCGTGGAAAAGCCCCATGTCCTGCCCAGTGTCTCGTGTTCCCAGTCACCCGCTGGGCCCGGCCCGGGGCTGGGCCACCGGCATCCTCCTCTTCTTGCCCCTTTTTGCACCCTCAGAGCTGGACTTTCCCCTGTTTTCTCCCATTTTCTGGGAATTCAGAGCTGGTTCGTGCCAAATTGGGCGCTTTTTAAGCTGATTTAAGCTGATTTTGCCTTTCCCCGCCGTGGGGCAGGACCCTGCGATGCTCCGCTGGGTTTTCCCCGGGGGACGACGCTTCCCGGCAGGTTTTGATGCTCCGCTGGCTTTTCCCTGGGGGACGACGCTTCCCGGCAGGTTTTTTGGCTCATCTCAGCATCCTCGTCCTGCCCGCGGCACCCGGTCCCCAAACACACCCCGTCCCCTCCCCAAAAACGGGGATTTGGGGCCCGCGGTGGCTCCTGTGACGCGTCCCCGGGTCACCCCAGGGGACGGACGGGCTGGAAGAGCATCAGCCAAGGGGGTGGGAAAATAGCTGTGAGGGGATAACGTGGGGGTATAAAGGCCCCCGCTGTCCTCCGCACAATCCCTCGTGTGTTTTGATTCAGGATAAAATACGGGAACGGGACGCCGGGCTCCACAAGATCCGTGGGATTTGCCGCCTCCTGCACCGCGCCCAGGCTGAAACGTGGCTGTTTCCCCTCCCCAGCACACTTCTTTTATTTAATAAAACCCGGATGATGAGCATTATTTATGTTTCTAATCATACCTCTTGCTTGCATGCAGAAATCCTGTGAAATAATATTCATTTTTAAATAGGCAGAAATGAGGGAAAAGGGAAAGTGACTCCCCCCCCCCGCCACCTCCAGACACCAAAATTGCAGCAAATCTCACCAAACTGACGTGGCGCTGGAATTCCACGTGAATAATAGAGTAAAAAAAAAAAAAACAAAAAAACAAAAAAAATCACTTTTTTCCTTAAAAAAAATAAATAAAAATATTAGGATTATTTTCAAATCCACTGCAGCGCCCCGTGTTATATTCAGCATGTTATATTCAGGTGTTTCTGCGGCAGCGCTGGCCAAGGGCCACAGAGCAGCTTCGCACACCTCTGAGCTGGGACGATTTTTATTTGATTGTGGTTTTATTCTTTTTTATTTATTTTTATTCATTTTTATTCCTTGGCCTGCCCCAAAGTCACCTCCAGAGCCCTCTCCACCTGAGATGTTCCCATCAAAGAAAACATCTTTATCTCTTTTTTCTTCCAGCCATAGCAGGTTTATCCTGCACAATATGTGCTAAAACACAAAGATTTGGGTCTCCTGTCAGCCCCATTTTTTTTAACGTACGAGTTTTACAAACCTAGTGGGACACAAGATCTGATTTTTCACCTTCATTACCCAGGGAAATGATCTTAATTATTCAACTACTGATAGATCTGCCCCTCTGCCTGCATCTTTTGAACCCCCCAAAAGGTTTCAATCGAGGATCGACAAGGCCAATTGGTTTGACAGATAATAAACTGACTGTTTAGATGAGCAGAAAATAAAAATAAACTTATTTTTGAGGTGTTATCAGGGCGTGCAGCTGCGGGTTTGTGTTACATGGATCATGGATATCCAAGTACCATAAATTCCCGAGCTGTAAATGTTGGGAAATGAAGATATTAACACACAAACCCTCCTGGATGTTTTCAGCATTAATTCACCGCTACACGCCCGAGAGTCGGACCTGCCATGTGCTGAAATTCTGGGAAAACAGGATAAACCAGGATAAATCCGCGGCAATCGCAGATTGAGCACCTGGGGCTGGAGCTCAAGGGTTTGCCAAGACCTCAGCGCCAAAGTCCCCACGGTTCAGCGCTGCCAGGGATTATCCAGAGGCAAAAAAACCCCAGAACAATAGAAACCTGAAAAAACCCAAGTGTGTCTCTCAAATATAACCCATGAAATGGAAATGTGGGGGTGTTTTCCACCGGTCCAGCGATGCCTGAGAGCCGCGGGCACAGCCGACCCCAGGGATGCTCGGGGGACGCTGCACTGCGACGCTTTGCCAAAAACCGAGAGCAAAAGCGATTTTCTTCCCGAGCAGAAGCGGATCAGGGAACAAACTTGATTTTTTTAGGGCAGCTTCAGGTGGGGGGACCACCTTCCAGGGTCACAAAAACCTCCTTGGGTGTGACTGGACACATTATCTGAGCCATAACCACTGCAGTGGTTATCACTGTTTTCCACTTAATGGGGGGGTGGTGGGAAAGAGTTTTAATCATAGGCTGGCCAAAGGGTTTTAATTGCCCTCCTTGAGTTTTAGCTTCTTCCTCCAGCCAGAAGAGAGCTTCTGTCTCTCTTGCACCAGCTCTGGGGACCCAACACATCCCAGGCCGCTCAGTCTTAGGTAGTAATTAAAATGTCTAATTAACAAATATGGGGTATTTGCCCAGGACACAGAGTCCCCCACCCGGGGAGCGTTCCCAGCAGGTCCCCACAGGTTCCCCCACGTGATGTTTTCTGGGGCGGCTCCGTTTCCAACCTGCTCCCCGCTTGGCCGCAGGGACGCCCGTCACGCCGTGGAGCACAAACCCCAGCTGACGTTCCTTGGAAAAACCTGAAATAACCCGGTAGCGGCTCTGCGGGCGCCGCATTTCCCCGGCTCCAGCGGGCGGGTCGGGATCGAACCCATCGCTGCTCAGAAGCCTCCAGGACCTGGTGACAAAGAGCTTCTGCCGCCGTCCCACCCAGGGGGACGAGCCTGAGGTGAAGGTAACGCTGCCCAGAGCCCCTTCTTATTGCTGACAGGGGCCAGAGCTGGGGTCTGCGGGGTTAAGGATTTATCTTTCCTTTCCTTTCCTTTCTTTCCCCTTTCCTTTCTCTTTTCCTTTCCCCTTTCCTTTCCCTTTTCCTTTTCCCTTTCCTTTCCTTTCTTTCCCCTTTCCTTTCCTTTCCCTTTTCCTTTCCCCTTTCCTTTCCCTTTTCCTTTCTCTTTTCCTTTTCCCTTTCCTTTCTTTTCTTTCCCATTTCCTTTCCTTTCTTTCCCCTTTCCTTTCCTTTCCCTTTTCCTTTCCCCTTTCCTTTCCCTTTTCCTTTCTCTTTTCCTTTTCCCTTTCCTTTCTTTTCTTTCCCATTTCCTTTCCTTTCTTTCCCCTTTCCTTTCCCTTCCCTTTTCCTTTCCCCTTTCCTTTCCCTTTTCCTTTCTCTTTTCCTTTTCCCTTTCCTTTCTTTTCTTTCCCATTTCCTTTCCTTTCTTTCCCCTTTCCTTTCCTTTCCCATTTCCTTTCCCCTTTCCTTTCCCTTTTCCTTTCCCCTTTCCTTTCCTTCCCTTCCTTTTCTTTCCCCTTTTCTTTCCTTTCTTTCCTCTTTCCTTTCCTTCCTTCCCTTTCCTTTCCCTTTTCCTTTCCTTTCCTTTCTTTCCCCTTTCCTTTCCTTTCTCTTTCCTTTACTTCCCTTTCCTTCCCTTTCCTTTCTTTCCTTTCCTTCCCTTTCCCCTTCCCTTTCTTTCCTTTACCTTCCTTTTCCTTTTCCCTTCCCCCTTCCCTTTTCCTTCCTTCCTTCCTTTCTCCCATTTTTTTTTCTTGCCCATCTAACTCAAACCGCTGCACAAACCACAGCCGGGGTCTAGTGGGAGGAAAAATAAAATTAAAATAAGGTTATGGAGAGTTAGTTCAGAAGGGAGCTTGGGAAATTTAAAAAAAAAAAAAAAAAAAAGATTGTGAATTGGGGTTTAAGGGGCCGCCTGTTAGTGAGAGGCGCCCAGAGCGACGGGGTGAGCGGTGACGCGGTGCGCGGTGGGTGTCACGGGGACGCCTGTGCCGTGCGGGGGCAGGTCTGGCTGCAGGTCACAAACCAGCCATGGCGAAGGGTCGCCACCCTGCCATCATTAACCCAGGCCACTCGGCCACATTAATTAACCCCCTTCTGGGAATCCCCTGCCCAAAGGGCTGCAACTTCAAGCGCTAAAATATTCAGCAACTTGGGCTGCAGAATGCATCGCGGTGGGATTCGTGGCCAGGCCGTGGAGATACGATGTCGTCTGCTCCACACCTTGGGCACCGCGCCGCTCTCCGCAATGTCCCTTCATCTCTGGCAAGGATGGAAAACTGGTGGTCCCAACCGCTCTGGTCCTTGGAAAGGCTCCTCAAGGGCACCCGTATCAAGGCGCAGCCGCCCTCGCCCGTGTCGCTCGTGGGAGGTGCTTTCTTTGGGCTTGAGATTAGGGCATCTCCACAGGACACAGCTTGTGCTCCAGCCTGCATGTTTCAACACTTCATTGATTTTCTTAAAAAAAAAAAAAAAAAGCAAGTAAAAGCAGTTGATCTTCCCACTAAATCACATGGACACGGGGATGGAGGCATCAAGAAAACCCCAGGAAATCAGGAGACAAATGCTCCGATCACAGGTTTTGGCAACGGCTGGTGTTCGACAACAGTTTCCAGCAGCCCAGATGCCGAAAGGGCAAGTTGGCATCTTCAGATGGTCTGTTTGGATGAGGACGTCTAGAGAACAACCCACCATGGGTGTCTCCGTTGCGAAATTCATGGATCCCTGAGGGCCCCGTCTACATGCAAACCTGGTGGCCCAACCTCAGCTGAGGGTATCAGGGCATCTCGGCAGCATTAAGGACCACGAGATGGGCCCCAGATGACTCACAGGGGACACCCTGGCCTGGGTGGCGGTTTGTTCTCGGTGGATCAGGTATGTGGGAAGTGGCCAGGGCTGAGGTGGCTGATGTCTCTGTGCCCTTGCAGGTGACTCCATGAGCGCAGCCTTGCAGATGACGGCGTTTGGCCTTGCTCTGCTCTCAACCCTCTTCCTGCTCCTGGCCACGTGCACCGACTGCTGGATGGTGAACGCTGATGACAGCTTGGAGGTGAGAGAGCGACCACCCTCGGTGTGGCTGCCTTGACATCCATGGGCTTATAGAATCATTTTGGTTGGAAAAGCCCCTCAAGATCAAGAGTCCAACCGTTCCCCACCCCTGGCACTGCCCCATGTCCTGAGAACCTCATCTCCGTCTGTCCAACCCCTCCAGGGACGGTGACTCCAGCACTGCCCTGGGCAGCCTGTTCCAATGCCCCACAGCCCTTTGGGGAAGAAATTGTTCCTAAATCCAACCTCAGCCTCCCCTGGCGCAACTTGAGGCCGTTTCCTCTGGTCCTGGCGCTTGTTCCTGGGGAGCAGAGCCCGACCCCCCCTGGCTCCAAGCTCCTTTCAGGCAGGTCAGAGATCAGAAGGTCTCCCCTCAGCTCCTGTTCTCCAGCTGAACCCCCAGCTCCCTCAGCCGCTCCCATCACACTTGTGCTCCAGCCCCTCACCAGCTCCGTTCCCTCCTCTCAACTCGCTCCAGCACCTCGAGGCCTTTCTTGGCGTGAGGGGCCCAAAACTGCCCCCAGGATTCAAGGTTTGGCCTCCCCAGCACCCCATGAGGCACGGGGTTGAGACATGGGGTTGCACCACATCTCCACAGGCTTGGAAAAGGGACACAGTGGGACAAACCTGCTGCTTTCTTCATGAGTCAGAGAATTAGAGGATCAGAGAGAGCGAGAAATGCTGGAGCAGGAGGAGACAGAGCAAGACACGGGACGTGTCCAGCTGCGTTGGTGGGAGCCTGAAGATCTGCCTCGCTGGGCTGGGAGGTCCCCGGGGAGTTGGGATGCTCTATGCTTGGGTGTCCTTCTCTTCCATCCAGGTGAGTCACAAATGCCGGGGGCTTTGGAGGGAATGCGTCACCAACATGCAGGACGGGGTCAGGACCTGTGACCAGTATGACTCCATCTTGGCTGACCACCCAGGTAAGCTGCCGTGGCCTGGAGGTGGTTTTGAAGTTCACGGCTGAGATTTTTCCCTCTTCCTTTTCGAGATGATCCTCGTTGCGAAGGCCTGACCTTCAGCAGCAGCGAGGCAGGTCCAGGCTCCTCTTGGTCTCCTGCCCCACCAGCACAGGCTGGACAGCAACGCGTGGTCCAGCCAGGTCTGCCCCAGGGTCACAGAGCAGGCGAGAGGCCACGAAGCTGCGTCACCTCACAGCCCAGGCGCCGTGGCGCACACCGCCCAGGCGCAGCTCCTGCCCTCCAGCACACGGTGGGATTTGCAACCCCACTGGTGTCACATATGGGGTGAGGACCTGGCCAAGGACTTGTGGCGGTGTGGAGAGTTCTCCTGGCCTGCGCAGGCCCTGCACAGAAGAGCCCTTGTGTGGGGTAGTGACGTGAGACAACCCAGATTCGGGCAGCGGAGAAGGGAACAAGAGGCAGCACGGACCAAGCGGGGCTGTGCTGGTCTGGGGACAAAGCTTTACAGGGAGAAGTCCCACTGCAGACAGCTGGCGATGTGACCCGTGCCAGCTCTCACATCTGTCACCAGTATGTTGATATTTGCTCTTCAAAACAGCAGCTACACAACCTGGAAGGAAAAAACCAGACAGTTCGGACAGCAGCATCTTCTGTCCAAGCCTGTGCAGGAAGGTCTTGAGTAGGTGACCACATCCTGGGTGCTGATTGATGCACCTTGTGCTGAATGGCGCACCTTTTGTTGATTGCTTTCTTGAGCTGGTCTCATAAGGAGCTTATCAAGTCCTGGTGCAAGGTTTCTGCTGAGCCTGGCGAGCACTTTGCCTATGGCACACAGCAAACACGGGGTTGGTGGGTCCCAATGTAGATACCTCCTATGGACATGCCCACTGGTGAGTTCGGTGACTCTGCAGGGACACAGGCACCAGTCTGGAGTGGGGACAGCAGGTCCTCTGACCACTCCTCGGGTCCCTTTCTGGTTTTGTTTCCTTTCCCTCCCAGTGAAGATCGTGGTGACACGGACCCTGCTGATCTCCGCAGACCTCCTGGCCGGCCTGGCTTTGGCTACGCTGCTCCTTGGGCTGGACTGCATCAAGTTCCTCAAGGATGATCCACGTGTCAAACTGAAGATGTGCTACGGGGCCGGTGTCACCCTCGGCATCGGGAGTGCGTGGCTGGGAGAGCCAAGGGCCAGATGGACCTTGTGGCCCATGGGGAGTGGGTGGGATGCTGAGAGCTGGGGGCACCCGCTCAGAGGAGTCTTGGGGACAACAGGGGGGTCAGATGGCTCTTCCTTAACCAGTCCCGTTCCTCCCAGGCATCCTGGGTCTCGTGGGCTCCGTGTGGTACGCGGTGGACGTCTACGTGGAGAGGGCCATGCTGGTGTCACGCAACATCTTCCTGGGCGTCCACTACGACTTCGGGTGGTCGTGCTGGCTGGGGATGGCCGGCTCCACCGGCTGCTTCGCCGCGTCCGTCCTGCTGACCTGCTGCCTCTGCGCCTGCACCGGTCAGTCTGCCCCGGCACAGCCCAAGGAGCTTTTTGCCCCCCAGGGATGTGTGTGGGTGAAGGAGCAGCTCAGGGAGTGCAGGAACTTCTCACAGGGTCCAGCCAAATGGAGGTGAACCCCTTTGTGGCTGGGGAGGTTGGGTCACGCAGGGCAGGACGGGGCAGAATGAGGACCCGTGAGGGTGTGGAGGGGGCGCAGAAACGCTCCATCCACATTTGAGGGACCTGGAGGTCCTGGTGAAGGTGTGTTATGTCCAACAAATGCAGTGGCTACGCTGGAGCTGTGTCACTGTGACCAAAGCCTGACCGGTGGAAATCCGTCCATCCCACCATCAGGGACATGGGGTGGGTGACACCTCCCCAGACGTGATCTCCAGCCTGGTCCCATGGGGTGGAAGCCGACTCCACAGCGCTGGCTGTCTGGGGTCATGTCTCCCACCGTGTCCCCACGCTGTGACACAACCCAACTCTCCCCCGGCAGAGCCCGGCAGCCGCCAGCGGCCCCAGAGGCCTCCCCAGCCCCGCGGCGCATCGGCCACCAGCAAGATGTACGCCGTGGCCTCCCGCGTGTGACGGACCAGCTTCCCCCGCCCGACCCCATTAAAGCACCGTCACCTGGACTGGGACATCTCGGCTGTTGCTTTAACGCTCCAGTCGCAGGGTTTGCATGAGCTGTGCCATCGGCGGCTGCAGAAAAGCAAAGGTGCTGCAGAAATCACTCACATAGGAGGCTCCTTTCCCTAATTCCAACCCAGTTTCATGAAAATAAACCCCGAAAAAGTGTCACTTTAAGAATAGATGCCCCCAAGTCCCCCGGGGAAGCTGTTGGGACATTGAGAGTGAAAGAGCTACTGGGAAATCACTGCGGCTTTGGAGGAATTGGGTGGAAAGTCCTTTCTGCGCAGAGCAACGGTGACCGCGGAGCAATACTGACTCCACGTGGCCGGTGGCCCCGCTGGCTCTGGCCCATGGAAACCGCCCCGCGCTCAGAAATCCAGCAGCTGCGAGGTTTGCACTTAAAAACCGGGTAAAGCTGGTGGAGCCGGGAGCGTTTCTGGTTGCCCTGGGGTTACTGGTGGAGGAACTGCAGCAACATGTCCGGCACAGGAGGGAGTGAAGCCTGAGGAAGGTGCTCCACCTGCAAAGCTGCATTTTTAAAATAAAAAAAAAATGAAATTCTGTTTTCCAAATGAATTATCATCCTTCTTGCAACCCATTAGAAAAACAAAGCAGAATCCAAAGTGCTCTGGCCATTGCTGGCTGTTCAGTCTCTGCCCCCATCCCTTCCCACCCACCCGCAGAAGCTGCCGCAGTGCAGGGACGTGGGGCAGAAAGGTCCCCAATTCACATTTTGTCACCCCAAAAGGCAGCAGAACAAGCCTGAGCAGACATTTCCACAGGGCTACAGACAGTCCCTGCAAAGGGAAGGTGCAGGACAGACACACAGCAGCGCTTTGGTGGCCCCTTCAGGCTGCAAAACACCTGCACCCCCAGCCAGGACAGCCCCAAGGTCCCCCCAGGGTGTTTGTCCCCAGGGAAGATGGGGACGTCATTTCCAATCTCACACGAAGCCAAAAGGCAGCAAAACCTCTGGCGTTTTGCAGCTCCTGCTTTGGGCGCGACGCAGAAACACCCCCAAGCAGCTGCCGCGTCCTGCAGCAGGGGCGCGAGTCTGTCCGTGTTATCGGCGCAGGGTGAAGCAACGCCCCAGAGACCTGAGAAATGACAAAAATCCCACCGCTAAAGCTGTGTGACAGAAGTGAAGAGTTAGTGACCGTTTGCTGTCACCCAGCGGGGTGTCTGTGCTCCGAGGGACAGTTGGCAGCTGACATAGCAGGGATGGCAGCCAGAAGGGTTAGAAGGTGTTTAGAGAGGAGAAAACCCTAAACGCACTTGAGCATACGAGAAAACAGTTAAAAAGAGCAGGAATTCACACAACACAGCTGGGGAGCTGTCAAATCTGCCATCAGACCACACCACAACCACCAGGGCTGTGATTTTTTTCCCCCCAAACCTTTTATGAACACTTAAACCCTTTCAGCCAGAAGTGGGTTTAAAAGGACCAAGCACACAAGGTAATTCTTTAAGACCTTTATTAACAGATGCTTGCAGTTTGACTTGAAAAAATCAGGTGTATATTTCATACAAATTAAAAATGAGGTTCTTAAAAATCTCAACTTGACCAGATATGAAACAATTTAAAAACCTTTAAAGGTATATTGAGAAAAAACAGGCTTTTAAAAAACGTGTTTATAGTTTCCAAAAGGAGACTTCTTTAGGTAAAAATAATAAAAACCCCATGCTGCATAGATAATGCAGATAGTTCTAGTAATCTGGTCAACAGCAAAAAGCAAGCACTTAAGGTCTTCAGTTCCAATTCTTTTGTTCATTTCTTATTGCTGGAATTTCATTTTCTTTTCTTCTTCATTTCTTAAGTCTTTTCTTTGATGACTAAACTGAAAAAGAGGAAAAATAAAAAAAAGGGATGATCAGGCAGGTGTCAGAGGGTTACAGGGGGGTTTTGTCTACCAAGATTCACCTTTCAATTAATTCACAGGTTCTCACTGAGACAATTCTCACACACACAGAAAAATCCTCATCAACTACAGCTCATTAATCAGCCCACTTGACTCCCCCTGTCACTGCCAGCGACCAAAACTGCTGGTTTTCCCCGCAAAAGGAACGCAAAGGACTCGAGGAAAAGCCGACGCTAAACGGGAGCACAGAGGAATGCGGTTGGCACCTCTCTCTGCAGCCACGCGCGGTGCCGCGGGACCCGCTGCAAACGCCGCTGCAAATCCAGCGCGTCTGGGAAGGCGGGAGGACGCGCCAACGTCTCCAGCAGGCGCCGAGGAGCAGATTTCTACCTGTGGCTTCTGAAAGCCACTGCCCAGACCACAGAAACCACAATTTATAGTCTCCCATAACATCAACAGACAGAAAAAACAAGCCAAGTGTCATCCTGGGGTTTGCTAGAAGCCACGACATGAAGAATTCATCCAGCTGGTGTTAACAGCAGGATCAAGCAAAGGTTCAGATTAAGTGCACAGGAAACACCGCAGTGAGGATTGAAGAGGGACCGAGTCACAAATTCGGCAGCAGCTCAGCCCACCAGGAATGAGTCCCCAAAATGGGGGAGGTCGGGGCTGCTGCTGCCACCAAATCACCCCCCGGCCCAGCTCCTGTGTCCCTGTGACCATTTGTCACCCAGCAGAGCCCACGCGGGTATTTCCCTGCCCAGGCAGAGCGACGGCTGAGACACCAGCAATGGGACGTGAATGCTGACGAGAGCAAATAGAGAGGGAGGAAGGACAGACAAGGAAAGCGCCAGAAAAATGAACAAGTAGAAGAGAGCCCTACCACCAAAAAATATTCCCGAATTAGCAACACTGTCCATCAGCAGACAGCACCGAACCAGCACCGGGTCGCAGCCCGTCTGCCTTGCAACAAAAGCGCCGTTTTCACACAGACCGTCACACGAGGCTCCCGAGCAGCAGCACAGCGGCACCTCCGCGCCGTGACCACTGTCCCCACCGGTTTTTCCAGTGCCTTTTTTTTTTTTTTTTAAAGACAAAAAGCTGCTACTGAGACACTTCTGCAAATTGCGCACCAGCTTTCTAGAAATTAATGCCTAAAGGTCCTAGTGCAATTCACCTCCCATTTGGGACAGAGCGATAAGAGCTCAGATGCTTACAGAGCCCAGGAAATGCCAGGACCTGTTTCTCCCCAGCTCTTTCAAGTCACTACCCCAGCACTGCTTAAATTACAATTTCTGGATGGAAAAAGGCTGAACTACTAAGCACAGCCAGGATTTTAAGCTTAACATCACTCTAGGCAGTGAATCCATCGACAAAAATTCAACCTGGTAACTGAGTCCTCCCAATTAATCAGCACTTGTACAGCAAACTCTCAGAGTTCAGTTCTGCAGACACACAAGCGTGAGCAAGAATAGTCCACACCTTGTCAGGTAAAAATTAAAGGAAAGCAGCAAAACAAAATAAAGCCGTACGCTGAAGCAGCCCCGGCCACGCACCCGGATGATGGTAGAGATGTTAAGCCGGTGTTTACTCAGCCCCGCCCTGCTCGGCCTCGGGAGCGGACGTGTTCTCAGCTGGTGGTTCGGCTGTCTTCGTCTCTTTGCCATCTTGTGGTTTAGGGTTCTCTGGGCGTCTGCGTCGGTAGTTGAAGTTACGACGGTACCGACGTTGAGGTGGCTGCTGACTTTGGGTCTCATCCCCTTGGTTCTCTTTATCTTCTTCGTTCCCGTCCTCTCTAGGCTGTCTTTGACGAGGAGGACCCCTGAAAGTCAAGCTAGGCTTTAACAATGCAGCATCTGACCATCACCATGTTCTGGCTCTGTTGCTAAAAGGCAAGGTTTAAAAAAATAAAAAAATAAAAAAAGAAGTTGATGTGCAGCATACCTGCGAAATCGCGGTCTGTAACCTCGATACATGTTCTGTCTGACTGGTCTGCCTTGTTCTCCTGCACCCTGGTTGTCAGCACCCTGGAAGACACGAGGCAACAAACCATCTCAGCCACACGCAGCAGCTGGTAACGCCACAACTCACCACGCTGGGAAGAAGGGGCTGCCAGCCAAGCCTGTGCCGTACCACGAGGTGAGAGTGCACACTGGTAGAATTTGTGTTTCTTCCAGTTAATCACATGGGAAGTTAACACAAATTCAAAGTTTTTTAAAAGCTGTAACATTAAGACCTTCAGCTAATTGACATCTGCTCCAATGTCTCACGTCACCACCAAACTGCACCAAAACCACCTTGAACATCTACCAAAAGCAGCACAAAGCTGCGTCCATCACCCCACTCCAAAGGAATCGGGGCAGTTTAGTGTCAGGTTTTAAGCAAACATTACCTCCACGATCTCTCCCTGCACGGGAGGGTTGGTGTATTGTGGTCGACGCCCATAGGGCCTACGCATATAGTAAGGTGGGTACCGCCGCCTGCGGTAGGGACGGCGTTGCTGGCCTTGACCTTCCGGGATGTTCTCTGCTCCTTCGTTCTTTTCCCCACTCTCACTATTCTGGTAGTTTTGCTGGTAGTTGCGTGGAGGACCCCTGCGACGTGGATATCGTCTGTAATGGTTACGGTCTGCTGCGTATTTGCTGCCTTGCACTGGAACTCCACCGGGACCTGTCACATTCGCTGCCTCCGCGCCCTGCAGAGCAGAGAGCAGGTGAGCAGTCAGCATCACAGTTACAGCAAAATATAATTTAGCAGCGATTTACATCCACATTGCAAAGCAACAAAAAAACCATTCATCTCCCTGGATGTCATGAGGCAACGGCTCAAACCGCAGGCACCACAGCAAAGCCTGCAGACCGAGTTTTCCGCACGCGCCCCAACACCCCGGAGACGCGTTTACCTTTTCTCCCTCAACCACATCAAACTCCACGGTCTCTCCATCTCCTACGCTGCGGAGGTACTTCCTGGGGTTATTCTTCTTTATGGCAGTCTGACAACATAATATCACGGAATTACATTTATAGGCACAGCACAAAAATACTACTTAGCATATCTGAAGAATTAAGAAAAAAAGATTGAGGAATTTGAGTTTTTAGTATCTTAAGAGGAAGACCTGTACTTCTGAAAAAGCAATTAAACCACCATGAAAATCCAAGAAGCCATAAAATTAACTGTATTACTATAGTTCTGGCCCATCTGAAACATGTACCAGCTGACGAGAAACATCTGTCAACGCGCTGCCTGCTGAAAAAGCGGTTTGAAAACAAACCAACCCCCACAACATGCACTGCCCATAGTGTCACTTAGAGCTTAGCACTGAACATCCCACAGCATCTATACATCCCTCTGATGTATACACACCGATAGGTAAGCGTTTCTGATTTCCAACCCGCTGTAGCACACGGCGTGTGCCAGCCAGGCCGTCCCCAGCCATGGAAACGCAGCCACAGCCAGAAATTAAGAGATTTTTTTTCTCTCCGAGGCTTCAACACCATCGCTTTGGCCACGGCATTTACCAATTAATCACAAATCTACTCTACATGCGTACGATACGTCAAGGATTAACCTTCCCAAGGCATCAGCAAGCCTTTGTATCAGTACCCGCACGTTAAATGACTCTACTGAAAAACACTGAATTTTCCGCACTATTCAGCGTTTGATGCCATTTTTGCCCGATGAGTTAATAGGCACCCCTCTCAGCCACATTCTGCTTATCAAATACTTTAACTAAACACTAATCCAAGTGTAACAACTTTACAAAAAAATACCAGCAGCAGAATTTGACTGGAGTTTTTCCCTAAATGGAACAAAAATCTATGGAAACACATGCCCACAAGTCTCACCCTATAAAGCAGTGGTTTTGGGGAAAGACAGGAAACCTTATTACAAGAACAGCTGCATTAACAGCCAAGCTTGGTCACAGGGATAGGGAAACACAGACACAGCTCTAACTCCTAAATCAAGCCCTTTTCCTTCAGACGAGACCCCTAAAGCTGTTTTATCATGAAGGTTCTTACATTAAAACAAATCTCTGCCAAACTGCGCTTTTAGAAACGTAACAGTAGTTACAGGACAAGTCCTGAGATGTGACCGGTGAGTCAAGGTCACAAGTGCGGCCTGACAGCTCCCGCAGGGCACGGGTTCCTCACACACACAGCAGAGCTGTTTGGCCTTTCTCCGCTGCCCGTGACAGAATAACCTTTATAAACAAGCGCTGCTGCGTTTGAATCGCAGGTGAATTCAGACACAGCCCAAGCAAGAGAGCTGGCAAATCCAACTCCAGTCAAACCACTTCCCAGGGGTTCCTTTTTCCTCCCTTTGTTTACAACACCAGCAATATATCCCCAACTGGAAACAAAAGAACAATCCATGGACTCCTAAATGCCCAAAGTAAACCAAACTCCACCAAAACTCTCTGTGGGCTGCGTCACAACAGGAGATCCTGAGCCAGGGTGCAAACCCAGACCTGATCACAGGCTGCGAGGGCAGACCAAGGACTAAACTAAGGCCACAAAACAATCCCAGGCGTGCTGTGCAGTCTCACTCTGGTCCAGTTTCCAAAGGTTTACGTGCTCACTATACATTATATAAGTGTACATATCTGTTAAATTGAAAAAGTACCTATTAAAATGTTTGCAGACTTTCACTGAAAGCCTGGAGCAATAAATTCCATAAAAGTTTTGCCTAAAAAAACCCCAAAAATCTTCACTGGCACTTCTGTTATTACAGTCTATTACCCTATTACCGCCCAACTAATTTCCCTCCCTGCTGCAAGCTTTTCATTTAACTTCATTTCCATACATTTACTAACAACTGTACAAATCCACAAGGCAGCTTCCCGGGACTGCAGCGATCCTCGAGTAGAGCGCGGTTATAGACAGCATGATTTCCATCACGTTACAGTCCCAGCCTGTATCTTATGTCCTCCCCACAGATGTATGTGGGTGTGTGAAAGCCCCAGCCACATGCAGGCTCTACTTGCAACCCAATAGCAAGAAACGGTTGTTTGTGTTCAGGTAACAGCTCTCGGAAAACGTGAGGCCCTTTCCCAACTTTGGTTGTACTCACACAGGTCACGCGCAGCGAGTTTCAGAGGGAACGTGTTTCGGTTTCAAAGGAATCTTACCTGATGGACAAACACATCTTCCTTGGTGTCATTCCTGCAAGACAACAGGAAATTGAAATTCATGTATGAAACACACAGTAAGTTAGCCCAGTGTAAAAATGTGGTTGTTCAGGGTGGGGACAGAACTGCCAAGACAAGCAGGTGTCAGCACCAGCTCCCAACCAGCCCCAGCAGCTCACTGCTTGAATAAAGAGACAGTTGGGCAGCATGAGCAAGGCTCAGAGCACCGAGTCGCAGGGAAACGGTTCCTTCTCCCCCCTGCACACCCACGGTTCGTCCCACTCCACCCAGGGGCATGTCTGGAGAGGGAAGAACACCTGACAGTGGCCAGACAATCATTTCTGACAGAGGCTGTGTGGTACGACAGCTTTGCGTGATCTCTGCAGTCGCATCCCCTCAGCCTCCACGCTCCCCTCATTCAAGGAGCGACCAGCGCTCCAGCAGCAGGATCAGGCAAGTTGCATTTGTGAGCACAGAGAGGGAAACCTCGAGCTTCTCCCCTCCCGAGAAACAGCAAACAGCTCAAGTCTTCACGGACTCCAAAGCCTCTTTCACAGCGCAGTTTCCGAGGCCAGACAACACAACGCGGTACCAATGAGGTCAGGGAAGCTCCGTGGTTGAGCTGGACACGTCGTTTCCACCGCTCACAATGAACTCGCAGCCGCACCAACCCACCCTCACTGCAGCGTTAGTTTCACTAGTCTGCAGAACGGTTTGAATCTGTAGCAAAGTGGCTTTTATTTCCTAGAATGACTGGTGAAGAACATCGCAAAGCAAAGCTGGTGTTAAAACGTGCTCAGGACTAACTGGAGAGCTTACGGGTATGAGGAACAGAATAAAGAATTCTTGTTTTTAAATATATGGCCAAGCGTTCCTCACCACTAGCTTTAAGGCATCAAAATGACAATTAAGACTCTTCCAAAAACTCAATCTACAAATCTACGCAACCTTCCAAAACCTCTAACTATGGCTGTTCTATCAGACAGCACCAGTAAAAATAAGTCCCCTTGTTTCCTCAGGGAATTGATGCCCACCAGCCTCACAGGTTATGGGAAAAGGAAACCAAGCAGAGCAGCCTGATCAGCACCCAGGAGCCCTTGCAAAGCCGGAGCCTCAACACTTCCCTCCTCACAGCGCAACATCTCGTACCAGATGCTCCAAAAGCCAAAAACCTTCAGAAAAGCCCAGTAACAGGTTTTCAGTGAAAAACATAAAAAAAGCTTGGCACTTTCCTTCACTGGGAACTGACAAATGGTGGTAGGAAGAGCTCGCGTGTGCGCTGTGCAAGTGTGGACACTGCGCTCTCGCCAAGTTCCATTCTGGACAATCATCCCAGATATTTGGTTTTAAAGTCCTCCTGAAAATGAAGTTTCCATTTAAGAGGACACTGGAGATTTAGATCAACAAATGACTTGGTTACACAGATACAGCTCAAGGTGCAGACATGGTTAATTAAAAAAAAATCCAAGTATCTGGGTCAATTGTGATGCCCAGCGCCTGCCATGCGACTCCTGACGGTGTTTTCCAGACAGCAGGAAGATCCAAGGGTGGTGTCGGTGTCACACTGACCACTTTCTCAGAGAAAAATCTGAAATGGCACAAGAGAAACCCCCATCCTGAGAGCTTAACAAGCCCTTTAGCTCATCTTTGCACTAAATGACTCTCCCCTCAGCATCTTTAATCCATAAAAATTTTTTTAAAAATTAATCAGATGAGCAGATTAAGAAAACGCCGCTGTTAAGCCCAGCAGAGTGCTAAACCCAGAGCCAGATCTCAATGTGCAGCTCCAGCGATGGCAAGAGGACCAAGTCACTGCCCTGCACACCCGTTCATTATTTTACCAACGGGAAGAAACAACTGACAGGTACTCAGAACGCAAACATATTTCAGAACAGAAACACGCTTTAACACTCAAAGAACACAGGAAATACTTGAAGTGACCGTGCACCTTCATCAAAGCTGAATTTTAGTTCCAAAGTTAATTTGAGGCGCCGGCAGCCCCGGCCGGAGCGAAGCCGAGCGAGGGCAGCGGCTCTGCAAAGCCAGGGATCCCGGAGCCCAGGAAACATCCCCCGGCCGGTTCCCAGGCTGCCGCGCTCATCTCTTGATAACACTGCATCACGCTGGGTTTCTCATTAAAAATGGCAACCTCAGGGATTAACCAGCTGCCAAATTAACGTCCGGGGAAGCCACTGGGATGTCTTAACTCGCTGCTGCTGCTTCCCGGCCTGACTCAGTCGCTGAGCGTTTCCACTACCGAGGGAAACAGGAAAACCCTTCCCTAGAGGGAGAGTTTGCGGCCTGTGACTTTATAAGCGTTTATAAAAACCAAAGAGGCTCAAGCTTACAGCACCGACAGCTATTTGACATTTCACATGAAAACCTACATGAAGAATGCGAACTGGGCAGGCTCCGAGTGGAGTTTTTAAAAGTTTCAGACACAAAACCAATTAGGGAGCTTGGCAGACAGTTCAGACTGGGTCATGAGGTAACAGACAGTTTAAAAAAAAGCAGTATTTAAACCAAACATAAAGAAAAGGCCCAGTAACAGCCCCAGTATCTACACTTGCTTCTCTGTCCCAAGTCTTATACCAAAATCCTGGAGCTGTGGGGTTGAGGCACCAGGTGTTGAACGGAACGCGGCATCTGCAAAATAACCCCAGGAGGCCCCTCCAGAGTACCCAAAATTCCCATTTTTCCAGAACTGGTTTGCAGATTCCAGGACTCCTCCACTACCCAATACCTTCACTGATACGCTGATTTTAGGTATTTACACAACTGTTCCACTTTTTCTCTCAACCAACTCCAGCCATGAAAAGAATCTCGTAGGCACTTGTTTCTTGAGCCCCCTTCTAGACTCTAGTCTTGCAATGTAAAATAAATCTGAATTTTGCTCATTTCCCGTATATTTAGGCTTCCTTGAGATAAAGTGATTTTAACTACCAAGCGCTCAAAGCAATTTTTGCGTGTAGTGATGTGACTTAAGTTCATGCAGGAGTTTAAACAAATATTTTGCCAACAGCCAGCAGATTTCTATGCCCTTAAAAGCCAAAAATAACCCCAAATCCCCTATCCAGCATAAATAAAAGAATCTTAATGTAGGAAATATCACCATGAGAATATGGATATTAGGAATAATTTCTCCCGGGAAAGGGCTGTGGGGCATTGGAACAGGCTGCCCAGGGCAGTGCTGGAGTCGCCATCCCTGGAGGGGTTGGACAGACGGACATGAGGTTCTCAGGACAGGGGGCAGTGCCAGGGCTGGGGAACAGTTGGACTCCGTGATCTTAAAAGTCTTTTCCAACCAAAATGATTCTATAAGAAGAAATTCACTGAGACACCAAAGTTCTTGCAAAGATCAACGTCCTGAAAAGCCGACCTGATAAAACAGCCGGTGGGGGGGGAAGCGCAGGAGGCAGGACACATGTCACCCCTTCCTCCCGCCAAGTGTCACCGCGCAGGGTGACAGCGGCGACGAACGCACCGCCCCGGAGCGCCCCCCCCGCTCCCCCTCACCTGTTGATGAAGCCGTAACCGTTCCTCACGTTGAACCATTTCACTGTTCCCAAAACCTTCGTTGCTGCGGGGAAGGGGGGGGGGGGGGGGGGGAGGCGGCGTCAGGCGGCACGTGGCGGGGCGGCGCACACAAAGGCCCCGCGTGGCGGACATCTTGCGCCGCCCCGCCCCCACCCGCCGACACGCGGGGCCCGGCGGCGCGCGCGGGAGGGAGCGGCGGGGGAGGCGCCCGGGGCGGGGGGGGGGGGGGGCGACCAACGGCCGCCGCGCGCGCGCGCACGCGGGGGCGATCGCGGAGGCGCGCGCCGCCCCTCAGCGATGGCGGGAGGGGAGCGGGGCGGGGGGGGGTGGACTCGCGCCGCCGCCGGGGCCTCCCCCAACCGCCGCGGAACCCCCGGCCCCTCACCGATGACCTTCTTGTCCCCGCCGGCGGGAGGCGCCGCCGAGGCCAGGCCGCTGCCCCCGTTCCCGGTGCCGCCGTTAGGCTTAGAGTCGGCGGGGGCGGCGGGGGCCGCCGCGGGGACGGGGGCGGCGGGCGGCTGGGTCTCGGCCTCGCTGCTCATGGCGGCGGCTGTTCGGTGCGGACGGTGGTGGTGACTGGCTGTTTGCGCCGCCTCCCGCGGTGTGATGGTGACTGAGGCCGGCCGTGGGGGGGGGGGCTGCTCCCTGCTCCGGGCTCGCTGAGCTCCGCTCTCCGCTCCCGATACCGATCGAACTGGCCACAATGGCGGCCCGCACCGGCTAGCCACCCCGCGCGCCCCGCCCGCGCGACACACCATTCGCCGCCCGGACCGCCCGTTAAACGGCGAGCGAGCCCATTGGCTTTTCCCCTCGCGGCCACCGCCCCTCGCGGAATGCCCATTGGCGGCGACACCTGCCTCTCCTCAGGCGCGCGCGCCCATTGGCCGTTCCGCCCGCGGCTGCCAGGCTCGCTTTTCTTACCGGCCTAGCCAGAGTCCCCGCCCCCGCCGCCTGATTGGCCGCCTCCGCCGCTCCCGCCCCCAACGGGCCCGACCGGGGAAGTGCGCGCGACCATGTGGCGGCAGCGCCCGCGGCCGCTCCGGCCCCTCCCGCGCGGGACCCCCCGGGTCCTGCCGCCCGCCCCCCGCTCCCCTGCCCGCGCCGGGGCCGCCCCGCGGTACCGGGACTCGGCGCAGCGGCCGCGCTGGCGGCGCTTCCCGCGCTCTAACCCGCCGATCCCCGGTACAAGGGCCGGTGCAGCCACCGCGCGGCTCCGTTAAGAAAAATAATAATCAGGAGGAACCCGCGAGTGTTAATTAACGGTGGGGAATGACGGACCTAGAGACACGGCGGAGCTGCCATAAATCCCTGATTAGGCGTAATTAACGCACCGTTAATCACCCCCGCCCCGGGGAACGGGGGCTGCGCGGGCGGCTGGTGCGCGGGGGTGAGCGGGACACCGGGCTTAACCCCCCCGGGAGCAGGGAGCCGGGTCTGTCCCCCCCGGGAACGCGCAGCCGGGTCTAACGGCCCCCCACAGGCAGCAGGCACTCCGGCTTAACCCCCCCGGGGAACAGGCAGCCGGGTCTAACTCCTCCACCCCGGTGAGCAAGCAGCCCGGTTTAATTTCCCCGAGGAGCTGTAACCGGGCTTAATCCCTCGCAGGCAGCAGATCCACAGGTCTAACACACCAGGGGAGCAGGCACCTGGGTTTAACCCCCCTGGCAGCCCAGTCTAACCCCCCTCAAGCAGCAGACACCTGGGTCTAACCTGTCCCAGGGAGCAGGCAGCTGGGTCTAACCCCCCCTGGCAGCCAGGTTTAACCCCCCTGGGGAGCAGGCAGCCGGGTCTAACCCCTGCTGGCAGCCAGGTTTAACCCCCTTGGGGAGCAGGCAGCCGGGTCTAATCCCCGCTGGCAGCCAGGTTTAACCCCCCTGGGGAGCAGGAAGCCAGGTCTAACACCCCCCAGGGCAGCAGGCAGCCCAGTCTAAACTCCTCCAGGGAGCAGGCAGCCGGGTCTAACCCCGCCATGCAGCCAGGTCTAACCCCCCGCAGGGTGCAGGCAGCACGCAGAGGCCCTGGGCCAGCCCTCCTGGTGAGCAAGGGAAAGGGTCTGGGCTTCACCCTCAAAAACTGGGGACCTGGTTGGGCTCTTGCGCCCCCCACCCCGCAGACGCTCAGCTCGGCCTCTGCTCCCCAGGGAGCTCCTTGGATGGCACCTGCCAGGGATTTACTCAAATGTCTCCTCATTGAGCCATTGAAGAGCCGGGTGGTGGCCGCGGGTCAGAGGTCTCTTCAAAGGCTGGTCTTTAATTAGGCCTTTCCTAAACAGCTTCTCTGCTGTGGGTGACTGGGGGGAGCCGGCGTGGGGCAGCTCCCCCTTCCCCTGAGCCCTTCTTGCCACCTGGGAAAGCATCAGCGCTGGCTTTATCTTGATGGAGCCTTTCTCGAACACTGTCCTCTGTACCAGGCGCTGCTGAGACCAAACCGCGAATCCTGGGGGCAGTTTTGGGCCTCTCACCTCAGGGCTCAACATGGCGGCACCAGAGTCACCTCAGGGCTCAACATGGCGGGCAGAGGGGTGGCGGGATCACCTCACGCCAAGAAAGGCCTTGAGGTGCTGGAGCGAGTTGAGAGAAGGGAACGGAGCTGGTGAGGGGCTGGAGCACAAGGGTGATGGGAGCGGCTGAGGGAGCTGGGGGTTCAGCTGGAGAACAGGAGCTGAGGGGAGACCTTCTGGTCTCTGACCTGCCTGAAAGGAGCTTGGAGCCAGGGGGGGTCGGGCTCTGCTCCCCAGGAACAAGCGCCAGGACCAGAGGAAACGGCCTCAAGTTGCGCCAGGGGAGGTTGAGGTTGGATTTAGGAACAATTTCTTCCCCAAAGGGCTGTGGGGCATTGGAACAGGCTGCCCAGGGCAGTGCTGGAGTCACCATCCCTGGAGGGGTTGGACAGACGGACATGAGGTTCTCAGGGACATGGGGCAGTGCCAGGGCTGGGGAACGGTTGGACTCGATGGTCCTGAGGGGCTTTTCCAACCAAAACAATTCTATGATTCTGACAGTGACCTTTCTTCTCCTCTTCACCTCCATCCCCAGTGTCTCCACCTCAGAGACATCCCAGATCTCTGCTGGATTCCCCACACGGAAGGTCGAGGGGAAACCAAGTTCTTGTCCACCCAGTTATTTTATTTGGCCCACTTGGAAAATGTGGCTGTTGGCCACAGATTTAGAACCCTGTCCATGGCTACGTGATTCCTCCCACATAAGAGGAGGGAAAGGTCCCCAGTGACCACTGAGAAGGTCTGTGGGACCTGACCCATCACTCCACCATCTTTGTGACCAATGCGTATCCCTGCGGGATCAGCCCTCACAGCATCACCCACAAAGGGCCTGTTGCCACAGGACAAGGGTGATGTTTTAAGCTAAAGGAGGGGAGATTCAGGCTGGACATGAGGAACAAATATTTTACACTGAGGGTGGTGAGAGCCTGGCCCAGGTTGGCCAGAGAGGTGGTGGATGAACCATCCCTGGAGACATCCCAGGCCAGGCTGGACGGGGCTCTGAGCAACCTGAGCCGGTGCAGATGTCCCTGCTCATGGCAGGGGGGGCACTGGGGAGCTGGGAAGGGCCCTGCAACCCAAACTGTTCTGCAGTTCTGTAAAATTACTGTCAATTCCCTCATCCTCGTGTGAAAAATCAAAGCCAGGGACCTGGTTTCCCATGTTCCATCATGGTCAAGCAAAGGGCTCAGGCAGGGCCAAGGTCAATCCCCCTCAACAGCCCACGTGGGTTGACAGACACAGGTCTGGTTGCACTACCTTGGTATCTTCCATGAGACCTCCGACTTGGCTAATGAAGGAAACAGCTTTAAAGCAACAATAAAACCCTGCCAGGGATCTGCATCAGGATCGTGACCTTGAATCCAGAATGATATCAAAACTGGATGACGCTCATTAAGTCCATTTAAAAATACATCTTAAAATATAACAGCAAATAGAGAACCTACCATGCAAGAGACCTTAAAGGGAGAAAATTGGGGAGAAAATTTCAAATCTCAGTGTTGAAGCCTGCGAGGACGTCAGGGCCAAGCACCCACAGAAGAAAATGTGGCCACCCCACGGCTAACGATGTCTTTCGGGCTAATTTGCGCCTTGGATGGATGAAGGGTAACCAGAAACGCCATCTCCAGCTGCAGCATCCAGAGCTGGAGGAAGACGCTGGAGCTCAGAGAGAGGAGATCCATCACCTGCTCTGCAGCAGGGGATTCCAGGACTTGCTACACACACCGTAACTGAAGGGGGACCTCATAAGGGGGGAATTTAACCCAAAAATGTGGTCTTTGAGAACACTTGCAGCCAGCAGATAAGGAACAGTAAGACACACAAGGTGGAAAGGTGAAACCTGGCACATGAAGTGCCAAAAAGTTAACGGGGTACAATTAGCTGTTGGAACAACTTTCCAAGAGGTTGTGATGGATTTGCCGCTGTTTAATTAATGAGGGGAAGCTAATTAACGAGGGGAAGCTCTGCAGCCACGGGAGCGGGACGGGCTGATCGCAGCGACACAAACACACCAGGCTGGGAAAGGGCCGCGGAGCCTGTGCCCAGAAATAAACTGGTTTTCTAGTGAAAAAGCACCGTGAATCTCAAAGGAAAAAGCTTCTCTGCAGCCTGTCTGGGCCTGGGGAGGGAAGGAACGGCGTGTTCTCTGTGCCGTTCCTCACCCGATGTTCTGCAGGTACGAGAAGGCGCGATGCCTCGGGCTGCAGAGCAGCGAGCATGAGTGTCCTCAGCAACTGTGTCATCCCAGGGATGGAGACAGGCAGGACAAGGAGCCCCGATTTCTACTCCTAGAACCCCAATTTCTACTCCTAGAGCATAAACATCCTCCGCTCCCCAGCCCAAGCGTCCGTTCCAACGCCCTCGTGGCACCCGGGTAAACTCCGGTGGCACCTGTGGCACAGAACAGCCCCCAGTCTATACAATGAAATTAAACAGTATTCCCTGAAAATTAAGAGTTTCAGAACAAATATGAGGCCTTGGTACTGATTTTAAAAATATGTTCTTTTGTTTGCTGCTGCCCTTATCGACAGTCTACAGGTAAATAGAAAATTAAAGGTATTGCACTGTTAGCATGAAGTCCCTATGAGTTTCCTTTCTTTTACTAATTTAATTTGAACTTGAACGCGGATAAATGTAGTTTCACTTATGCCGAAGTTCATACTAATGAATATACTCACTTCTAAATGTTCTCAGCATCATGAAGTTAAAAGCCATTTAAATAATAGGGCCTCTAAAACTTCATCCTCGTGGACATGCAAACATGATACTTAAATGTGTGTGGGATGTTATTAAAAGCTTTCCAGACAAAAGCCACCATGTTCTGCTGAGCTCAGGCATCATCCTTCCAGCAGCTGGATGTGAAGACTGTCAATGGTTGGACTCGATCTTAAAGGTCTTTTCCAACCAAAATGATTCTGTGGTATTCACGAGGTGTTTTACAAACGCTAGTTTACAACATAACCCACATCAGTGCTCAGCAAAATCACACTGATGCAATCTTTGTGCCATATAAATCGACTGTGTTTCAATAATGCTGCGGGCAGAAAGGTTCCGGAGATCCCCAAGCCCCTCTCTGCCCAGCAGCCGTAATTACACCCCGAGGAACGGAGCCGGTGGAGCTCGGGACCACTGTGTGCCTCTCGCCCCTCATTCCCCATTTTGTCGATGCCCAACAGCAACGTCCCGCGACACCACACAGCGAATAACGCACGTTGCTAAAGATGCCGCAGCCCTTCTCGCCTAAAAAAATCCCTTCTCCAGCACGTGAACTGATGCGTGCTGCACACGTACTTAGCAAAATTCTTTATTTACATTCCAAAAATGTAAAAAAAAAAAAAAAATAGAGGCCGATTATTAAATAATGTCAGGAGAATGTCGAGAGCGTGGATCTGCAGACAGGGCTGTGGGGGCACTGGCTGGAGCTGGAAGCGCAGGGAGCCAGGACAGGCCTGACCGCCGGGGCAGGAGCACTGGAACGGAGAAGAAACAAGTCAGTTCAGGTTCTGTTTAAGCTCTTCATCAATGGGCTGGATGAAGGGATCGAGTGCACCGTCAGTAATTTCACAGCTGACACCCAGCTGGGTGGGAGTGTTGATCTGCTGTAGGCAGGAGGCTCCGCAGAGGGATCTGGCCCGGCTGGGTCGATGGGCTGAGGTCGCTTGTCTGAGGTTCAACAAGGCCAAGTGTCGGGTCCTGCACTTGGGTCACAACAACCCCACCAATGCTCCAGGCTCGGGGAAGAGCGGCTGGAAAAGGCCCTGGGGGTGTTAGTGCCAGCGGCTGAACATGAGCCAGCGTGCGCCCAGGTGGCCAAGAGGCCACCAGCATCCTGGCTGGGACCAGCACTGGTGTGGCCAGCAGGCCCAGGGCAGCGACCGTCCTGTGCTGGGAATGGGGAGGCCAAACCGCGAATCCTGGGGGCAGTTTTGGGACCCTCACACCAAGAAAGGCCTTGAGGTGCTGGAGCGAGTTGAGAGGAGGGAACGGAGCTGGTGAGGGGCTGGGCGGCTGAGGGAGCTGGGGGTTCAGCTGGAGAACAGGAGCTGAGGGGAGACCTTCTGATCTCTGACCTGCCTGAAAGGAGCTTGGAGCCAGGGGGGGTCGGGCTCTGCTCCCCAGGAACAAGCGCCAGGACCAGAGGAAACGGCCTCAAGTTGCGCCAGGGGAGGTTGAGTTTGGATCTGGGGAACAATTTCTTCCCCAAAGGGCTGTGGGGCATTGGAACAGGCTGCCCAGGGCAGTGCTGGAGTCGCCATCCCTGGAGGGGCTGGACAGACCGACATGAGGTTCTCAGGACATGGGGCAGTGCCAGGGGTGGGGAATGGTTGGACTCGATGGTCCTGAGGAGATTTTCCAACCAAAACGATTCTGTGATATTCTGGGCAGCTGCTCCCAACTCATCCCCAGGCTGGGCAGTGACTCCAGCTGCCCCTACAGTGGTTTGCAGGGACTGCTCTTCACTGCACTCACCAGCTCACATCAGCCCTGAGCTACAGAACTCGGGGTCCCCCCAGCTCTCCGCACATCTTCTGCATCTACCTCTGAACCTAAAACCCACAGCACCTGCTTCTCCTGCCTGATTTTAAAAGGATCTCGACAAGTAACTGCTTTAGCTGCCTGAAGCTGGGTAAGATAAAAGCCGCTCTTGTCTACAGGCAGCTGAGAAGCAGCCGGTGCAGAAAGGTGGTTCCTCAGAGCTGGCCGGGAAATCAAGCAAAGCAGCACCAGAAATGAGAAGCCACCTGTCTGCAGTTTGATGCTGGCCAGAGCTCATGTGCTCGAAATAAAAATGATCAACAAGTCTGGGCCTGAGGACAACCTTAAAGGGGAGCCGACCCACCAGCACAGCTCTGCCCGGCTGCAGGAAAGTCTGTTCGCAAGGTTGTCCCTGTCTTCAAAAGCCACCAGAAGTACTGGGGAAATGAAATAGTGATCACATTCCCTGTTGTTACTTCATCTAACAAGAGGAGATCCCAGGGGTTGAAGCGCTGCAGATCTGAAAGACTTTGTTAGGGACGCGGACGTGTCCTCACAGGCAACTCCAGATGTCTTTGGAAATCATTTGATAGAAGGTCAAAAATGGTGGGGATTTGCTTCTGTCAGTGCCCGCCTGCTGAAATTTGAAAAATCAGCAACCAAAAGGCTAATACAGCAGATTTCTGACAAGCTGCAGCCTGACACATAGAAATCTAGACAGATTTGTTTAAATGCTTGTGTTTTTTATGGTGAAGTGGGTGGACAAATGGAAACAGAATACTGTGCATGAGCCTGAGCTCTGTCTTGAGCCTACCGGTTTAACCCAAATGAAACCTCAATACTAGTAACTGCTGGAAACATCTGCCTTTGCATGAGGACAGCGGGATTTTTTCCAAGTTAAGACTACGTAACGTGATAATTTCTTGGCCCTCCATAGCTGTACTGAGCAAGGAGGCTTGAGTCCTCCTCCTTCTCTTCCTCTCCTCTCCCCATCCTCTTCCTCTCCTCTTCCCTCACGGATATTCCGCTCTCTGCAGCAAACAGAGGATTCACAGCAGCCTAAGCCCACCCAAGGCTCAGCTTCCGCAGCCCCATTGTCTCCTTGATGGCAGCTGCAAGATCAGATCCCTCCGGCGCTGCCTCGGGTGCTGCTGTAGCTCGGGGGAACCCAGCGCAGGGAGTTGAGGTGGCAAAAAACTAACACTGTTAGAGAAGCATTTTCTGGTGTTTGACAGAGCCGAGTGAGCTCTTTGCAGACTTAAATGCAAAAATAAGTCAAGGAAAAGCACAGAGCAGAGCAACCCCAAGCTCAATTGCTCCGGGTGCCTGGGAAGATGGGGACTGTGCTGGTTTGCCTGAAAACAGGTTAATTTTCTTCATGCAGTTAGAAACCTTTCTTTTTCCTAGCTAGCACGGTCATTATCTGGACTGAGTTTGAGACCAAGCAGATAACAGCCCAGCACAGAGTTCATGTTTTGAATTGCCCTGGTCTGAGAGCCAAGGACACGCTGAGCTCTGCCCACAGGTGTGAGGCAGCGAGGCAGAGATGGGGCAGAGCTTGACTGACATCCAGATTGATCAAGAAGACTATTCCATCCCATTAGCATCATGCTAATTATTTAAGGAGAGTTGGGAACTTCTGGTTGTGGCTCTACTGATCCCTCTGGTTCTTCTCTCTCTGGGGGTAGCCAGGAACTTTTGGTCAGGACGTTTAGCCCGGACTTTTGCCATTTTGCAGAGGCCTCTGGGCTTTTCTGCCTTTTTCCTCTTTTTTTCCACTGTTGGGGACCGGGTGCTGCTCACTGGGACTGGCTGCTCAGTAGTCAACAGAGTTCATGAGGAATTGCCTTGAGTATCTTTTATTTCTATTATTTTTATATATATTTACTAGTAGTGTATTAGTATTTTGTTATTTTATTAAACTGTGTTTATCTCAATCCAAGTTTCTCGCTTCCCTTTTAATTCTCTCCCCCACTGCGGGGGCGGGGAAGGGGGTGAGCGAGCGGCTGTCGTGGTTGCATTGCCAGCTCGGGTTAAACCACAACAGGGACTTACCGCATTTCTGTTCCATCGCTTTACATTTCTCCACACTGAGAGATGACAACGGGCAGCTTGGGTTTGTTATTTGGACCCGTAGGCACATTCTGGGGACAAACAAATATATAATGTTAAACCTAATAAAAGTACAGTGAATCCAGTGAGCGACAGGACTTGAGGACCAGCTCCAAGGTGTCTGTGTGACACAGGGAACAGGGAATTCTGGACACAGCTCTGGGTAACACAGATGCACCCTCGAGTGTTTTGACAACAGGCCCGGCGATGAGCCAGTGACGTCTGTGTGTGCAGAGGTTTGGGACATGGAGAAGAGCCTGACTCTTTGAGCGGGAGGGAAGGGACAGAGCGAAAATGGGATTGCTCCTCACGAGATGCAGCCGGCACCACATTGCTAGAGGCTGCTCTGGCTTAAATCTTTAAAGTTACTAATTACAGCTGTTACAAGCAAAGCAAACTTGGGTTGGTACAGAAGGGGAATCCAAGTATGAGACGGTCACAAAGCCACCCTGAACCTCTCCTTCTGCTGGATTCGGCTGTTCTTTCATGAATCTATCACTTATTTCCCTGAATTTGCCCCTCAGTGAGCGTATTTATCTCCAGCTCCTGGAAGCCCACCAGAAGATTTAATTTTTCTTATTAAACATGCTGATCACAGATCAGCAGAACTGATGACTTAGCATCCACCGAGTAACCCCAGGCAATGGCACAACGTGATCCGCTCACGCCCGTCCGAGTTGCTGATGGAACAGCTTTGCAATCCGGCTTCCTGAACAAATGCAAAGCGTCGCAAATAAAGCCACGAGAACACAATCCCCACTCAAAGACTGACCAGCCGCCACGAGAGCACAGCGTTCCCAAACCCAATCTGCGTGACCGCCTGGGCCTCGGAAGATTTCCTGCTATTTTATAGCGATGACAACCGATAATACCAGTTATCAACACTGGTATTCCCTGGTATCTGGCAAACAGACAGCGGGAGAGAACAGAACAACCCTTGTTAATCCTCTACACAACTTTCCGTTGTGAACGTTCACAGAGAAATAAGTGAATTCAACTTACCTCAATTTTTCTCATGACCAACAGCCCATCGACAATTTTACCTAGAATGAGAAAATATAACCACTTCAGTATGGCCAGTTTTCACCTTCACCCCCTCACACATCACAAGTTCGTGTGTTTTTGTTCCTCCTGAAAAGTCCTGTGCAGCGTGAAGCTGCTGGGCACACTGGGGTTGATTACCGATCTCTGAACTGATAAAGGAAACAATCCCCCTGAAAACATTTCCCACATTCAGAATAGATTAAGAACACTTCCCCATTGCAAGGGGGGGCACAAGCAGAAAAATCACAGTTTTGAGATGCCAGCCGTGCTAAAACACAGCGTGAACCAGCTCTCCAACATGCAACCTTTGTAACGATGCAAAAAAGGCTGTGAACAGTATCGGTGTTACTCGGGAATCGGAGGAAGGAGTAAGCAGGACATGGGCTTAGCACCTGCATCCTTGAAATCCTCCAGCACAAGTGGCGGATGAGAAGAGTTAGCAGATGTGGTTTCATTGAATTATTATCTAAAAACTCTGCTGAAAGCTCAGTTCTCTCTGACCACGGAGAAGAAAGGGGTCCACTCAGTGCACTGGCACAAGGATTTATGTATGATACACCAACCAAGGAATGGATCCGGATTAAAGCTAACCAGGGAAAAAATGTTTCATTTCACCTGGGGAGGAACAACCCCCAGCACCAGTACAGGTTGGGGTTGACCTGCTGAAAGCAGCTCTGCCAAGAAGGACCCGGGAGTTCTGGGGGACAACAGGGTGACCGTGAGTCACCAATGTGCCCGTGCGGCCAAGAGGCCGATGGTACCTGGGGTGTGTGAGGAGCAGTGTGAGCAGCAGGTCAGGGAGGTTGTTCCTCCACTCTGCTCTGCCCTGGGGAGGCCCCATCTGCAGAACTGGGGCCAGTTCTGAGCTCCTCAGTTTAAAAAGGACAAAGGAATTACTGGAGAGAGTCCAGCGAGAGCTACAAAGATGCTGAGGGGTCTGGAGCATCTTTGTGCTGAGGAGAGACTGAGAGAGCTGGGGCTGTTGAGCTGGAGAAGAGAAGCTGAGAGGGATCTGATCAATGGGATCAATATCTCAGGGGGGGTGTCAGAGGACGGAGCAGACTCTGTTCAGTGGTGCCCAACGCCAGGGTGAGGGGCAACGGGCACAGACTGAAACACAGGAGGGTCCATGTGAACATGAGGAGAAACTTCTTTGCTGGGAGGTGCCAGAGCCTGGACCAGGCTGCCCAGAGCGGGTGTGGAGTCTCCTTCTCTGAAACACTCAAACCCACCTGGACCGACCTGTGTGATCTGCTCTGGTGACCCTGCGTGAGCAGCGCTGGGCTGGGGGATCTACAGAGTCCTGCAGCCCAACCAGCCTGGGGTTCTGCAATTTCAACCATGACCCATCTGAGGCTCTGGCTGTACAGATGCTGCCGCTGGCACAGCGAGGGGGGACGAACAAGCAGCCCATGGCTGTTTATTTGAGCAGGGAGACCCGGGAGCTGTTCCACCAGCCCTGCGCGACAGGTACTCACCAAACACAACGTGTTTTCCGTCCAACCAGTCACACTTGGAGCATGTAATGAAGAACTGGCAGCCGTTGGTGCTGGGACCGCTGTTCGCCTGGGGGTTGAGAATGGCAAAATATGACACGTGTACAGACGAGGACTTTCCAAAACTGAAAGCAGATGCATTTCAAGTAGGAAGGAGCTGTTGCTCTAGACCCAGCCTATTTTAGCTTTTTGCTACAGAAACCAAAGGAAACAAGATACATGTCTGCAGCAGAGAACCCTGTGCTGGCCATGGAAACCACCAGCTCTGGTCGTGCCACCGCACGCAAGAGCCGCACCACGAACTTATTATACTTCTAAAAGGCACGTTCAGCATAAGACTGTGCTGAAATCTGGGCTCTAGAACACGCTCCTGAAAAAAGAAGCTGAAAGGTTTCCTCAGAATAAAAACCAAACATCTGTTTCAATGATCAGGATGAGAAAGGTAACGATCACCGCACAGGGCTCACAGAACGGTGTCTTGCGGGTGTAAAATTTAATTCACGTCCAAGCGCGACACCCAGAGATTTGCGCTCTCCTACGAAAACACCTCAGCAACACTTCAGTCCGCTTCAATATTTCAAAGCTCTGTGACAACCAGAACGACCCCAGAGCAAACACACAGCTGGTAATGTTAGGTTGGGGCAAAAAGAATTGCGGTTTTTGCATTGTCAAAATTCACCGTTTGATATTGGATACATTCATAAATAAGCGTGGTTATGTTATACATCATATTAATGCGCTTTTCTTGCTTTATGGGGTGTTTTTTTTTTTTTGCTACTGACTTATTACTTGCCATTTATTTTATATTTATTTCAGGCTATGGAAATGATGTTAGACAAAAAGCAAATTAGAGCTATTTTCTTATTCTAGTTCAAAATGCGCCCTAAAGTAGCAGAGAAAACTCACAACATCAACAAGGCATTTGGCCCAGGAACTGCTAATGAACGTGGTTCGTTAACATGCAGTGGTGGTTCCAGAAGTTTTCCAAAGGAGACAAGAGCCTCGAAGATGAGGAGCAGAGTGGTGGCGACAATGACCAGTTGAGAGCAACCATCAAAGCTGATCCTCTTACAACCACACGAGAAGTTGCCAAAGAACTCAACGTCAACCAGAACTCAACGTCGACCACTCTATGGTCGTTCAGCATTTGAAGCAAATTGGAAAGGTGAAAAAGCTCGATAAGCGGGTGCCTCATGAGCTGACCGAAAATTAAAAAAATTGTCATTTTGAAGTGTTGTTTTCTCTTCTTCTACACAATGAACCATTTCTCAGTTGGACTGTGACATGTCACAAAAAGTGGACTTAATACAACAACCGGCGATGACCAGCTCAGCGGCTGGGCTGAGAAGAGCCTCCAAAGCGCTTCCCAAAGCCAAACTTGCACCAGGAAAAGGTCACGGTCACTGTTTGGTGCTCTCCTGCCCGTCTCATCCGCTCCAGCTTTCTGAATCCTGGCGAAACCATCACATCTGAGAAGTACGCTCAGCAAACTGGTGAGATGCACCCAAAACTGCACCACCTGCAGCCAGCATCGGTCACCAGAAAGCGCCTAATTCTCGTCCACGACAACGCCTGACCGCATGTCGCACAACTGACACTTCAAACGTTGAATGAATTGGGCTACGAAGTTTCGCCTCGTCCACCACATTCACCTGACCTCTTGCCAACCGACTGCCACTTCTTCAAGCATCTCGACAACTTTTTGCAGGGAAAATGCTCCCACAACCAGCAGGATGCAGAAAATGCTTTCCAAGAGTTAATTGAATCCTGACACATGGATTTTTACACTACAGGAATAAACAAACTTATTTCTCGTTGGCAAAAATGTGTTGATTGTAATGGTTCCTATCTTGATTAATAAAGATGTGCCTCATTCTGCGGCATGTTTTGTGCTGGATGAATAATAAACCCAAACCCAGTGGTTTTAGGGGCCGGGCAGCTGGAAGAGCTGCAGAACAAGCAGTTGCGGATGGGAACGCTGAAGCACGGGCTCCACTTGCTCTCCATTGCAAAATTCAGCATATTGTTCTGTCAGGCAACACGCAACGGTTGCAGTTTTTCCTACGATGTTGAACAGGAAGCACGTGTTATAAAAGACACCATGGAAACGCTGTGGCTTTGAAACTGCCAAATCTCTTTGTTTCATCCTTGCTGAGGTCAGTGTTTGATAACAGTATCAGGGAAGAAAAAACCACCACCGCTTGGCACCGTATGAAAAACCGTATGAATTAAACTATTCTGAAAGCTGATCAAGCAAAGCCCGACCCAGAACTGCACCAGGTGAGAAACAACAGACGCTGCAGGGTCAGGACTTTGCGTTACTCAACTCATTAACCCAGGAGTAACTTTCTGACCGGTGGTTAGAAAGCGGGTCTTTGAGACCCCACGTCCAACGGTGGAGATTTGCAAAGAGTTTATGTGCTTAGGAGAAGGGCACACAGAAAGGACCAAGAGCTCTGAGTCTTCTAATGTCATTATTTAACACTCACCATGGAGAGCAGCCCAGGAGCAGAGTGCTTCAGCTTGAAGTTTTCATCTGCAAAAGGTCCCCGGTAGATGCTGGCGACGCCGGTGCCGTCCCCCTGCATGAGAGAGGTGCCCGCTCAGCTGCGGTGCTGCCACAATGGCTACGCAATAATTCTATTTAAAAACTCAATTCAAAATCCCCAAGCAAAAGGACAGGGTTAAACTCAGCCCAAAATGGGAGCTGCCCTGCCCCTAACATACACCAGCAGTGAACAGAGTGTTTCACTTCTGAAGAGGAACAGCGACTGGTTTCTAACTCCACGGCGCATCGTTTGCCATCCGTGTGTTGGCAGAAACCCCCGGAGATGGTCGGGATTCAGCCCAAACCTCCCAGGGCGAGATGGAGACCATGGGCTGTTTGGGACGGACCCACCTGGACTTTGCGGGGAACAGGAAAGGCATGCAGAAACTTGGGCTGGTGTGACAAGGAAAGCAGAAGTGGTTGTGTGGAAAAAGTCGGCTGATGGTATGTTTATTTATTTCACCTTATTTTCTGTGACTTTACTGGAAACAGGGAAGTGATGTCTTTGTTCAGCAAAGACACAGACATCACTTTCCTCTTCCAAGTCCAGGCACAACAAAAAAGGTGAAATAAGTAAACGCACCTCGAACCCTGGGGGTAGTTTTGGGCCCCTCATCTCACAGATCAAAATGGCGGCACCAGAATCACCTCAGGGCTCAACATGGCGGGCAGAGGGGTGGCGGGATCACCTCACACCAAGAAAGCCCTTGAGGTCTGGAGCAAGTTGAGAGAAGGGAACGGAGCTGGTGAGGGGCTGGAGCACAAGGGTGATGGGAGCGGCTGAGGGAGCTGGGGGTTCAGCTGGAGAACAGGAGCTGAGGGGAGACCTTCTGATCTCTGACCTGCCTGAAAGGAGCTTGGAGCCAGGGGGGGTCGGGCTCTGCTCCCCAGGAACAAGCGCCAGGACCAGAGGAAACGGCCTCAAGTTGCGCCAGGGGAGGTTGAGGTTGGATCTGGGGAACAATTTCTTCCCCCAAGGGCTGTGGGGCATTGGAACAGGCTGCCCAGGGCAGTGCTGGAGTCACCATCCCTGGAGGGGTTGGACAGACGGACATGAGGTTCTCAGGACATGGGGCAGTGCCGGGGGTGGGGAACGGTTGGACTCAATGAGCTTGAGGGGCTTTTCCAACCAAAACGATTCTATGACAGTTTCTAAAATACAGTTTCTAATTTTTGCTGCACTTTTTACCAAGACACCTCACACTCACCCCACGCCCCAGCACTCAGATCTCACAACACAGATAAATTAACACAGCCCACCCGTCACAGCCGCAGACCACCCGCTCTGGCTGCTCACGAGTTCAGGACTTTGCAGAATCCCGACGTGTGTCTCACGTACAACACACAGCACATGGTGCTGCTGAAAGGCCACTCTGCCCTTCGGCCCAGCGCTGTGACACCCCCGTGTGACACCCAAAGCACCGAAACAGCCGTAAAGACGCTGCAGGGAGAGACCCGCAGGGGCAGCTGCCACGGCTATGCAAGCAGTACCCAGCACCAGCTGTTAAATCTGCTATTCTGACAGTAATTTCCCTTTCTGTTTATCGTTGAGAAAGCATCCAACGAAGACTCTCACTGCTGCCTTTTCAGAGACAACAGGTTTTCTCTGATTTTGCAGCAGTAGGAATTTTGTCATCATCTTTCCCCCCCCCAAAAATCAATTTGTATATTCTCAGTGGATTTCTAGAACAAAACTTCAACTAATGAGACTTTAGCAATCACAGCAAAAAAAAACAATCACAAAAAGGTAAAGAAGGTTTTAAAATATCTGAAAGACAGATGTCATGTGGCTGAGTATCAGAGCAGCCAGAAATAAAGATAAATCTAGAACAGGACGCAAAATGCTGGAAGATATGAAGTCTCCCCATTGCATTGGTCATTTCTTCAGCGCTGAAGCACCAACACCAAATTGCTTTATCATTCTGTGTTGATTTTCCCTTTCTGCGTCGCTTCAGCCCCATTTCTTCTGCCTTGCTGCACCCTGTCACCCTTTATTGACTTTCTAGGTAACATATACTTTATTGATTAGGCCAAATTTAACAGGAAAATAAGACGCCGGTGATGGACCACGTGCAGCTCCACAGCTTTTGCTCTGCCCTCGCTGCTCTTCCTCCTGTTCTCTGTGGTTTAACTAAACTGTTGTCTCCGAAACAGACACAAACACCCCATCTTAGTGGTCAGCGTGGCCATTGCTGCCCCCCAGGTGGCTTTATAATAAGTGTAATTTATAAATCACAAACACTGGTGCGATCTGTAATACTTGTTGAGCTTCAGTGGAAGTAAAAAAGCACCCTGGGACATTTAAGCAGCAAATTAGTGACTTCATAAAAACCTGGTGTGGCCGAGCCCCCTGCTGTGCAGCCAGTTCACTCAGTGACTTCCACATGACCAAGTTTTATAAATTTTGTATTAAAAAAGCTTTATCACCCCCTAATATTTTCTAACATTTCCAGAAATGAAATAATTTCAATGGGTTCTAGGACAGTGAAGAGACCCAGTGGTTCTCCAGCCTTCCCCAAGAGCACGACTACCACTGCGGGCACAAAGTCTTCTCTATTTCTGAGAAAATTCGCTAACAAAAAGTTAGTTTTGACTTAAACTATCTCTTGCATGAGACGCTTGGTTCTGTACTTACGGTTTCTCTCCACAAAGCAAGTAGAAATTCAGAGGGTTTCTTGTTTGGGGGGACAGGAGAAGGACAACAGGATAAAAAAAAAATCTTTGCAAGTTTGAAAAGCCTTTAGCTGCACAGCTGTGGGGTTTTTTTTTTCAGAGAGGAAATATTTTGGGAAGAAGAAGGAACATTCACCCAAGACTCCAGATTTGTTTTCACATGCACTATAGTCTGTTACAGTCAGATGGCAGCAACGCTACGAGGAAAACTGGTTACAGCTGGGTACCCAGAAAGAGAGACCAAGATCCCAGACGTAAGTGTGGACTAAACTGCAGATTATACCACATAGGAAAATACGAAAGGAACATAGAGGTACATACGTTTACAAAGTCACCTCCTTGGATCATGAAATCCTTTATTACCCTGAAGAAGTAAAACAATAACTTAGTTCTCAGTACAAAAACGCCTCAAGAAGCTTAAAATACGGTAAAAAGGAGTTCTGTCCCAGTGCAACAGAAGTTATCGGGTCTGTGAATGCTGCAGTCTCAAATTTACAGCAAATGTTAATTAGTGCTGCTATGGGGCAATCTGGGAGCTATCGCTGTTTGACCAGAGGCAGCGACAAGGTGACAGATGCCACAAACGATCTGTGTCCTGGCACACGAGGAACAGGGACCCCTCCCCATGACACCAACGTACAACGTCTGACAGTCCCCAAAACCCAGAGCGACAGACAATACCAGCCCTGACCTACAAATGCCTCCCAGGCAGGACTCGAACCCACGCCTAGCTCAGCCTGCTATTTATAATTATAATTACCTGTGGAAAGTGCTTCCTTTATAACCTATGGGTACACCATCTTTCCTGCAAGGAAATATAAAGGAAAATCATTGCAGCTCACAAGATATCCCAATGCCAAACCCTCCCCTGCGTCCCCAAATGTCGCCCTGTGCGTCACCAGCCGCCTGGACACACGACCACGCGCTGCAGCCCCAGGCTCTCGGCCAAGGGAAACCTCAGGTGGGCTCTGCACATAAAATCCCGTGGTTTCCTACAAAATCCACACCGTCATCTTGACGGGATCTCACTCAAATTGCAGCACAAGCATGTGGGATTTGCAGATGGGGCTTTTTAGAGCAACCTGAGCGCAAACTAAGTCATGCCCAAAAGCGAAAATCTGACATCTCCATCACCGACTGAGCCCGTCGCAGTTTCACCAGAGCAGATTTCTGTAACTCTTGTTTTGTATTGGTATCATAGAAACTTCCACGTGAGGCTTCTTCCTACTCGCCCACCCCACTTCTCTGAGTGATGCTGCTCCAAAGGACTCTGTAACCCACTTACCTGAATTCACCCGTACAAAACTGCCTGGAAAACAAAAAAAGAGCAGAGCGTGAGCCTCAGCTGAACCCCGAAGACACAGAGGATGGCATCTCGCAAACATGCACCCACTGCTTTGTGGGACACTCCTCACTACATTGGAGACACTCCCAGTGAAACAGGAGCCGGCACCAACTCCTCCCCACTTCCATTCCAGAACAGACTCTGCACTTTCTGCAGTTGAGGAGGTTGGGTATTTAACACCAAGGTTGTAAGACACCAAATGTGGAGCTGGCCCCATGTTTCACAAAAAACAGGGTATATTTGGGTACATTCATTTTCCCCATGGAGGCAGAATGTGGCACATCCTTAGAATCACAGAATAGAATCATTTTGGTTGGAAAAGCCCCTAAGGACCATTGAGACCAACCGTTCCCCACCCCTGGCACTGCCCCATGTCCTGAGAACCTCATGTCCGTCTGCCCAACCCCTCCAGGGATGGCGACTCCACCACTGCCCTGGGCAGCCTGTTCCAATGCCCCACAGCCCTTTGGGGAAGAAATTGTTCCCCAGATCCAACCTCAACCTCCCCTGGCGCAACTTGAGGCCGTTTCCTCTGGTCCTGGCGCTTGTTCCTGGGGAGCAGAGCCCGACCCCCCCTGGCTCCAAGCTCCTTTCAGGCAGCTCAGAGATCAGAAGGTCTCCCCTCAGCTCCTGTTCTCCAGCTGAACCCCCAGCTCCCTCAGCCGCTCCCATCACACTTGTGCTCCAGCCCCTCACCAGCTCCGTTCCCTTCTCTCAACTCGCTCCAGCACCTCAAAGTCTCTCTTGGTGTGAGAGGCTTTCAGGTAGCAGCTCAGAACTCTCACGTGACATTAAGGTTCTGCCTTTTATAAATGGACTGAGGACATCAGCAGCTCCGCACAGGGAGCAGAGGGGCTGAAGTCGTCACCTTCCAGCCAGACGGGATCCCCTGAAGGATCCTGGTGCTGCTCGGTCACATCTCTCTGGGAACAGGGAGAGGAGCAGAGCAGGTGCTGTGGTTCGGGGAGGCAGGGAGCGGCTCTCTCACCAGAGATGTTCCTGCACCGTGAAGCCCCCGCAGCCTGGCTGGGAGCTGCGCTGGGGAACGGCGGCTGCTCCTCACCTGAAGTTCTCTGCGGTTTTGGGTACGACGTCAGCAAACAGCTCGATCTTCATGCGGCCGACCTCCTGGTGACAAAGTGGCCAGATCAGCTCCCTGGGCCCCACTCCCACCGCCCAGCACACAGGGAACCCCCACAGCCTCCTGCTGCACCCCCGGCCCTGCAACCCCCCCACTGCACCGCTGCCAGCCCTGCCCCACAGCCCTGGAACCCCACAGCCCCTGAGCCCTCTGCTGCTCCCCCAAACCCCGCTCTGCTCCCCCCAAATCCAACCCCACTGATCCCCTCAAATCCACCCACTGCACTTCTCAAATGCCCTCTGCATCCCCCCAAATGCCCTCTCTGCTGCCCTCAACCCCCCACTGCTCCCTCCAAATCCAACCCCACTGATCCCCTCAAATCCACCCACTGCACTTCTCAAATGCCCTCTGCATCCCCCCAAACCCCCTGCTGCTCCCCAAATCCCCCCGTGCTCCCGAAACCCCCCCTCTGCTGCCCTCACCCCCTCCACTGCTCCCCCCAAACTCCCCCGCTGCTCCCTCCAAATCCAATCCCACTGCTCCCCCATAATCCCCCTACTGCACCCCCAAATCCCCCCCGTGTTCCCCAAACTCCTCTCCCTGCAAACCTCCCAAACCCCCCTGCTGCTCCCCCAAATCCCACCCCACTGCTCCCCCCAAATCCCACCCCATTGCTGCCCCCAAATCCCACCCCACTGCTCCCCCATAATCCCACCCCACTGCTCCCCCCAAATCCCACCCCATTGCTCCCCCAAATCCCACCCCACTGCTGCCCCAAATCCCACCCCACTGCTCCCCCCAAATCCCCCTGCTGCTGCCCCCAAATCCCCCCCATTGCTCCCCCAAATCCCACCCCACTGCTCCCCCAAATCCCCTCGCTGTGCGCCTCAACTCCCCCCCGCTGCTCCCCTCACAGCCCCTCTCTGCTCCCCCCAAATCCAGCGCCGCTGCCGCCCCCAACACCTCCCCGCGCTGCTCCCCTCAAACTCCCCGCGCCGCTCCAAGTGCCTCCAGCCGCGCCCCCACAACGACCCCCTAAACCCCTCAGTGCCCCGACCCCCCAGTTCACCCGGCGCTCCCCCCCCGCCCCGGCCGGGCCCGTCCCACACCTGCCCGCCGATGGTGACATCGAAAAACACGACCGGGTTGTTGGGGTTCAACGCCAGCGCCGACATGGCGGCGGCCGCGCCCGGAAGCAGAAGCTGCGGTGGAAGCGGAAGGCGCGCCGGTAATGGCGGGGGGGGGCGGGGCGGGCGCTGGGAGGCGGGACGGGCGCGAGAGCGGGAGCGGGCAGCGCAACTCCGGGCGGGCTGAGTGTGGGCAGCGGGACCGGGGCAGGGACCGTCCCCTGTACCGGGCGCTGCTGAGGCCAAACCTCGAACCCTGCGGTCAGTCCTTGGCGCCTCACGACGAGAAAGGCCTTGAGGTGCTGGAGCGAGTTGAGAGAAGGGAACGGAGCTGGTGAGGGGCTGGAGCACAAGGGTGATGGGAGCGGCTGAGGGAGCTGGGGGTTCAGCTGGAGAACAGGAGCTGAGGGGAGACCTCCTGATCTCTGACCTGCCTGAAAGGAGCTTGGAGCCAGGGGGGGTCGGGCTCTGCTCCCCAGGAACAAGCGCCAGGACCAGAGGAAACGGCCTCAAGTTGCGCCAGGGGAGGTTGAGGTTGGATTTAGGAACAATTTCTTCCCCAAAGGGCTGTGGGGCATTGGAACAGGCTGCCCAGGGCAGTGCTGGAGTCACCATCCCTGGAGGGGTTGGACAGACGGACATGAGGTTCTCAGGACATGGGGCAGTGCCGGGGGTGGGGAACGGTTGGGCTCTATGAGCTTGAGGGGCTTTTCCAACCACAACAACTCTGTGATTGCCGGCAGCTGGTGGCCCAAGAGCACCTTGTCACTGGGCCCGGCCACCCCTGGACTCAGCCCTGTGACACCAGACACTGCCAGGCAGGTGTCAGGGCCGTGTCAGAGGGTTTGGGATGCTGGCAGCACCTCATTTTTCCAGAGGATCCTTTGTCCCATATCACAGAATCCCAGAATGTCAGGGGTTGGAAGGGACCTCAAAAGCTCATCCAGTCCAACCCCCCGCCGGAGCAGGAACACCCAGATGAGGTTACACAGAAGGTGTCCAGGCGGGTTGGAATGTCTGCAGAGAAGGAGACTCCACAACCTCCCTGGGCAGCCTGGGCCAGGCTCTGGCACCCTCACCAGGAAGAAGTTTCCTCTCATCTTTAAGTGGAACCTCCTGTGTTCCAGTTTGCACCCATTGCCCCCTGTCCTATCACTGGTTGTCACCCAGAGGAGCCTGGCTCCATCCTCCTGACACTCCCCCTTTCCATATTGATCCCCATGAACGAGTCACCCCTCAGTCTCCTCTTCTCCAGCTCAAGAACCCCAGCTCCTCAGCCTTTCCTCACACGGGAGATGCTCCACTCCCTGCAGCATCTTCATGGCTGCGCTGGACTCTCTCCAGCAGTTCCCTGTCCTGCTGGAACTGAGGGGCCCAGAACTGGACACAACATTCCAGATGCGGTCTCACCAGGGCAGAGCAGAGGGGTAGGAGAACCTCTCTGACCTGCTAACCACTTGCTGGCTTTCCAAACCCAGCAGCTTCCTGGGCTGAAACAGCCAGAGCAGGATTCCAGCTCTGAGCTGATCCGGGCGTTGGGTTGAGTCTCCCAGGTATTTTACAGCGCAGGAAAAGCCGCTGCCACGGAGCGTTTTACGGGGCTCTCGGAGCAGCTGTGGGGTTTGTGCAGCTCACAGCACCTTGAGCTGCAGCATTTGCTGTTGGTTCATCAAGAGCTGTGAGCAGCGGCTGTGAGCAACACCCTGGAGCCCACATCCCCCTGTCTGGCCCGTGTGCGCAGGGAGGTGCTGAGCACGGGGACCCTCCCCACCGGCCTCTGCCCCCCAGCGCCCTGTGACATCACTGAGCCGCCCATGACGTCAGCAAATGCGGTCACTAGAGCTGGGGCACTGGCCGGGCCCCGCACACACAGCGCTGGTGGAGCTGGTGCTACTGGTGGAGCTGGTCCTACTGGTGGAACTGGTGGAGCTGGTGCTACTGGTGGAGCTGGTGCTGCTGGTGCTGGTTGTACTGGTGGTGCAGGTGCTCCCAGTGGAGCTGGTGCTGGTTGTACTGGTGTTGCTGGTGGAGCTGGTGCTGCTGGTGCTGGTTGTACTGGTGGTGCAGGTGCTCCCAGTGGAGCTGGTAGAGCTGGTGCTGGTCGTACAGGTGAAGCTGGTGCTGGTGCTGCTGGTGGACCCTGTACCAGTGGTTGCTGGTGGTTCTGCTGAGCTGGTGGCGTTGGAGCTGGTGCTGCTGTAGTTGGTGCAGGTGGATCCGGTGCTGGTGGCGTTTGCTGCTGGTGGATCCGGTGCTGCCGGTGGTGGCTCAGCCCGCAGGCAGCTGCCCGTCCCTGCCGCTCCTCGGGGTCGGCTCCTCCGTTGGCAGCACCCGCCAGGCCCCGCAGGCAGCGCTCCCGGCAGCGGCCAGCGCAGCAGAGCACATCGCAGCGCCATGGAAAGGCTCTTGCGGTTCCTGCGGCGCAGGACGGCGCGGGTGACGCCTCTGACCCCCGGGAGCAGCGATGGCAACGAGCCCCAGCCGCAGGTTCGGGACGAGCTGTGGCTGGGAGAAGGCGCCAACGAGAGCAACAGCGCTGGGCCGGAGGTGAGTAACATCAGGGATTTTGGTGCAGAGTCTTCCTTCTAGGGCTATATTGCACGCTGATGCCAAATCTGACTTTTCCATGAGCAAAGCCTAACGCAGAGTTGTTGAAAACTCTTTATAAGCTGACGTCAAGTTGGTCCCAGTTCCTCTGCTGCGAGTACGAAATGCTGCCGCTCTCTCCTCTTTTGAGCTGGTCTCCTGAGTTCTGTCCCTTTGTGTTCTTTGGCTTTGAACAGGCAGAAGATGCCAGGGCCCCAGAATCGACAGCGGGGTCGGGTCCATCCTCTTTCTGCCGGATCCATGGAAGGTGTCACACATCAGAAAGTGTTGACTTGTGGTGGTTCCAGAGAGACTGTGAGCAACGGCTCCACGTGGACATGCGCGTGTCTGAGGTGCTGGAAGCCAACGGGCGCTTGGACGAGGAGCTGAACAAAGCCAAAACAAACGCCACACGTCTGGAAATAGAAGTGAACCTACTGAAAAAAGCCCTGGGGAAAAAGACGGTGGCTTTAAGAAGCACAACGGAAGAATTACGCCAGGCCCGGCAGCAGTCCCAGGAGTGGCAGGCTCTGTACTGTCAGCGGGATCAGGAGAGGAAAGATGCCGTCCAGAGGGCAGAAGGGCTGCAGGAACAAGTGGCCCAGCTGCAAGGTGAAAACCTTCAGCTCCGTCAGCAGCTGGGGGACGCGCAGAACAAGGCGGCCCAAGAACCACTGGTGAGTGACGCCTTCACGTGCCCGGCCGACATAGTAGAACAGGAGTGAGGTGAGCGCTGGCCGAGAATGACCCAGAGGAGAGCAGCTCCCGAGGCTCTCGGGCGCTTCCAACAACCAGCGGGTAGAACCCACGCGCCTGGGACTCCATCACCGGGCTTGGTTCTTTGTCCTGGTTTTGCTGGAATTGCGGAAGGTTCTGGCAAGCCTTGAGACACGCTTATAGACACATACGTGTGCAGAAAGGCTTGGGCATGCCTCGGTTTTCGTTTGTGTAGCAGAAGAGCAGCGTAAAGGTTGAGACACAGAGTTGGCTGTAGGGACCGTCACCTCCCATCGCTGGAGAAAGGGCTGCAGCCCGACCACAGCACCTGCCTTGACATCCCGTTCGATTTTAGCATTATGTTAAGAAATGAGCAACAGCCCAGAAGGCAGAGTCTCGGCATCTGCTGAGAAGAACGTGCTGGGAAACAGATCTTCATGAAGAGATGACATTTCCTTGGTTGTCTTCCCTGGCCAAGGATGGCTGGGGATCATCAGCTGAGCAGATGCCGTAGCAGATGAGATTTCTCCACTTTGCAATGACCTTAGAAAACAGATTTTGGTAGATTAACCTGTAACTGAAAGTAAAAACGCCCATTTTGCCTTCTCACCTTTTTCTTTGTACCCGGTGACTTTGTTTCCCTAGAGAGAAGTGGGACGGCCGGCAGAAGCGTCACTGGCAGCTGGGCCACAGCAAGACGATTGCCTGAAGCAAGGGAACCCCCACTTGCAAGAGGACTTGGACAAGGTCAAGGCCAAGGTACACAGAGTCTGTGAACGTGTTCCTAGATTGGAGCTGTTCTTCTCCTTCAGTGACCGGAAGAGAAGAAAATCTGCTGAGAACAAGCACAGCAGAGATTTGTGTGAGGACATTCTGAGCTTCACCATCATTACAATTGTTTTCCAGCGGTTTTCACGGCTGTGATCTCCATCCAAACATCAGATTGGGTTTCACGGAGATTTTAGACCCCTCTGCCTAAGACAGATGTTGTTTTCCCCACATCCAGGTGTGTGAACTCTCCGCGCAGCTGGAGTTGCAGTCCCAAATATCTCTGCAGCTCAAAGCCACAATCCAGGAGCTGCAAGAGCTGGTGGCTCTTCTGCCACACGGCTTGGCCACTGCTGGGGGGGGTCAGACCCCAACAGCGCTTCGTGGGACCCGCCGTGAGCAGCCAAGGGAGGAGCAGCTGGAGCAGAGCAGGAGAGACCTGGATGCCAACGCGCAGAGAGCACGGAGCCTGCAGGACCTGAGCGATCGGCGACTCTGCCGTCGCGAGGCAAAGACTCTGGGCCAGAGCCGGGGACGGAGCGGGAGCCCGTCGCGCTCAGGTGAGCAGCTCCAGACGTGGTTCTGCAGCGCTCAGGCGGGGCAGGGGCTGCGGTTGGGTTTTGCTGGGGTGCCAGAGAGTGCAAGTCTTGTCTGTGCAATTCCTGGGCAGCTGGAGCCAGGAGAAAGACGTTCCTGGCTTGTCCTGCAGAGCACAGAGCACGTCCTGTTAGGTGGGCACCCAACTGACATGGGCTCTTGCTTCTTCTCTCCAGTCACCGCTGAACGTGGAACTGGATCTGCTGGGGATCCTCCCCAGCTACCTCCTGCTCTTCTGCCGAATGCAGATGAAGTCCGGGATCCCGCTTCCGGTGCAACACTGTCCGAGGTCGACAGTTTGGAAGAAGAATTGTTGGAGTGGTAGAAAGCGGTCATTAAAGCTCGCGAAGGTTCCTTTTCCGTGCCCGTCTGCTGTGCTTTCCCATGGCTGTCCCCTCCTGGGCCCCCCCAGCGCTGGGCTGAGCCGGGGGCAGCGGCTGGGGACAGCAAAGGCCCTGGAGCCCCCGCTGCCCTGCTCCCCCCGGGGGCTGTGGGGCCGCAGGGGCCGGCCCGGCTCTGGGGGGGCTGCCCAGGGCCCCTGCGCAGGCCTAGTCTGGCAACATTAGGCCTAGTCTTCTTACATTATGCCCAGGGGGTTCTCAAAGATTTTTGTTCCGCTTATTAACCCTTCTGGCTGCCATTTGGAGCCCTGAGGTGACTCTGGTGCCGCCATTTGGAGCCCTGAGGTGATTCTGGTGCTGCCATTTGGAGCCCTGAGGTGACTCTGGTGCCGCCATTTGGAGCCTTGAGGTCAGGGGCCCAAAACTGCCCCCAGGATTCGCGGTTTGGCCTCGCTGTGCCCAGCACGGCCCTCAGATCCCGTTCAGAAACTCCCTAAGCTGCAGATTCTTTTCCCTCTGACCTCTTCGTGCTGGGAAGTGGCTCAAAAGCCTCTTTTCTTTGGGGTAAGTTACATCCCACAGTGTATCAGTTCTAGGAGTGAACACGCTTGGGGGTCACCCCTTTGGTAAAGCGCTCCGAGGTTTACAGAGGACAGAGACGAGTGAAGCGTAACCGCTGGGTGTTATTTCCCTCTGCAAACTCCGCAGGGGAAGGTGCTGGTTGCACAGGTGACAGCCGAGAACGAGAAGTTACTCCAGGAAAGGAGGCGGCTCCTCCAGAAGATCAGTGACCAAGCTGGGAGCTGTAGTCCCTGCTCACTCCACAGCGCGATGCTTTCAAGAACAGTTCTTAAACTGGCAGGAAACACTGCTGCAGATTTGTGACGATTTCTGTCTCTCCAGATCCTACCTTGTTCTCCCATCGCTGTTCCTCAGCGACTGCAGGGCCCGGGCAGGGCTGTTCCCTCTGCCCACAGCCTCGTGTCAGGCACAGAATCAGAGAATCACCAAACGGTTTGTTTGGAGGGCCCTCCCCAGCTCCCCAGTGCCCCCCCTGCCATGAGCAGGGACATCTGCACCAGCTCAGGTTGCTCAGAGCCCCGTCCAGCCTGGCCTGGGATGTCTCCAGGGATGGTTCAGCCACCACCTCTCTGGCCAACCTGGGCCAGGCTCTCACCACCCTCAGGGCTGACAATTTCTACCTCACGTCCAGCCTAAATTTCCCCTCCTGTAGTATAAAACCATCACCTTTTGTCCTATTGCAGCAGGCCCTGCTTAAAAGTCTGTCCCCATCTTTCCTCTCAGCCACTTTTGAGTCCAGAAAGGCCGCACTAAGGTCTCCCTGGAGCTTCTCTTCTCCAGCTGAACCCCCAACTCTCCCAGCCTGTCCTCCCAGCAGAGCTGGTCCAGCCTCGGGTCATTTCTGGGGCTCCTCTGGCCCCTCTCCAGCAGGTCCATGTGTGTCCTGTGCTGAGGACCCAGAGCCGGACCAGCCCTGCAGGGGTTCTGCCCAGAGCGGAGCAGAGCGCTCTTTGTGATCCCCAGACCCCAGGATGTGGCTTTGGGGACACCCCCGGCCCCAAGTTGTGTGTCTCCGACCCCCCAGTGCAATCCGTGTGCATCCCAGCAGTGCCCAGACCCTTGGCCTTCCCCTCAGGCCTCGGAGGCCGCGGTTCCCCCCGAGGGCACGGCCAGGAGCTCTGATCCCCTCCGGGAGCACTCGCAGCCCCCCCATTCCCCACCGTGTCCGTCACGACTCCTCTGTGAGCCTGGACGAGGCTCTGAGCCTCTTCTGTCCCCGCAGCTCATGGCACGTCCCCTTCAGCCCCCTCCGGGTGCCCTCCCCTCCCCTGCCGGGGGGCTCAGGGTCCCTTCTGTCCCTCCCGGCACACTGACGTCAGAGAAGAATCATTTGGGTTGGAAAAATCATTGGGTTGGACCAACGAGTCCAACCGTTACCCCAGCCCTGCGATACCGAAAAGTCGGCAAAAAGACTCTTTAACGCAGTTTGGAAAGTGTTCCAAAGCAGCACTTTTATTACAGCGCACTCGGAGGATCGATCCTCTAACGGAGCGTGTGCGTGATTTGCACCTCTGGGGATTTATTCCGTACACCTAGTGCACATTCATTTGTCTCTACCAGTTAGTTAATGCCCTAAACATAACTGATTTACATAACCCCAGCCTTTGCTGGCAGTCCCTCTTTGGTATTCGAGGGTCTCCATCAGGGGTCTCTAGTTATCCCCTGTGCTCTTTGCGGCTGGCGCCCCCCCGGTGTCGGCTCCTTGGCCTGATTTCGTGAACAAGCGCGTTGTCACTTTGTGCTGCTGCTCGGCAAAAGTCACCCAGCTCTTTCTTCATTTAGTGGAACAATCCTCTTTCCCAGCTTGCAAGCCAAGGACATCCCGCTTTGCCTCATGTCCGGTCTCTATGGAGCTGTTGTTTCTCTGTTAGGTTTCTGTTACGTTATGCCCAGTCTTGCTACATTATGCCCAGGGGTTTCTCAAAGATTTTTTTGCTCTTATCAGCACCTCAAGGGCTTTCTTGGTGTGAGGTGATCCCGCCACCCCTCTGGCCGCCATTTGGAGCCCTGAGGTGACTCTGGTGCCGCCATTTGGAGCCCTGAGGTGATTCTGGTGCCGCCATTTGGAGCCCTGAGGTGATTCTGGGGCCGCCATTTGGAGCCCTGAGGTCAGGGGCCCAAAACTGCCCCCAGGATTCGCGGTTTGGCCTCGCTGTGCCCAGCACGGCCCTCAGATCCCGTTCAGAAACTCCCTGAGCTGCAGCTTCTTTTCCCTCTAAACTCTTTGTGCTGGGAAGCGGCTCAAAAGCCAGAAGATGGCCAAGAGGAGACCCCTTGGAGCAGCCGGCCTGCGATGGCCGCCCCGCAGAGCAGGTGGGCGCTGCTGGTGTCCACAGCTCTGGAGCCGCCTCTGCCCAGGCGTGGGGGGTTTGTGCCTGTTTCTCTGCAGAAATCCAGGGGAACTGTGCCCCGCTCGCTAGTGCTGTGCCTCTAATTGCTGTGGGGCGTCATTAGCTCCTTTCCCCATCAAAGGCCTGGGCGTACGGCTGAAGGCTGTGGAGGCCAAAGGGTCTGAGCTTGGAAAAGAAAATTCCCCTTTGAAAATGCACCGTGGCCGCAAGGAAAATAACTTGTGCCTCGTGTGTGTGAGGTGAGCTGTGGGGTTTGTGCAGCTCACAGCACCTGGAGCTGCAGCATTTGCTGTCGGTTCATCAAGAGCCGTGAGCAGCGGCTGTGAGCGACACCCTGGAGCCCACATCCCCCTGTCTGGCCCGTGTGCGCAGGGAGGTGCTGAGCACGGGGACCCTCCCCGCCGGCCTCTGCCCCCCAGCGCCCTGTGACGTCACTGAGCCGCCCATGACGTCAGCAAATGTGGTCACTAGAGCTGGGGCGCTGGCCGGGCCCCGCACACACAGCGCTGGTGGAGCTGGTGGAGCTGGTGCTACTGGTGGAGCTGGTGCTACTGGTGGAGCTGGTGATACTGGTAGAAGCTGGTGCTGCTGGTGGAGCTGGTGCCGCTGGTGCTGCTGGGGGAGCTGGTGGAGCTGGTGGAGCTGGTGCTACTGGTGGAACTGTTGCTGCTGGTGCTTCTGGTGAAGCTGGTGGAGCTGGTGCTGCTGGTGCTGGTTGTACTGGTGAAGCTGGTGGAGCTGGTGCTGCTGGTGCTGGTTGTACTGGTGGTGCAGGTGCTCCCAGTGGAGCTGGTAGAGCTGGTGCTGGTTGTACAGGTGAAGCTGGTGCTGGTGCTGCTGGTGGACCCTGTACCAGTGGTTGCTGGTGGATCTGCTGGTGCTGGTGCTGCTGGTGCTGGTGCTGCTGGTGGACCCTGTACCAGTGGTTGCTGGTGGTTCTGCTGAGCTGGTGGTGTTGGAGCTGGTGCTGCTGTAGCTGGTGCAGGTGGATCCGGTGCTGGTGGCGTTTGCTGCTGGTGGATCCGGTGCTGCCGGTGGTGGCTCAGCCCGCAGGCAGCTGCCCGTCCCTGCCGCTCCTCGGGGTCGGCTCCTCCGTTGGCAGCGCCCGCCAGGCCCCGCAGGCAGCGCTCCCGGCAGCGGCCAGCGCAGCAGAGCACATCGCAGCGCCATGGAAAGGCTCTTGCGGTTCCTGCGGCGCAGGACGGCGCGGGTGACGCCCCTGACCCCCGGGAGCAGCGATGGCAACGAGCCCCAGCCGCAGGTTCGGGACGAGCTGTGGCTGGGAGAAGCCGCCAACGAGAGCAACAGCGCTGGGCCGGAGGTGAGTAACATCAGGGATTTTGGTGCAGAGTCTTCCTTCTAGGGCTATATTGCACGCTGATGCCAAATCTGACTTTTCCATGAGCAAAGCCTAACGCAGACTTGTTGAAAACTCTTTATAATCTGACGTCAAGTTGGTCCCAGTTCCTCTGCTGCGAGTACGAAATGCTGCCGCTCTCTCCTCTTTTGAGCTGGTCTCCTGAGTTCTGTCCCTTTGTGTTCTTTGGCTTTGAACAGGCAGAAGATGCCAGGGCCCCAGAATCGACAGCGGGGTCGGGTCCATCCTCTTTCTGCCGGATCCATGGAAGGTGTCACACATCAGAAAGTGTCGACGTGTGGTGGTTCCAGAGAGACTGTGAGCAACGGCTCCACGTGGACATGCGCGTGTCTGAGGTGCTGGAAGCCAACGGGCGCTTGGACGAGGAGCTGAACCAAGCCAAAACAAACGCTACACGTCTGGAAATAGAAGTGAACCTACTGAAAAAAGCCCTGGGGAAAAAGACGGTGGCTTTAAGAAGCACAACGGAAGAATTACGCCAGGCCCGGCAGCAGTCCCAGGAGTGGCAGGCTCTGTACTGTCAGCGGGATCAGGAGAGGAAAGATGCCGTCCAGAGGGCAGAAGGGCTGCAGGAACAAGTGGCCCAGCTGCAAGGTGAAAACCTTCAGCTCCGTCAGCAGCTGGGGGACGCGCAGAACAAGGCGGCCCAAGAACCACTGGTGAGTGACGCCTTCACGTGCCCGGCCGACATAGTAGAACAGGAGTGAGGTGAGCGCTGGCCGAGAATGACCCAGAGGAGAGCAGCTCCCGAGGCTCTCGGGCGCTTCCAACAACCAGCGGGTAGAACCCACGCGCCTGGGACTCCATCACCAGGCTTGGTTCTTTGTCCTGGTTTTGCTGGAATTGCGGAAGGTTCTGGCAAGCCTTGAGACACGCTTATAGACACATACGTGTGCAGAAAGGCTTGGGCATGCCTCTGTTTTCGTTTGTGTAGCAGAAGAGAAGCGTAAAGGTTGAGACACAGAGTTGGCTGTAGGGACCGTCACCTCCCATCACTGGAGAAAGGGCTGCAGCCCGACCACAGCACCTGCCTTGACATCCCGTTCGATTTTAGCATTATGTTAAGAAATGAGCAACAGCCCAGAAGGCAGAGTCTCGGCATCTGCTGAGAAGAACGTGCTGGGAAACAGATCTTCATGAAGAGATGACATTTCCTTGGTTGTCTTCCCTGGCCAAGGATGGCTGGGGATCATCAGCTGAGCAGATGCCGTAGCAGATGAGATTTCTCCACTTTGCAATGACCTTAGAAAACAGATTTTGGTAGATTAACCTGTAACTGAAAGTAAAAACGCCCATTTTGCCTTCTTTGTTTCCCTAGAGAGAAGTGGGACGGCCGGCAGAAGCGTCACTGGCAGCTGGGCCACAGCAAGACGATTGCCTGAAGCAAGGGAACCCCCACTTGCAAGAGGACTTGGACAAGGTCAAGGCCAAGGTACACAGAGTCTGTGAACGTGTTCCTAGATTGGAGCTGTTCTTCTCCTTCAGTGACCGGAAGAGAAGAAAATCTGCTGAGAACAAGCACAGCAGAGATTTGTGTGAGGACATTCTGAGCTTCACCATCATTACAATTGTTTTCCAGCGGTTTTCACGGCTGTGATCTCCATCCAAACATCAGATTGGGTTTCACAGAGATTTTAGACCCCTCTGCCTAAGACAGATGTTGTTTTCCCCACATCCAGGTGTGTGAACTCTCCGCGCAGCTGGAGTTGCAGTCCCAAATATCTCTGCAGCTCAAAGCCACAATCCAGGAGCTGCAAGAGCTGGTGGCTCTTCTGCCACACGGCTTGGCCACTGCTGGGGGGGGTCAGACCCCAACAGCGCTTCGTGGGACCCGCCGTGAGCAGCCAAGGGAGGAGCAGCTGGAGCAGAGCAGGAGAGACCTGGATGCCAACGCGCAGAGAGCACGGAGCCTGCAGGACCTGAGCGATCGGCGACTCTGCCGTCGCGAGGCAAAGACTCTGGGCCAGAGCCGGGGACGGAGCGGGAGCCCGTCGCGCTCAGGTGAGCAGCTCCAGACGTGGTTCTGCAGCGCTCAGGCGGGGCAGGGCCTGCGGTTGGGTTTTGCTGGGGTGCCAGAGAGTGCAAGTCTTGTCTGTGCAATTCCTGGGCAGCTGGAGCCAGGAGAAAGACGTTCCTGGCTTGTCCTGCAGAGCACAGAGCACGTCCTGTTAGGTGGGCACCCAACTGACATGGGCTCTTGCTTCTTCTCTCCAGTCACCGCTGAACGTGGAACTGGATCTGCTGGGGATCCTCCCCAGCTACCTCCTGCTCTTCTGCCGAATGCAGATGAAGTCCGGGATCCCGCTTCCGGTGCAACACTGTCCGAGGTCGACAGTTTGGAAGAAGAATTGTTGGAGTGGTAGAAAGCGGTCATTAAAGCTCGCGAAGGTTCCTTTTCCGTGCCCGTCTGCTGTGCTTTCCCATGGCTGTCCCCTCCTGGGCCCCCCCAGCGCTGGGCTGAGCCGGGGGCAGCGGCTGGGGACAGCAAAGGCCCTGGAGCCCCCGCTGCCCTGCTCCCCCCGGGGGCTGTGGGGCCGCAGGGGCCGGCCCGGCTCTGGGGGGGCTGCCCAGGGCCCCTGCGCAGGCCTAGTCTGGCAACATTAGGCCTAGTCTTCTTACATTATGCCCAGGGGGTTCTCAAAGATTTTTGTTCCGCTTATTAACCCTTCTGGCTGCCATTTGGAGCCCTGAGGTGACTCTGGTGCCGCCATTTGGAGCCCTGAGGTCAGGGGCCCAAAACTGCCCCCAGGATTCGCGGTTTGGCCTCGCTGTGCCCAGCACGGCCCTCAGATCCCGTTCAGAAACTCCCTGAGCTGCAGCTTCTTTTCCCTCTGACCTCTTTGTGCTGGGAAGTGGCTCAAAAGCCAGAAGATGGCCAAGAGGAGACCCCTTGGAGCAGCCGGCCTGCGATGGCCGCCCCGCAGAGCAGGTGGGCGCTGCTGGTGTCCACAGCTCTGGAGCCGCCTGTGCCCAGGCGTGGGGGGTTTGTGCCTGTTTCTCTGCAGAAATCCAGGGGAACTGTGCCCCGCTCGCTAGTGCTGTGCCTCTAATTGCTGTGGGGCGTCATTAGCTCCTTTCCCCATCAAAGGCCTGGGCGTACGGCTGAAGGCTGTGGAGGCCAAAGGGTCTGAGCTTGGAAAAGAAAATTCCCCTTTGAAAATGCACCGTGGCCGCAAGGAAAATAACTTGTGCCTCGTGTGTGTGAGGTGAGCTGTGGGGTTTGTGCAGCTCACAGCACCCTGAGCTGCAGCATTTGCTGTCGGTTCATCAAGAGCCGTGAGCAGCGGCTGTGAGCGACACCCTGGAGCCCACATCCCCCTGTCTGGCCCGTGTGCGCAGGGAGGTGCTGAGCACGGGGACCCTCCCCGCCGGCCTCTGCCCCCCAGCGCCCTGTGACGTCACTGAGCCGCCCATGACGTCAGCAAATGCGGTCACTAGAGCTGGGGCGCTGGCCGGGCCCCGCACACACAGCGCTGGTGGAGCTGGTGGAGCTGGTGCTACTGGTGGAGCTGGTGCTGCTGGTGCTACTGGTGGAACTGGTGCTACTGGTGGAGCTGTTGCTGCTGGTGCTTCTGGTGAAGCTGGTGGAGCTGGTGCTGCTGGTGCTGGTTGTACTGGTGGTGCAGGTGCTCCCAGTGGAGCTGGTGCTGGTTGTACTGGTGTTGCTGGTGGAGCTGGTGCTGCTGGTGCTGGTTGTGCTGGTGGTGCAGGTGCTCCCAGTGGAGCTGGTAGAGCTGGTGCTGGTGCTGCTGGTGGACCCTGTACCAGTGGTTGCTGGTGGTTCTGCTGAGCTGGTGGCGTTGGAGCTGGTGCTGCTGTAGTTGGTGCAGGTGGATCCGGTGCTGGTGGCGTTTGCTGCTGGTGGATCCGGTGCTGCCGGTGGTGGCTCAGCCCGCAGGCAGCTGCCCGTCCCTGCCGCTCCTCGGGGTCGGCTCCTCCGTTGGCAGCGCCCGCCAGGCCCCGCAGGCAGCGCTCCCGGCAGCGGCCAGCGCAGCAGAGCACATCCCAGCGCCATGGAAAGGCTCTTGCGGTTCCTGCGGCGCAGGACGGCGCGGGTGACGCCCCTGACCCCCAGGAGCAGCGATGGCAACGAGCCCCAGCCGCAGGTTCGGGACGAGCTGTGGCTGGGAGAAGGCGCCAACGAGAGCAACAGCGCTGGGCCGGAGGTGAGTAACATCAGGGATTTTGGTGCAGAGTCTTCCTTCTAGGGCTATATTGCACGCTGATGCCAAATCTGACTTTTCCATGAGCAAAGCCTAACGCAGAGTTGTTGAAAACTCTTTATAATCTGACGTCAAGTTGGTCCCAGTTCCTCTGCTGCGAGTACGAAATGCTGCCGCTCTCTCCTCTTTTGAGCTGGTCTCCTGAGTTCTGTCCCTTTGTGTTCTTTGGCTTTGAACAGGCAGAAGATGCCAGGGCCCCAGAATCGACAGCGGGGTCGGGTCCATCCTCTTTCTGCCGGATCCATGGAAGGTGTCACACATCAGAAAGTGTCGACGTGTGGTGGTTCCAGAGAGACTGTGAGCAACGGCTCCACGTGGACATGCGCGTGTCTGAGGTGCTGGAAGCCAACGGGCGCTTGGACGAGGAGCTGAACCAAGCCCAAACAAACGCTACACGTCTGGAAATAGAAGTGAACCTACTGAAAAAAGCCCTGGGGAAAAAGACGGTGGCTTTAAGAAGCACAACGGAAGAATTACGCCAGGCCCGGCAGCAGTCCCAGGAGTGGCAGGCTCTGTACTGTCAGCGGGATCAGGAGAGGAAAGATGCCGTCCAGAGGGCAGAAGGGCTGCAGGAACAAGTGGCCCAGCTGCAAGGTGAAAACCTTCAGCTCCGTCAGCAGCTGGGGGACGCGCAGAACAAGGCGGCCCAAGAACCACTGGTGAGTGACGCCTTCACGTGCCCGGCCGACATAGTAGAACAGGAGTGAGGTGAGCGCTGGCCGAGAATGACCCAGAGGAGAGCAGCTCCCGAGGCTCTCGGGCGCTTCCAACAACCAGCGGGTAGAACCCACGCGCCTGGGACTCCATCACCGGGCTTGGTTCTTTGTCCTGGTTTTGCTGGAATTGCGGAAGGTTCTGGCAAGCCTTGAGACACGCTTATAGACACATACGTGTGCAGAAAGGCTTGGGCATGCCTCGGTTTTCGTTTGTGTAGCAGAAGAGCAGCGTAAAGGTTGAGACACAGAGTTGGCTGTAGGGACCGTCACCTCCCATCACTGGAGAAAGGGCTGCAGCCCGACCACAGCACCTGCCTTGACATCCCGTTCGATTTTAGCATTATGTTAAGAAATGAGCAACAGCCCAGAAGGCAGAGTCTCGGCATCTGCTGAGAAGAACGTGCTGGGAAACAGATCTTCATGAAGAGATGACATTTCCTTGGTTGTCTTCCCTGGCCAAGGCTGGCTGGGGATCATCAGCTGAGCAGATGCCGTAGCAGATGAGATTTCTCCACTTTGCAATGACCTTAGAAAACAGATTTTGGTAGATTAACCTGTAACTGAAAGTAAAAACGCCCATTTTGCCTTCTCACCTTTTTCTTTGTACCCGGTGACTTTGTTTCCCTAGAGAGAAGTGGGACGGCCGGCAGAAGCGTCACTGGCAGCTGGGCCACAGCAAGACGATTGCCTGAAGCAAGGGAACCCCCACTTGCAAGAGGACTTGGACAAGGTCAAGGCCAAGGTACACAGAGTCTGTGAACGTGTTCCTAGATTGGAGCTGTTCTTCTCCTTCAGTGACCGGAAGAGAAGAAAATCTGCTGAGAACAAGCACAGCAGAGATTTGTGTGAGGACATTCTGAGCTTCAACATCATTACAATTGTTTTCCAGCGGTTTTCACGGCTGTGATCTCCATCCAAACATCAGATTGGGTTTCACGGAGATTTTAGACCCCTCTGCCTAAGACAGATGTTGTTTTCCCCACATCCAGGTGTGTGAACTCTCCGCGCAGCTGGAGTTGCAGTCCCAAATATCTCTGCAGCTCAAAGCCACAATCCAGGAGCTGCAAGAGCTGGTGGCTCTTCTGCCACACGGCTTGGCCACTGCTGGGGGGGGTCAGACCCCAACAGCGCTTCGTGGGACCCGCCGTGAGCAGCCAAGGGAGGAGCAGCTGGAGCAGAGCAGGAGAGACCTGGATGCCAACGCGCAGAGAGCACGGAGCCTGCAGGACCTGAGCGATCGGCGACTCTGCCGTCGCGAGGCAAAGACTCTGGGCCAGAGCCGGGGACGGAGCGGGAGCCCGTCGCGCTCAGGTGAGCAGCTCCAGACGTGGTTCTGCAGCGCTCAGGCGGGGCAGGGGCTGCGGTTGGGTTTTGCTGGGGTGCCAGAGAGTGCAAGTCTTGTCTGTGCAATTCCTGGGCAGCTGGAGCCAGGAGAAAGACGTTCCTGGCTTGTCCTGCAGAGCACAGAGCACGTCCTGTTAGGTGGGCACCCAACTGACATGGGCTCTTGCTTCTTCTCTCCAGTCACCGCTGAACGTGGAACTGGATCTGCTGGGGATCCTCCCCAGCTACCTCCTGCTCTTCTGCCGAATGCAGATGAAGTCCGGGATCCCGCTTCCGGTGCAACACTGTCCGAGGTCGACAGTTTGGAAGAAGAATTGTTGGAGTGGTAGAAAGCGGTCATTAAAGCTCGCGAAGGTTCCTTTTCCGTGCCCGTCTGCTGTGCTTTCCCATGGCTGTCCCCTCCTGGGCCCCCCCAGCGCTGGGCTGAGCCGGGGGCAGCGGCTGGGGACAGCAAAGGCCCTGGAGCCCCCGCTGCCCTGCTCCCCCCGGGGGCTGTGGGGCCGCAGGGGCCGGCCCGGCTCTGGGGGGGCTGCCCAGGGCCCCTGCGCAGGCCTAGTCTGGCAACATTAGGCCTAGTCTTCTTACATTATGCCCAGGGGGTTCTCAAAGATTTTTGTTCCGCTTATTAACCCTTCTGGCTGCCATTTGGAGCCCTGAGGTGACTCTGGTGCCGCCATTTGGAGCCCTGAGGTCAGGGGCCCAAAACTGCCCCCAGGATTCGCGGTTTGGCCTCGCTGTGCCCAGCACGGCCCTCAGATCCCGTTCAGAAACTCCCTGAGCTGCAGCTTCTTTTCCCTCTGAACTCTTTGTGCTGGGAAGTGGCTCAAAAGCCTCTTTTCTTTGGGGTAAGTTACATCCCATAGTGTATCAGTTCTAGGAGTGAACACGCTTGGGGGTCACCCCTTTGGTAAAGCGCTCCGAGGTTTACAGAGGACAGAGACGAGTGAAGCGTAACCGCTGGGTGTTATTTCCCTCTGCAAAACTCCGCAGGGGAAGGTGCTGGTTGCACAGGTGACGGCCGAGAACGAGAAGTTACTCCAGGAAAGGAGGCGGCTCCTCCAGAAGATCAGTGACCAAGCTGGGAGCTGTAGTCCCTGCTCACTCCACAGCGCGATGCTTTCAAGAACAGTTCTTAAACTGGCAGGAAACACTGCTGCAGATTTGTGACGACTTCTGTCTCTCCAGATCCTGCCTTGTTCTCCCATCGCTGTTCCTCAGCGACTGCAGGGCCCGGGCAGGGCTGTTCCCTCTGCCCACAGCCTCGTGTCAGGCACAGAATCAGAGAATCACAGAACAGTTTGTTTGGAGGGACCTCCCCAGCTCCCCAGAGCCCCCCCTGCCATGAGCAGGGACATCTGCACCAGCTCAGGTTGCTCAGAGCCCCGTCCAGCCTGGCCTGGGATGTCTCCAGGGATGGTTCAGCCACCACCTCTCTGGCCAACCTGGGCCAGGCTCTCACCACCCTCAGGGCCGACAATTTCTACCTCACGTCCAGCCTGAATCTCCCTTCCTGTAGTATAAAACCATCACCTTTTGTCCTATTGCAGCAGGCCCTGCTTAAAAGTCTGTCCCCATCTTTCCTCTCAGCCACTTTTGAGTCCAGAAAGGCCACACTAAGGTCTCCCCGGAGCTTCTCTTCTCCAGCTGAACCCCCAGCTCTCCCAGCCTGTCCTCCCAGCAGAGCTGGTCCAGCCTCGGGTCATTTCTGGGGCTCCTCTGGCCCCTCTCCAGCAGGTCCATGTGTGTCCTGTGCTGAGGACCCAGAGCCGGACCAGCCCTGCAGGGGTTCTCACCAGAGCGGAGCAGAGCGCTCTTTGTGATCCCCAGACCCCAGGGTGTGGCTTTGGGGACACCCCCGGCCCCAAGTTGTGTGTCTCCGACCCCCCAGTGCAATCCGTGTGCATCCCAGCAGTGCCCAGACCCTTGGCCTTCCCCTCAGGCCTCGGAGGCCGCGGTTCCCCCCGAGGGCACGGCCAGGAGCTCTGATCCCCTCCGGGAGCACTCGCAGCCCCCCCATTCCCCACCGTGTCCGTCACGACTCCTCTGTGAGCCTGGACGAGGCTCTGAGCCTCTTCTGTCCCCGCAGCTCATGGCACGTCCCCTTCAGCCCCCTCCGGGTGCCCTCCCCTCCCCTGCCGGGGGGCTCAGGGTCCCTTCTGTCCCTCCCGGCACACTGAGGTCAGAGAAGAATCATTTGGGTTGGAAAAGCCCCTCAAGACCAACGAGTCCAACCGTTACCCCAGCCCTGCGATACCGAAAAGTCGGCAAAAAGACTCTTTAACACAGTTTGGAAAGTGTTCCAAAGCAGCACTTTTATTACAGCGCACTCGGAGGATCGATCCTCTAACGGAGCGTGTGCGTGATTTGCACCTCTGGGGATTTATTCCGTACACCTAGTGCACATTCATTTGTCTCTACCAGTTAGTTAATGCCCTAAACATAACTGATTTACATAACCCCAGCCTTTGCTGGCAGTCCCTCTTTGGTATTCGAGGGTCTCCATCAGGGGTCTCTAGTTATCCCCTGTGCTCTTCGCGGCTGGCGCCCCCCCGGTGTCGGCTCCTTGGCCTGATTTCGTGAACAAGCGCGTTGTCACTTTGTGCTGCTGCTCGGCAAAAGTCACCCAGCTCTTTCTTCATTTAGTGGAACAATCCTCTTTCCCAGCTTGCAAGCCAAGGACATCCTGCTTTGCCTCATGTCCGGTCTCTATGGAGCTGTTGTTTCTCTGTTAGGTTTCTGTTACATTATGCCCAGTCTTGCTACATTATGCCCAGGGGTTTCTCAAAGATTTTTTTGCTCTTATCAGCACCTCAAGGGCTTTCTTGGTGTGAGGTGATCCCGCCACCCCTCTGGCCGCCATGTTGAGCCCTGAGGTGACTCTGGTGCCGCCATTTGGAGCCCTGAGGTGATTCTGGTGCCGCCATTTGGAGCCCTGAGGTGATTCTGGTGCCGCCATTTGGAGCCCTGAGGTCAGGGGCCCAAAACTGCCCCCAGGATTCGCGGTTTGGCCTCGCTGTGCCCAGCACGGCCCTCAGATCCCGTTCAGAAACTCCCTGAGCTGCAGCTTCTTTTCCCTCTGAACTCTTTGTGCTGGGAAGTGGCTCAAAAGCCAGAAGATGGCCAAGAGGAGACCCCTTGGAGCAGCCGGCCTGCGATGGCCGCCCCGCAGAGCAGGTGGGCGCTGCTGGTGTCCACAGCTCTGGAGCCGCCTCTGCCCAGGCGTGGGGGGTTTGTGCCTGTTTCTCTGCAGAAATCCAGGGGAACTGTGCCCCGCTCGCTAGTGCTGTGCCTCTAATTGCTGTGGGGCGTCATTAGCTCCTTTCCCCATCAAAGGCCTGGGCGTACGGCTGAAGGCTGTGGAGGCCAAAGGGTCTGAGCTTGGAAAAGAAAATTCCCCTTTGAAAATGCACCGTGGCCGCAAGGAAAATAACTTGTGCCTCGTGTGTGTGAGGTGAGCTGTGGGGTTTGTGCAGCTCACAGCACCTTGAGCTGCAGCATTTGCTGTCGGTTCATCAAGAGCCGTGAGCAGCGGCTGTGAGCGACACCCTGGAGCCCACATCCCCCTGTCTGGCCCGTGTGCGCAGGGAGGTGCTGAGCACGGGGACCCTCCCCGCCGGCCTCTGCCCCCCAGCGCCCTGTGACGTCACTGAGCCGCCCATGACGTCAGCAAATGCGGTCACTAGAGCTGGGGCGCTGGCCGGGCCCCGCACACACAGCGCTGGTGGAGCTGGTGGAGCTGGTGCTACTGGTGGAGCTGGTGCTACTGGTGGAGCTGGTGCTACTGGTGCTACTGGTGGAACTGGTGCTACTGGTGGAGCTGTTGCTGCTGGTGCTTCTGGTGAAGCTGGTGGAGCTGGTGCTGCTGGTGCTGGTTGTACTGGTGGTGCAGGTGCTCCCAGTGGAGCTGGTGCTGGTTGTACTGGTGTTGCTGGTGGAGCGGGTGCTGCTGGTGCTGGTTGTACTGGTGGTGCAGGTGCTCCCAGTGGTGCTGGTAGAGGTGGTGCTGGTCGTACAGGTGAAGCTGGTGCTGGTGCTGCTGGTGGACCCTGTACCAGTGGTTGCTGGTGGATCTGCTGGTGCTGGTGCTGCTGGTGGACCCTGTACCAGTGGTTGCTGGTGGTTCTGCTGAGCTGGTGGCGTTGGAGCTGGTGCTGCTGTAGTTGGTGCAGGTGGATCCGGTGCTGGTGGCGTTTGCTGCTGGTGGATCCGGTGCTGCCGGTGGTGGCTCAGCCCGCAGGCAGCTGCCCGTCCCTGCCGCTCCTCGGGTCGGCTCCTCCGTTGGCAGCGCCTGCCAGGCCCCGCAGGCAGCGCTCCCGGCAGCGGCCAGCACAGCAGAGCACATCCCAGCGCCATGGAAAGGCTCTTGCGGTTCCTGCGGCGCAGGACGGCGCGGGTGACGCCCCTGACCCCCGGGAGCAGCGATGGCAACGAGCCCCAGCCGCAGGTTCGGGACGAGCTGTGGCTGGGAGAAGGCGCCAACGAGAGCAACAGCGCTGGGCCGGAGGTGAGTAACATCAGGGATTTTGGTGCAGAGTCTTCCTTCTAGGGCTATATTGCACGCTGATGCCAAATCTGACTTTTCCATGAGCAAAGCCTAACGCAGACTTGTTGAAAACTCTTTATAATCTGACGTCAAGTTGGTCCCAGTTCCTCTGCTGCGAGTACGAAATGCTGCCGCTCTCTCCTCTTTTGAGCTGGTCTCCTGAGTTCTGCCCCTTTGTGTTCTTTGGCTTTGAACAGGCAGAAGATGCCAGGGCCCCAGAATCGACAGCGGGGTCGGGTCCATCCTCTTTCTGCCGGATCCATGGAAGGTGTCACACATCAGAAAGTGTCGATGTGTGGTGGTTCCAGAGAGACTGTGAGCAACGGCTCCACGTGGACATGCGCGTGTCTGAGATGCTGGAAGCCAACGGGCGCTTGGACGAGGAGCTGAACAAAGCCAAAACAAACGCTACACGTCTGGAAATAGAAGTGAACCTACTGAAAAAAGCCCTGGGGAAAAAGACGGTGGCTTTAAGAAGCACAACGGAAGAATTACGCCAGGCCCGGCAGCAGTCCCAGGAGTGGCAGGCTCTGTACTGTCAGCGGGATCAGGAGAGGAAAGATGCCGTCCAGAGGGCAGAAGGGCTGCAGGAACAAGTGGCCCAGCTGCAAGGTGAAAACCTTCAGCTCCGTCAGCAGCTGGGGGACGCGCAGAACAAGGCGGCCCAAGAACCACTGGTGAGTGACGCCTTCACGTGCCCGGCCGACATAGTAGAACAGGAGTGAGGTGAGCGCTGGCCGAGAATGACCCAGAGGAGAGCAGCTCCCGAGGCTCTCGGGCGCTTCCAACAACCAGCGGGTAGAACCCACGCGCCTGGGACTCCATCACCGGGCTTGGTTCTTTGTCCTGGTTTTGCTGGAATTGCGGAAGGTTCTGGCAAGCCTTGAGACACGCTTATAGACACATACGTGTGCAGAAAGGCTTGGGCATGCCTCGGTTTTCGTTTGTGTAGCAGAAGAGCAGCGTAAAGGTTGAGACACAGAGTTGGCTGTAGGGACCGTCACCTCCCATCACTGGAGAAAGGGCTGCAGCCTGACCACAGCACCTGCCTTGACATCCCGTTCGATTTTGGCACTATGTTGAGAAATGAGCAACAGCCCAGAAGGCAGAGTCTCGTCATCTGCTGAGAAGAACGTGCTGGGAAACAGATCTTCATGAAGAGATGACATTTCCTTGGTTGTCTTCCCTGGCCAAGGATGGCTGGGGATCATCAGCTGAGCAGATGCCGTAGCAGATGAGATTTCTCCACTTTGCAATGACCTTAGAAAACAGATTTTGGTAGATTAACCTGTAACTGAAAGTAAAAACGCCCATTTTGCCTTCTCACCTTTTTCTTTGTACCCGGTGACTTTGTTTCCCTAGAGAGAAGTGGGACGGCCGGCAGAAGCGTCACTGGCAGCTGGGCCACAGCAAGACGATTGCCTGAAGCAAGGGAACCCCCACTTGCAAGAGGACTTGGACAAGGTCAAGGCCAAGGTACACAGAGTCTGTGAACGTGTTCCTAGATTGGAGCTGTTCTTCTCCTTCAGTGACCGGAAGAGAAGAAAATCTGCTGAGAACAAGCACAGCAGAGATTTGTGTGAGGACATTCTGAGCTTCAACATCATTACAATTGTTTTCCAGCGGTTTTCACGGCTGTGATCTCCATCCAAACATCAGATTGGGTTTCACGGAGATTTTAGACCCCTCTGCCTAAGACAGATGTTGTTTTCCCCACATCCAGGTGTGTGAACTCTCCGCGCAGCTGGAGTTGCAGTCCCAAATATCTCTGCAGCTCAAAGCCACAATCCAGGAGCTGCAAGAGCTGGTGGCTCTTCTGCCACACGGCTTGGCCACTGCTGGGGGGGGTCAGACCCCAACAGCGCTTCGTGGGACCCGCCGTGAGCAGCCAAGGGAGGAGCAGCTGGAGCAGAGCAGGAGAGACCTGGATGCCAACGCGCAGAGAGCACGGAGCCTGCAGGACCTGAGCGATCGGCGACTCTGCCGTCGCGAGGCAAAGACTCTGGGCCAGAGCCGGGGACGGAGCGGGAGCCCGTCGCGCTCAGGTGAGCAGCTCCAGACGTGGTTCTGCAGCGCTCAGGCGGGGCAGGGCCTGCGGTTGGGTTTTGCTGGGGTGCCAGAGAGTGCAAGTCTTGTCTGTGCAATTCCTGGGCAGCTGGAGCCAGGAGAAAGACGTTCCTGGCTTGTCCTGCAGAGCACAGAGCACGTCCTGTTAGGTGGGCACCCAACTGACATGGGCTCTTGCTTCTTCTCTCCAGTCACCGCTGAACGTGGAACTGGATCTGCTGGGGATCCTCCCCAGCTACCTCCTGCTCTTCTGCCGAATGCAGATGAAGTCCGGGATCCCGCTTCCGGTGCAACACTGTCCGAGGTCGACAGTTTGGAAGAAGAATTGTTGGAGTGGTAGAAAGCGGTCATTAAAGCTCGCGAAGGTTCCTTTTCCGTGCCCGTCTGCTGTGCTTTCCCATGGCTGTCCCCTCCTGGGCCCCCCCAGCGCTGGGCTGAGCCGGGGGCAGCTCAACCCCAACACCTACTTTTCAATTAATCTCCCCGCCTTCTCAGTGTCCCTGAGAAGCTGTAACCATGACTTGAGCTCCATTCCTCAAAGCCTGCTTGCCTCCAGCTTCAATTCCAAGATATTTTTTTTCCCATTCTGTCACACTCTTTTGTATCCATGCTAAAATCCAGCATTAAAAATATTTGCTTGGAATTTGTCCTGTTGCTCTCCACTTGTCACACCCATCTCAAAACAATTTTGAGTGATCTTTTACCAAATGATGTCGTCTTCTGCACCCAGATCTTCTCTGCTTGGGCTACTTGGGGGCAAGGACTCCTGAAACTGTGGGGTTTTTTATTTTCAACTTTATTTTTTTCATCCTGAAAGTCTCCTAATGTTTCTCTGCCAAGAAAGGCAACGTGTTTGTGTCCGTGCAGGTGAAGTTCAGCGGTTGTCTGCCACATTTTGGGTCTCCCTGTGGAGAGGGCAGTGGGTGGATGGGGACACCTCCCCAGAACGTCCCCTGTGACACAGGCCATGGTCACCTGCAGCCCCTCTGTGACACGGGCTGCGGTGACGGTGGGACACCCCCTCTTCACCGGGACACCCCAACCCACACGTTCCTTGAGCCGGGGACGAGCCCAAGTGTGGGGCAGCTCTGGCCACCGCCCTGCTCTGCATCAGGAGAAGGTGGTGGCAGTGACAGCAGATCTGGGGCTGTGTGGGGAAGGAGGAGGAGGAGGTCAGCCAGGAGCAGCTGCAGCCATGGAGTGGTTCTCCTCTGCCATCCTCCACGCGCTCTCTCCACGCCTGGCAGAATTCACCAGGAACGGTAAGTGCTGCCAGAAGGTCTGTGCTCAAGGCAGGTCACCTCCTTCTGAAGAACTTTCTAATGACTTGTCATGAGTTTGGCTTCTGTCTGGAAGCACAGCCACTGAGGGGAGGACAGGCTGTGGGCCCGGGGACACCTTCCCACCAGGGATGGGAGGACGTCCTTGAGCAAAACCTTCTCACGTCTTTGAGGACAGACCTTTGTCCCCAGCATGAGAGGTCTTCTCATAGCAGGGCCTGTTGCAATAGGACAAAAGGTGATGGTTTTAAACTAAAGGAGGCAAGATTAAGGCTGGATGTGAGGAAGAAATTGTCGGCCCTGAGGGTGGTGAGAGCCTGGCCCAGGTTGGCCAGAGAGGTGGTGGCTGAACCATCCCTGGAGACATCCCAGGCCAGGCTGGACGGGGCTCTGAGCAACCTGAGCTGGTGCAGATGTCCCTGCTCATGGCAGGGGGGGCACTGGGGAGCTGGGAAGGGCCTTCAATACAAATTATCCTGTGATTCTATGGGGACACAGTTAAAACTCAGCTCTGCAGGGCAGGTCCTGCACAGCTGACTTCAGGGGGAGGATGGTGTGAGGTGACACTGCATCTGCTGGCCTGGCGAGGTGGTGGCTTATTGACTTCAAGCATGGCCGTTGTCCTCTTCTTCCGCAGACGTGGCAAAGATTTGGGACTGTGTGTCAGAGAGCTATCGCCAAGAGCTGCTGCTGAACAAGGTCGGGCTGCCTTCCTCTTCCTCCCTCAGCCCCTGATGTGTCCTGACCCTCCTTGCCCATTGTTCCTCCCCCACCTTTGAAAGCAGAAGAAATGCCCCAGAAGGACCCTGCAGTCGACAGCTTTGCCAGGGAGCAACCTTTGGGTGCATAGAGAGAAAAAGCAAAGCCCTGCGGTAGATGGAGGAGAACCTGGGCCTTCTTTGGAGGCTTCCCCAGCCCTGCTGGAGGGGGAATGGCCAGAGCCTGAGCAGCGTCCAGGGCTCTTCCCAGGCGTTGTCCCTCCTCGGACCTTCTCAGGCTCCAGAAGTGTGTTCTCAGGCTCCGGTGCGTCCTGCTTGTCCTTCGCCTTGCACACCCTGGGAAGAGGAGGGTGGAGAGAAAAGGGAAAGGAACAGTCTCCTCAGAACAGTCTCCTTCTCTGAGACATTCAAACCCGCCTGGACCGACCTGTGTGATCTGCTCTGGTGACCCTGCGTGAGCAGCGCTGGGCTGGGGGATCTGCAGAGTCCTGCAGCCCAACCAGGCTGGGATTCTGTAATCTGGAGGACAAGGCTCTTCTCCAAAGCTTCCCAATGTGCCCCACATGGCCCCTGAGGACCGCAGGGGTGGACAGGCCAGCAGTTCAGATTTAGCGTGTCCAAAGTCTTCATGCCGTTCTCCCATTGGAACAATTTCAACTTATGTTTCTTTCCCACTCCTGTTTGCAGACTGTCAGGCTAACAGGCTTGGGCACCATCTGCCTCAGGGAAGAGGACTTTCGTGATGAGAACAAGGTCTGTTTCAAGGTCCAGAGACCCATGTTCCACCTGGACGAGCCAGTTTGGGTGTGGAACAAGCACCGCTACGGGACCAGCTCATGGCCTGGTAAGAAGAGACCTCCAGACCTGTGCTTCCCCCTTTATCACCACTGAGGTCCCTGCCACCCCTGAAGCCCTGCCAGGGCTCTCTGGGTGTCATGGGTGATGATGGCTCATGGAGAGCAATTTCTTGGAGATGTTCCTGCAAATCCCCCTGCGGTGATGGAGCTGGTGCTCCCCATTAATGACATCCCGTGCCTGGGGCAGGTGAGCACCAGCATTACTGCTGCTCCTGCAGCTGCTGTTGGTTCAGAGGAGCTGGAGCTGGGCTGGCGGCAGAGACGAGGTGGTCAAGGTGCCCCAAGGCCAGGCATGGCTCTGCTGGGCCACCACTGGAGGCCACGGGCAGCAGGGGCTGGGAGCGTGTCTGGAATGGTTCTGCCCCTCACATGTCCCTCTCCTCGGTGACAAAGACAGCCATCTGCTGGGGGACAGGGCACTTGCTGCTGGTGGGGAGTCAGTGGGGTGGGAGGAGGGTTGGTGGGCTCTCAAAGGGCCGTTGTGCTGAAAGGTGATGTGGGTCTGCTTGAAGGGCTGATCAAGTGACTCTGTTGCCGGGCGGTTTCTTGGTAGAGGAGTTAAAAGTTTCGGAGCTGATCTACGCCAAGGCCGCCCTTCGCCTCTGCATGCCCAAGAAAAAGGTCTCGAAGTGCCTCGAGGCCACCATGATAGTCATTGCGTGGGCCTTGACCGAAGGGAAGGACTTCGATGTTGTCTTCAAGAACTTGGGCATCCTGGTGTGCCGAGGAAAGACAGTGATCATGAGGTTCTTTGAAGACCTGCTCCGAGATGTGGACAAGACCGGGGTCCTGGTGAACAATTTTCTCCAGGTGAGTTTCTCCTGTTCTCAGTGCTCCCTCTAGCCGGGTCAAAGCCACGGCCTTGGGCACAGTCCACACTCTGTCTCTGTCCTTGCAGAAGTCGGAGCTGAGACCTCTGATCGTCGCCAGCACGGAAACGTCAGTTTTCCAGATGCCTCCTAAGGGGATCTTTGTGTTCCCACAGTGAGTATCTTTGCTTTTCTCACCATGGACCAATCAAGTGAGCAGATTCTTGGCCCCTCTTTTGTCCAGGTGCCCAGAGGTACCAAGGACCAAGTTACTGGGGCTGGTCTCCTGAAGCTGATGGGAAGTAGCTGTGCCCAAGGAGAGCTTCTCCGTGAAGTCCATGGTTACTCCTCCTTCTTTGGGCAGTTGTCAGGTGCAGTCCCAGGAGAGGACCTGCTTTCCCTTCCCACCCATGTGCGACATGGAAAGGCACTGAGGGACCTTTTTCCATAAAGCTTTGTCTGGTCCTTCCCTTTCCTTCGGGTGAGAATGAAACAGAAAAAAACCCCAAACAAATCAAGCCTAAAGTTTTCACACGGAGTTTGGCGACACGTGTTTCCTAACACTTATTGCCACCTTGTCATGTGTTCTGCTTTTCAGGACTGGAGGATTGACAGCGGCTCAGCTCTTGAGCAGCTCTAGGAGCAGCTTCTCCGTGGGGGCTGCAGGGGACTGTGTTGCCCCTTATTGAAACCACTGGCACCTTCTTTTTTTTTTCAGGTTTGTGTACAAAGATGAGATGTCTGAAAAAGAACTGGCTGCAAAGGCTGCCCAGCGAGGTACCGTAACAACACACCAATGTCACGTAGAGACACAAGTGTGTTCCCCTCATATGACTCCACCTCCCCAACGCCAGATGTTCTCCTAAGTGACCACGTGCCAGCTCAACCCCTTTTCCAGAGGGGGACTCAAGCAAGGAAGCAATGGGGCAGGAGCTGCTCAGGGTGCAGTGTGTCCCTGCAGAAAGGGAGGGCCGGAGAACAATGGTGGCTGAGAAGGGCTGAGACTGTCTGAGGAAGCCAGTCCAAGGGTTGAGGTCCAGGCCAGGAACCAGCAGCACACATGTGCACAGGTGGCACATCTGTCTTGTGGGACATGTCCCCAAGGTGCAGCTGTGACAACCTTCCTGCTCTTGTGCTTCCAGCAGCTCGTCCTGGTGAGCAGCTCCTTCCTCGAGAGCATCTGTCTCCCGGCCGGACAAGTGGCCTTGGTGTCCCTGGAGAAAAAAGGAGAAAAGCAGGGAGGGCAGCAGAGACCATGAGGTGAGACTCTCCAGCCACGCCTGACCAGGGCAGCTCGTGGCCATCTCATCCTGGTTGTAACGTGAGGGTGTTTCCTGGCCCAGACATCCCTCTGGTGCAGAACCATCTTGTGCTGCTGCACGGGGGTTGTCCGTGGGCTGGAGAACAGGCTGGGGTGGTTCTCACACCAGCTCCTGTGCCATGTGTTTGCAGCGACCAGGGGAGCCGAGCAGTGAAACGCAAGGATGTCACAGCAACAGAGTGTCCTGAAGTCAGGCTCCCTCCTCTGGACCCTCAGATGGGACCAGCAGTGGTATGTGGGACATGGGACATAAGAATTGTGTCACGTGTAGGAAAACATGGCTCTGTGGAGAAGGTGTCCTCAAAGACATTGCAGACGTGTTCATCCCATCGCTCCTCCCAGCTCTTTTGGACTAGATGATCTCCAGAGGTCCTTTCCAACCCTAACCATTCTGTGATTCTTCCTTTCCATCCGGTCAATGGCTCCATCTGCTCGCACCACACTTGGCTTCCACGTGGACCATCCTGGCTCCTCAGATTCTGCCCAGGGTCCCTCCGGGGACTCGTCTCCTCCCTGTGGGTTTCCCGGTGCTCTGGGGACCGCAGAGGGTGTGTGGGCCCTGGCTGCTCTGGGGCCACCTTGTCCAGGCACAGCAGAGAGGGGAGACCTGGGCTCAGATGTTCCTCTTCTTCGCACGCAGGCGAGGCGGCCGTCTGAGATACCCGCAGTGCGTTGGCCGGACTTGTCCCTGCGCTTCCCCTGCCCCAGAGGCACCGGGCAGGACAGGGCCAAAGCCCAGCCAGGACGGGAGAGGGGCAAGAGGGACAGGGAGGACATGTCGTGCTACCATCCCTGGGCAGAGCAGCGGAGGACACCGACCCCTTGGCTGGAGACGCCATGGCCAGAGTAAGCGCGCAGCAGGTCCTGGCACAGCCAGAGAGAGTCAAGGGACAGAGACCCTGATCTGCAGGGACAAGGACCTGATTTCCCCGACACGGGCTGATAATGTCCCTGGGCAGCCCCAGCCCGGGCACAGGGGCTGAGTGAGAGAGAAAATTTGTCCCTGATGTTGCAGCCCCCGACCACCACAAGCAAGGCAGGTCCTGCCACACCTGGGTCCGTGCAGATCCTGTCAGGAGTGGAGGATGACTCTGGAGCTCAACAAGCTGTGGACGCCGCTCCCAAAGCAGCTCCTCTGGTGAATATCTCTGAGCACGGGGGTCATTTGCACACAGCAGCTTCTCTCCCTGGCCCAGGCAGCATCTGTGCTGACGGTGGGTGCAGGAGAGCAGCAGGCTCTGGATGAGCCAGACCTGCCCTCCAGCCCCAGGGAGATGTCTTCAGGCAGAACAGGGCAGATGGGGACACCAGTGGGTTCCTCTGGGGTTTAGCTCTGCCTTTCCACCACACAGAGATTGTCCCTTCTCTGCCGGGGCATCCGCATGCAGACACCTTGCCTGGAGGGACGTATCTGTCCCCTCCCAGGTCTCAGCCCCAAGCTGAAGGGCCTGGCCCTGTGGAGCAGAGGGTGTCCCAGAGAGCACAGGAAGCCTCCAGGACCAGACCTGGTGGGCAGAAGGTCTCTGCCCTCCTCTCTGGACCTTCAGCTGAACAGCTTTTGGTTCCCTCCTAGCGAAGCGAAGAAGATGGAGCTCCACGACCCCAGAGGAAAGCACGCAGCCCGTCCAGCAGCACGTGGGCTGTGTGCGCAGCACGGCCGGGTCACACCGCGCAGGCCAGCACCACGGCGCTGAGCAGCGAAGCCTGAAGGGCCCAGCGAAGCCCCATGAGTGGACCTGTCAGGGCCGAGTGAAGGGGAGTTGGTGCTGGAGCTCCCAATCTCGCTCCGGTCCTGCCTCCTCTTCCTCTGCAGCAGAGCACTCGGCAGAGCGCGGTCTTTCCAATACTGCATGTGTTTAGTGCTGGGCTTGGCAGTGTTAGGTTAACAGTCAGACTCATTGATCTTAAAGGTCTTTTCCAACCAAAATGATTCCATGACTCCTCCTGGACATGCCCAATAAAGGCACCGGGGGTCTGTTCCCCGCTGGAGTCCCCAGCCTGCGCCTGGCAGGACGTCCACAGCTGGTGGCCACCCCCTGCGCTGGCCCATCCTCGCGCAAGAGCAGCCAGCGAGCACGGGGGACCTGTCCCCCGCACCCTGGGGGTGACAGACACACGCAGCTCAGCCCCGTCCGGCACAAAGCAGCTCGGGGGGAAGGAGGGGAGCTGCGGGGTGCGGGGAGGAGACAACAGGGGACAGCAGTGGCCAGCATGGTGCAGAGCTGGCCGCGGAGCACATTGGATGAGACTTGAGGAGGAGAACGGAGACAAATACAGATGGCAGCTGGTCACGAGTGGTGTTCGCCAGGGCTCAGTATTATGGCCAGTTCTGTTTAAGCTCTTCATCAATGGGCTGGACGAAGGGATCGAGTGCACCGTCAGTAATTTCACAGCTGACACCCAGCTGGGTGGGAGTGTTGATCTGCTGTAGGCAGGAGGCTCCGCAGAGGGATCTGGCCCGGCTGGGTCGATGGGCTGAGGCCAATTGTCTGAGGTTCAACAAGGCCAAGTGTCGGGTCCTGCACTTGGGTCACAACAACCCCACCAATGCTCCAGGCTCGGGGAAGAGCGGCTGGAAAAGGCCCTGGGGGTGTTGGTGCCAGCGGCTGAACATGAGCCAGCGTGCGCCCAGGTGGCCAAGAGGCCACCAGCATCCTGGCTGGGACCAGCACTGGTGTGGCCAGCAGGCCCAGGGCAGCGACCGTCCTGTGCTGGGCACAGTGAGGCCAAACCGCAAATCCTGGGGGCAGTTTTGGGACCCTCACACCAAGAAAGGCCTTGAGGTGCTGGAGCGAGTTGAGAGGAGGGAACGGAGCTGGTGAGGGGCTGGAGCACAAGGGTGATGGGAGCGGCTGAGGGAGCTGGGGGTTCAGCTGGAGAACAGGAGCTGAGGGGAGACCTTCTGATCTCTGACCTGCCTGAAAGGAGCTTGGAGCCAGGGGGGGTCGGGCTCTGCTCCCCAGGAACAAGCGCCAGGACCAGAGGAAACGGCCTCGAGTTGCGCCAGGGGAGGTTGAGGTTGGATCTGGGGAACAATTTCTTCCCCAAAGGGCTGTGGGGCATTGGAACAGGCTGCCCAGGGCAGTGCTGGAGTCACCATCCCTGGAGGGGTTGGACAGACGGACATGAGGTTCTCAGGACATGGGGCAGTGCCAGGGGTGGGGAACGGTTGGACTCGTTGGTCCAACCCAATGATTTTTCCAACCCAAATGATTCTTCTCTGACGTCAGTGTGCCGGGAGGGACAGAAGTGACCCTGAGCCCCCCGGCAGGGGAGGGGAGGGCACCCGGAGGGGGCTGAAGGGGACGTGCCATGAGCTGCGGGGACAGAAGAGGCTCAGAGCCTCGTCCAGGCTCACAGAGGAGTCATGACGGACACGGTGGGGAATGGGGGGGCTGCGAGTGCTCCCGGAGGGGATCAGAGCTCCTGGCCGTGCCCTCGGGGGGAACCGCGGCCTCCGAGGCCTGAGGGGAAGGCCAAGGGTCTGGGCACTGCTGGCATGCACACGGATTGCACTGGGGGGTCGGAGACACACAACTTGGGGCCGGGGGTGTCCCCAAAGCCACACCCTGGGCTCTGGGGATCACAAAGAGCGCTCTGCTCCGCTCTGGTGAGAACCCCTGCAGGGCTGGTCCGGCTCTGGGTCCTCAGCACAGGACACACATGGACCTGCTGGAGAGGGGCCAGAGGAGCCCCAGAAATGACCCGAGGCTGGACCAGCTCTGCTGGGAGGACAGGCTGGGAGAGTTGGGGGTTCAGCTGGAGAAGAGAAGCTCCGGGGAGACCTTAGTGCGGCCTTTCTGGACTCAAAAGTGGCTGAGAGGAAAGATGGGGACAGACTTTTAAGCAGGGCCTGCTGCAATAGGACAAAAGGTGATGGTTTTATACTACAGGATGGGAAATTCAGGCTGGACGTGAGGTAGAAATTGTCGGCCCTGAGGGTGGTGAGAGCCTGGCCCAGGTTGGGCAGAGAGGTGGTGGCTGAACCATCCCTGGAGACATCCCAGGCCAGGCTGGACGGGGCTCTGAGCAACCTGAGCTGGTGCAGATGTCCCTGCCCATGGCAGGGGGGGCACTGGGGAGCTGGGGAGGGCCCTCCAAACAAACCGTTTGGTGATTCTCTGATTCTGTGCCTGACACGAGGCTGTGGGCAGAGGGAACAGCCCTGCCCGGGCCCTGCAGTCGCTGAGGAACAGCGATGGGAGAACAAGGCAGGATCTGGAGAGACAGAAATCGTCACAAATCTGCAGCAGTGTTTCCTGCCAGTTTAAGAACTGTTCTTGAAAGCATCGCGCTGTGGAGTGAGCAGGGACTACAGCTCCCAGCTTGGTCACTGATCTTCTGGAGGAGCCGCCTCCTTTCCTGGAGTAACTTCTCGTTCTCGGCCGTCACCTGTGCAACCAGCACCTTCCCCTGCGGAGTTTTGCAGAGGGAAATAACACCCAGCGGTTACGCTTCACTCGTCTCTGTCCTCTGTAAACCTCGGAGCGCTTTACCAAAGGGGTGACCCCCAGGCGTGTTCACTCCTAGAACTGATACACTGTGGGATGTAACTTACCCCAAAGAAAAGAGGCTTTTGAGCCACTTCCCAGCACAAAGAGTTCAGAGGGAAAAGAAGCTGCAGCTCAGGGAGTTTCTGAACAGGATCTGAGGGCCGTGCTGGGCACAGCGAGGCCAAACCGCGAATCCTGGGGGCAGTTTTGGGCCCCTGACCTCAGGGCTCCAAATGGCGGCACCAGAGTCACCTCAGGGCTCCAAATGGCAGCCAGAAGGGTTAATAAGCGGAACAAAAATCTTTGAGAACCCCCTGGGCATAATGTAAGAAGACTAGGCCTAATGTTGCCAGACTAGGCCTGCGCAGGGGCCCTGGGCAGCCCCCCCAGAGCCGGGCCGGCCCCTGCGGCCCCACAGCCCCCGGGGGGAGCAGGGCAGCGGGGGCTCCAGGGCCTTTGCTGTCCCCAGCCGCTGCCCCCGGCTCAGCCCAGCGCTGGGGGGGCCCAGGAGGGGACAGCCATGGGAAAGCACAGCAGACGGGCACGGAAAAGGAACCTTCGCGAGCTTTAATGACCGCTTTCTACCACTCCAACAATTCTTCTTCCAAACTGTCGACCTCGGACAGTGTTGCACCGGAAGCGGGATCCCGGACTTCATCTGCATTCGGCAGAAGAGCAGGAGGTAGCTGGGGAGGATCCCCAGCAGATCCAGTTCCACGTTCAGCGGTGACTGGAGAGAAGAAGCAAGAGCCCATGTCAGTTGGGTGCCCACCTAACAGGACGTGCTCTGTGCTCTGCAGGACAAGCCAGGAACGTCTTTCTCCTGGCTCCAGCTGCCCAGGAATTGCACAGACAAGACTTGCACTCTCTGGCACCCCAGCAAAACCCAACCGCAGCCCCTGCCCCGCCTGAGCGCTGCAGAACCACGTCTGGAGCTGCTCACCTGAGCGCGACGGGCTCCCGCTCCGTCCCCGGCTCTGGCCCAGAGTCTTTGCCTCGCGACGGCAGAGTCGCCGATCGCTCAGGTCCTGCAGGCTCCGTGCTCTCTGCGCGTTGGCATCCAGGTCTCTCCTGCTCTGCTCCAGCTGCTCCTCCCTTGGCTGCTCACGGCGGGTCCCACGAAGCGCTGTTGGGGTCTGACCCCCCCCAGCAGTGGCCAAGCCGTGTGGCAGAAGAGCCACCAGCTCTTGCAGCTCCTGGATTGTGGCTTTGAGCTGCAGAGATATTTGGGACTGCAACTCCAGCTGCGCGGAGAGTTCACACACCTGGATGTGGGGAAAACAACATCTGTCTTAGGCAGAGGGGTCTAAAATCTCCGTGAAACCCAATCTGATGTTTGGATGGAGATCACAGCCGTGAAAACCGCTGGAAAACAATTGTAATGATGGTGAAGCTCAGAATGTCCTCACACAAATCTCTGCTGTGCTTGTTCTCAGCAGATTTTCTTCTCTTCCGGTCACTGAAGGAGAAGAACAGCTCCAATCTAGGAACACGTTCACAGACTCTGTGTACCTTGGCCTTGACCTTGTCCAAGTCCTCTTGCAAGTGGGGGTTCCCTTGCTTCAGGCAATCGTCTTGCTGTGGCCCAGCTGCCAGTGACGCTTCTGCCGGCCGTCCCACTTCTCTCTAGGGAAACAAAGTCACCGGGTACAAAGAAAAAGGTGAGAAGGCAAAATGGGCGTTTTTACTTTCAGTTACAGCTTAATCTACCAAAATCTGTTTTCTAAGGTCATTGCAAAGTGGAGAAATCTCATCTGCTATGGCATCTGCTCAGCTGATGATCCCCAGCCATCCTTGGCCAGGGAAGACAACCAAGGAAATGTCGTCTCTTCATGAAGATCTGTTTCCCAGCACGTTCTTCTCAGCAGATGCCGAGACTCTGCCTTCTGGGCTGTTGCTCATTTCTCAACATAGTGCCAAAATCGAACGGGATGTCAAGGCAGGTGCTGTGGTCGGGCTGCAGCCCTTTCTCCAGTGATGGGAGGTGACGGTCCCTACAGCCAACTCTGTGTCTCAACCTTTACGCTGCTCTTCTGCTACACAAACGAAAACCGAGGCATGCCCAAGCCTTTCTGCACACATATGTGTCTATAAGCGTGTCTCAAGGCTTGCCAGAACCTTCCGCAATTCCAGCAAAACCAGGACAAAGAACCAAGCCCGGTGATGGAGTCCCAGGCGCGTGGGTTCTACCCGCTGGTTGTTGGAAGCGCCCGAGAGCCTCGGGAGCTGCTCTCCTCTGGGTCATTCTCGGCCAGCGCTCACCTCACTCCTGTTCTACTATGTCGGCCGGGCACGTGAAGGCGTCACTCACCAGTGGTTCTTGGGCCGCCTTGTTCTGCGCGTCCCCCAGCTGCTGACGGAGCTGAAGGTTTTCACCTTGCAGCTGGGCCACTTGTTCCTGCAGCCCTTCTGCCCTCTGGACGGCATCTTTCCTCTCCTGATCCCGCTGACAGTACAGAGCCTGCCACTCCTGGGACTGCTGCCGGGCCTGGCGTAATTCTTCCGTTGTGCTTCTTAAAGCCACCGTCTTTTTCCCCAGGGCTTTTTTCAGTAGGTTCACTTCTATTTCCAGACGTGTAGCGTTTGTTTTGGCTTGGTTCAGCTCCTCGTCCAAGCGCCCGTTGGCTTCCAGCACCTCAGACACGCGCATGTCCACGTGGAGCCGTTGCTCACAGTCTCTCTGGAACCACCACACGTCGACACTTTCTGATGTGTGACACCTTCCATGGATCCGGCAGAAAGAGGATGGACCCGACCCCGCTGTCGATTCTGGGGCCCTGGCATCTTCTGCCTGTTCAAAGCCAAAGAACACAAAGGGACAGAACTCAGGAGACCAGCTCAAAAGAGGAGAGAGTGGCAGCATTTCGTACTCGCAGCAGAGGAACTGGGACCAACTTGACGTCAGATTATAAAGAGTTTTCAACAACTCTGCGTTAGGCTTTGCTCATGGAAAAGTCAGATTTGGCATCAGCGTGCAATATAGCCCTAGAAGGAAGACTCTGCACCAAAATCCCTGATGTTACTCACCTCCGGCCCAGCGCTGTTGCTCTCGTTGGCGCCTTCTCCCAGCCACAGCTCGTCCCGAACCTGCGGCTGGGGCTCGTTGCCATCGCTGCTCCCGGGGATCAGAGGCGTCACCCGCGCCGTCCTGCGCCGCAGGAACCGCAAGAGCCTTTCCATGGCGCTGCGATGTGCTCTGCTGCGCTGGCCGCTGCCGGGAGCGCTGCCTGCGGGGCCTGGCGGGCGCTGCCAACGGAGGAGCCGACCCGAGGAGCGGCAGGGACGGGCAGCTGCCTGCGGGCTGAGCCACCACCGGCAGCACCGGATCCACCAGCAGCAAACGCCACCAGCACCGGATCCACCTGCACCAACTACAGCAGCACCAGCTCCAACGCCACCAGCTCAGCAGAACCACCAGCAACCACTGGTACAGGGTCCACCAGCAGCACCAGCACCAGCTTCACCTGTACGACCAGCACCAGCTCTACCAGCTCCACTGGGAGCACCTGCACCACCAGCACAACCAGCACCAGCAGCACCAGCTCCACCAGCAACACCAGTACAACCAGCACCAGCTCCACTGGGAGCACCTGCACCACCAGTACAACCAGCACCAGCAGCACCAGCTCCACCAGCTTCACCAGAAGCACCAGCAGCAACAGCTCCACCAGCAGCACCAGTAGCACCAGCTCCACCAGTAGCACCAGCTCCACCAGCAGCACCAGCTCCACCAGCAGCACCAGCTTCTACCAGTATCACCAGCTCCACCAGTATCACCAGCTCCACCAGTAGCACCAGCTCCACCAGCTCCACCAGCGCTGTGTGTGCGGGGCCCGGCCAGCGCCCCAGCTCTAGTGACCGCATTTGCTGACGTCATGGGCGGCTCAGTGACGTCACAGGGCGCTGGGGGGCAGAGGCCGGCGGGGAGGGTCCCCGTGCTCAGCACCTCCCTGCGCACACGGGCCAGACAGGGGGATGTGGGCTCCAGGGTGTCGCTCACAGCCGCTGCTCACGGCTCTTGATGAACCGACAGCAAATGCTGCAGCTCAGGGTGCTGTGAGCTGCACAAACCCCACAGCTCACCTCACACACACGAGGCACAAGTTATTTTCCTTGCGGCCACGGTGCATTTTCAAAGGGGAATTTTCTTTTCCAAGCTCAGACCCTTTGGCCTCCACAGCCTTCAGCCGTACGCCCAGGCCTTTGATGGGGAAAGGAGCTAATGACGCCCCACAGCAATTAGAGGCACAGCACTAGCGAGCGGGGCACAGTTCCCCTGGATTTCTGCAGAGAAACAGGCACAAACCCCCCACGCCTGGGCAGAGGCGGCTCCAGAGCTGTGGACACCAGCAGCGCCCACCTGCTCTGCGGGGCGGCCATCGCAGGCCGGCTGCTCCAAGGGGTCTCCTCTTGGCCATCTTCTGGCTTTTGAGCCACTTCCCAGCACAAAGAGGTCAGAGGGAAAAGAAGCTGCAGCTCAGGGAGTTTCTGAACGGGATCTGAGGGCCGTGCTGGGCACAGCGAGGCCAAACCGCGAATCCTGGGGGCAGTTTTGGGCCCCTGACCTCAGGGCTCCAAATGGCGGCACCAGAGTCACCTCAGGGCTCCAAATGGCGGCACCAGAATCACCTCAGGGCTCCAAATGGCGGCCAGAGGGGTGGCGGGATCACCTCACACCAAGAAAGCCCTTGAGGTGCTGGTAAGAGCAAAAAAATCTTTGAGAAACCCCTGGGCATAATGTAGCAAGACTGGGCATAATGTAACAGAAACCTAACAGAGAAACAACAGCTCCATAGAGACCGGACATGAGGCAAAGCGGGATGTCCTTGGCTTGCAAGCTGGGAAAGAGGATTGTTCCACTAAATGAAGAAAGAGCTGGGTGACTTTTGCCGAGCAGCAGCACAAAGTGACAACGCGCTTGTTCACGAAATCAGGCCAAGGAGCCGACACCGGGGGGGCGCCAGCCGCGAAGAGCACAGGGGATAACTAGAGACCCCTGATGGAGACCCTCGAATACCAAAGAGGGACTGCCAGCAAAGGCTGGGGTTATGTAAATCAGTTATGTTTAGGGCATTAACTAACTGGTAGAGACAAATGAATGTGCACTAGGTGTACGGAATAAATCCCCAGAGGTGCAAATCACGCACACGCTCCGTTAGAGGATCGATCCTCCGAGTGCGCTGTAATAAAAGTGCTGCTTTGGAACACTTTCCAAACTGCGTTAAAGAGTCTTTTTGCCGACTTTTCGGTATCGCAGGGCTGGGGTAACGGTTGGACTCGTTGGTCTTGAGGGGCTTTTCCAACCCAAATGATTCTTCTCTGACCTCAGTGTGCCGGGAGGGACAGAAGGGACCCTGAGCCCCCCGGCAGGGGAGGGGAGGGCACCCGGAGGGGGCTGAAGGGGACGTGCCATGAGCTGCGGGGACAGAAGAGGCTCAGAGCCTCGTCCAGGCTCACAGAGGAGTCGTGACGGACACGGTGGGGAATGGGGGGGCTGCGAGTGCTCCCGGAGGGGATCAGAGCTCCTGGCCGTGCCCTCGGGGGGAACCGCGGCCTCCGAGGCCTGAGGGGAAGGCCAAGGGTCTGGGCACTGCTGGCATGCACACGGATTGCACTGGGGGGTCGGAGACACACAACTTGGGGCCGGGGGTGTCCCCAAAGCCACACCCTGGGCTCTGGGGATCACAAAGAGCGCTCTGCTCCGCTCTGGTGAGAACCCCTGCAGGGCTGGTCCGGCTCTGGGTCCTCAGCACAGGACACACATGGACCTGCTGGAGAGGGGCCAGAGGAGCCCCAGAAATGACCCGAGGCTGGACCAGCTCTGCTGGGAGGACAGGCTGGGAGAGTTGGGGGTTCAGCTGGAGAAGAGAAGCTCCGGGGAGACCTTAGTGCGGCCTTTCTGGACTCAAAAGTGGCTGAGAGGAAAGATGGGGACAGACTTTTAAGCAGGGCCTGCTGCAATAGGACAAAAGGTGATGGTTTTATACTACAGGATGGGAAATTCAGGCTGGACGTGAGGTAGAAATTGTCGGCCCTGAGGGTGGTGAGAGCCTGGCCCAGGTTGGGCAGAGAGGTGGTGGCTGAACCATCCCTGGAGACATCCCAGGCCAGGCTGGACGGGGCTCTGAGCAACCTGAGCTGGTGCAGATGTCCCTGCTCATGGCAGGGGGGGCACTGGGGAGCTGGGGAGGTCCCTCCAAACAAACCGTTTGGTGATTCTCTGATTCTGTGCCTGACACGAGGCTGTGGGCAGAGGGAACAGCCCTGCCCGGGCCCTGCAGTCGCTGAGGAACAGCGATGGGAGAACAAGGCAGGATCTGGAGAGACAGAAATCGTCACAAATCTGCAGCAGTGTTTCCTGCCAGTTTAAGAACTGTTCTTGAAAGCATCGCGCTGTGGAGTGAGCAGGGACTACGGCTCCCAGCTTGGTCACTGATCTTCTGGAGGAGCCGCCTCCTTTCCTGGAGTAACTTCTCGTTCTCGGCCGTCACCTGTGCAACCAGCACCTTCCCCTGCGGAGTTTTGCAGAGGGAAATAACACCCAGCGGTTACGCTTCACTCGTCTCTGTCCTCTGTAAACCTCGGAGCGCTTTACCAAAGGGGTGACCCCCAAGCGTGTTCACTCCTAGAACTGATACACTGTGGGATGTAACTTACCCCAAAGAAAAGAGGCTTTTGAGCCGCTTCCCAGCACAAAGAGTTCAGAGGGAAAAGAAGCTGCAGCTCAGGGAGTTTCTGAACGGGATCTGAGGGCCGTGCTGGGCACAGCGAGGCCAAACCGCGAATCCTGGGGGCAGTTTTGGGCCCCTGACCTCAGGGCTCCAAATGGCGGCACCAGAGTCACCTCAGGGCTCCAAATGGCAGCCAGAAGGGTTAATAAGCGGAACAAAAATCTTTGAGAACCCCCTGGGCATAATGTAAGAAGACTAGGCCTAATGTTGCCAGACTAGGCCTGCGCAGGGGCCCTGGGCAGCCCCCCCAGAGCCGGGCCGGCCCCTGCGGCCCCACAGCCCCCGGGGGGAGCAGGGCAGCGGGGGCTCCAGGGCCTTTGCTGTCCCCAGCCGCTGCCCCCGGCTCAGCCCAGCGCTGGGGGGGCCCAGGAGGGGACAGCCATGGGAAAGCACAGCAGACGGGCACGGAAAAGGAACCTTCGCGAGCTTTAATGACCGCTTTCTACCACTCCAACAATTCTTCTTCCAAACTGTCGACCTCGGACAGTGTTGCACCGGAAGCGGGATCCCGGACTTCATCTGCATTCGGCAGAAGAGCAGGAGGTAGCTGGGGAGGATCCCCAGCAGATCCAGTTCCACGTTCAGCGGTGACTGGAGAGAAGAAGCAAGAGCCCATGTCAGTTGGGTGCCCACCTAACAGGACGTGCTCTGTGCTCTGCAGGACAAGCCAGGAACGTCTTTCTCCTGGCTCCAGCTGCCCAGGAATTGCACAGACAAGACTTGCACTCTCTGGCACCCCAGCAAAACCCAACCGCAGGCCCTGCCCCGCCTGAGCGCTGCAGAACCACGTCTGGAGCTGCTCACCTGAGCGCGACGGGCTCCCGCTCCGTCCCCGGCTCTGGCCCAGAGTCTTTGCCTCGCGACGGCAGAGTCGCCGATCGCTCAGGTCCTGCAGGCTCCGTGCTCTCTGCGCGTTGGCATCCAGGTCTCTCCTGCTCTGCTCCAGCTGCTCCTCCCTTGGCTGCTCACGGCGGGTCCCACGAAGCGCTGTTGGGGTCTGACCCCCCCCAGCAGTGGCCAAGCCGTGTGGCAGAAGAGCCACCAGCTCTTGCAGCTCCTGGATTGTGGCTTTGAGCTGCAGAGATATTTGGGACTGCAACTCCAGCTGCGCGGAGAGTTCACACACCTGGATGTGGGGAAAACAACATCTGTCTTAGGCAGAGGGGTCTAAAATCTCCGTGAAACCCAGTCTGATGTTTGGATGGAGATCACAGCCGTGAAAACCGCTGGAAAACAATTGTAATGATGTTGAAGCTCAGAATGTCCTCACACAAATCTCTGCTGTGCTTGTTCTCAGCAGATTTTCTTCTCTTCCGGTCACTGAAGGAGAAGAACAGCTCCAATCTAGGAACACGTTCACAGACTCTGTGTACCTTGGCCTTGACCTTGTCCAAGTCCTCTTGCAAGTGGGGGTTCCCTTGCTTCAGGCAACTGTCTTGCTGTGGCCCAGCTGCCAGTGACGCTTCTGCCGGCCGTCCCACTTCTCTCTAGGGAAACAAAGTCACCGGGTACAAAGAAAAAGGTGAGAAGGCAAAATGGGCGTTTTTACTTTCAGTTACAGGTTAATCTACCAAAATCTGTTTTCTAAGGTCATTGCAAAGTGGAGAAATCTCATCTGCTACGGCGTCTGCTCAGCTGATGATCCCCAGCCATCCTTGGCCAGGGAAGACAACCAAGGAAATGTCATCTCTTCATGAAGATCTGTTTCCCAGCACGTTCTTCTCAGCAGATGCCGAGACTCTGCCTTCTGGGCTGTTGCTCATTTCTTAACATAATGCTAAAATCGAACGGGATGTCAAGGCAGGTGCTGTGGTTGGGCTGCAGCCCTTTCTCCAGCGATGGGAGGTGACGGTCCCTACAGCCAACTCTGTGTCTCAACCTTTACGCTGCTCTTCTGCTACACAAACGAAAACCGAGGCATGCCCAAGCCTTTCTGCACACGTATGTGTCTATAAGCGTGTCTCAAGGCTTGCCAGAACCTTCCGCAATTCCAGCAAAACCAGGACAAAGAACCAAGCCCGGTGATGGAGTCCCAGGCGCGTGGGTTCTACCCGCTGGTTGTTGGAAGCGCCCGAGAGCCTCGGGAGCTGCTCTCCTCTGGGTCATTCTCGGCCAGCGCTCACCTCACTCCTGTTCTACTATGTCGGCCGGGCACGTGAAGGCGTCACTCACCAGTGGTTCTTGGGCCGCCTTGTTCTGCGCGTCCCCCAGCTGCTGACGGAGCTGAAGGTTTTCACCTTGCAGCTGGGCCACTTGTTCCTGCAGCCCTTCTGCCCTCTGGACGGCATCTTTCCTCTCCTGATCCCGCTGACAGTACAGAGCCTGCCACTCCTGGGACTGCTGCCGGGCCTGGCGTAATTCTTCCGTTGTGCTTCTTAAAGCCACCGTCTTTTTCCCCAGGGCTTTTTTCAGTAGGTTCACTTCTATTTCCAGACGTGTAGCGTTTGTTTTGGCTTGGTTCAGCTCCTCGTCCAAGCGCCCGTTGGCTTCCAGCACCTCAGACACGCGCATGTCCACGTGGAGCCGTTGCTCACAGTCTCTCTGGAACCACCACACGTCGACACTTTCTGATGTGTGACACCTTCCATGGATCCGGCAGAAAGAGGATGGACCCGACCCCGCTGTCGATTCTGGGGCCCTGGCATCTTCTGCCTGTTCAAAGCCAAAGAACACAAAGGGACAGAACTCAGGAGACCAGCTCAAAAGAGGAGAGAGTGGCAGCATTTCGTACTCGCAGCAGAGGAACTGGGACCAACTTGACGTCAGATTATAAAGAGTTTTCAACAACTCTGCGTTAGGCTTTGCTCATGGAAAAGTCAGATTTGGCATCAGCGTGCAATATAGCCCTAGAAGGAAGACTCTGCACCAAAATCCCTGATGTTACTCACCTCCGGCCCAGCGCTGTTGCTCTCGTTGGCGCCTTCTCCCAGCCACAGCTCGTCCCGAACCTGCGGCTGGGGCTCGTTGCCATCGCTGCTCCCGGGGATCAGAGGCGTCACCCGCGCCGTCCTGCGCCGCAGGAACCGCAAGAGCCTTTCCATGGCGCTGCGATGTGCTCTGCTGCGCTGGCCGCTGCCGGGAGCGCTGCCTGCGGGGCCTGGCAGGCGCTGCCAACGGAGGAGCCGACCCGAGGAGCGGCAGGGACGGGCAGCTGCCTGCGGGCTGAGCCACCACCGGCAGCACCGGATCCACCAGCAGCAAACGCCACCAGCACCGGATCCACCTGCACCAACTACAGCAGCACCAGCTCCAACGCCACCAGCTCAGCAGAACCACCAGCAACCACTGGTACAGGGTCCACCAGCAGCACCAGCACCAGCAGCACCAGCACCAGCAGATCCACCAGCAACCACTGGTACAGGGTCCACCAGCAGCACCAGCACCAGCTTCACCTGTACAACCAGCACCAGCTCTACCAGCTCCACTGGGAGCACCTGCACCACCAGCACAACCAGCACCAGCAGCACCAGCTCCACCAGCAACACCAGTACAACCAGCACCAGCAGCACCAGCTCCACCAGCTTCACCAGAAGCACCAGCAGCAACAGCTCCACCAGCAGCACCAGTAGCACCAGCTCCACCAGTAGCACCAGCTCCACCAGCAGCACCAGCTCCACCAGCAGCACCAGCTTCTACCAGTATCACCAGCTCCACCAGTATCACCAGCTCCACCAGTAGCACCAGCTCCACCAGCTCCACCAGCGCTGTGTGTGCGGGGCCCGGCCAGCGCCCCAGCTCTAGTGACCGCATTTGCTGACGTCATGGGCGGCTCAGTGACGTCACAGGGCGCTGGGGGGCAGAGGCCGGCGGGGAGGGTCCCCGTGCTCAGCACCTCCCTGCGCACACGGGCCAGACAGGGGGATGTGGGCTCCAGGGTGTCGCTCACAGCCGCTGCTCACGGCTCTTGATGAACCGACAGCAAATGCTGCAGCTCAGGGTGCTGTGAGCTGCACAAACCCCACAGCTCACCTCACACACACGAGGCACAAGTTATTTTCCTTGCGGCCACGGTGCATTTTCAAAGGGGAATTTTCTTTTCCAAGCTCAGACCCTTTGGCCTCCACAGCCTTCAGCCGTACGCCCAGGCCTTTGATGGGGAAAGGAGCTAATGACGCCCCACAGCAATTAGAGGCACAGCACTAGCGAGCGGGGCACAGTTCCCCTGGATTTCTGCAGAGAAACAGGCACAAACCCCCCACGCCTGGGCAGAGGCGGCTCCAGAGCTGTGGACACCAGCAGCGCCCACCTGCTCTGCGGGGCGGCCATCGCAGGCCGGCTGCTCCAAGGGGTCTCCTCTTGGCCATCTTCTGGCTTTTGAGCCACTTCCCAGCACAAAGAGGTCAGAGGGAAAAGAAGCTGCAGCTCAGGGAGTTTCTGAACGGGATCTGAGGGCCGTGCTGGGCACAGCGAGGCCAAACCGCGAATCCTGGGGGCAGTTTTGGGCCCCTGACCTCAGGGCTCCAAATGGCGGCACCAGAATCACCTCAGGGCTCCAAATGGCGGCACCAGAGTCACCTCAGGGCTCCAAATGGCGGCCAGAGGGGTGGCGGGATCACCTCACACCAAGAAAGCCCTTGAGGTGCTGGTAAGAGCAAAAAAATCTTTGAGAAACCCCTGGGCATAATGTAGCAAGACTGGGCATAATGTAACAGAAACCTAACAGAGAAACAACAGCTCCATAGAGACCGGACATGAGGCAAAGCGGGATGTCCTTGGCTTGCAAGCTGGGAAAGAGGATTGTTCCACTAAATGAAGAAAGAGCTGGGTGACTTTTGCCGAGCAGCAGCACAAAGTGACAACGCGCTTGTTCACGAAATCAGGCCAAGGAGCCGACACCGGGGGGGCGCCAGCCGCGAAGAGCACAGGGGATAACTAGAGACCCCTGATGGAGACCCTCGAATACCAAAGAGGGACTGCCAGCAAAGGCTGGGGTTATGTAAATCAGTTATGTTTAGGGCATTAACTAACTGGTAGAGACAAATGAATGTGCACTAGGTGTACGGAATAAATCCCCAGAGGTGCAAATCACGCACACGCTCCGTTAGAGGATCGATCCTCCGAGTGCGCTGTAATAAAAGTGCTGCTTTGGAACACTTTCCAAACTGCGTTAAAGAGTCTTTTTGCCGACTTTTCGGTATCGCAGGGCTGGGGTAACGGTTGGACTCGTTGGTCTTGAGGGGGTTTTCCAACCCAAATGATTCTTCTCTGACGTCAGTGTGCCGGGAGGGACAGAAGGGACCCTGAGCCCCCCGGCAGGGGAGGGGAGGGCACCCGGAGGGGGCTGAAGGGGACGTGCCATGAGCTGCGGGGACAGAAGAGGCTCAGAGCCTCGTCCAGGCTCACAGAGGAGTCGTGACGGACACGGTGGGGAATGGGGGGGCTGCGAGTGCTCCCGGAGGGGATCAGAGCTCCTGGCCGTGCCCTCGGGGGGAACCGCGGCCTCCGAGGCCTGAGGGGAAGGCCAAGGGTCTGGGCACTGCTGGGATGCACACGGATTGCACTGGGGGGTCGGAGACACACAACTTGGGGCCGGGGGTGTCCCCAAAGCCACACCCTGGGCTCTGGGGATCACAAAGAGCGCTCTGCTCCGCTCTGGTGAGAACCCCTGCAGGGCTGGTCCGGCTCTGGGTCCTCAGCACAGGACACACATGGACCTGCTGGAGAGGGGCCAGAGGAGCCCCAGAAATGACCCGAGGCTGGACCAGCTCTGCTGGGAGGACAGGCTGGGAGAGTTGGGGGTTCAGCTGGAGAAGAGAAGCTCCGGGGAGACCTTAGTGCGGCCTTTCTGGACTCAAAAGTGGCTGAGAGGAAAGATGGGGACAGACTTTTAAGCAGGGCCTGCTGCAATAGGACAAAAGGTGATGGTTTTATACTACAGGATGGGAAATTCAGGCTGGACGTGAGGTAGAAATTGTCGGCCCTGAGGGTGGTGAGAGCCTGGCCCAGGTTGGGCAGAGAGGTGGTGGCTGAACCATCCCTGGAGACATCCCAGGCCAGGCTGGACGGGGCTCTGAGCAACCTGAGCTGGTGCAGATGTCCCTGCTCATGGCAGGGGGGGCACTGGGGAGCTGGGGAGGTCCCTCCAAACAAACCGTTTGGTGATTCTCTGATTCTGTGCCTGACACGAGGCTGTGGGCAGAGGGAACAGCCCTGCCCGGGCCCTGCAGTCGCTGAGGAACAGCGATGGGAGAACAAGGCAGGATCTGGAGAGACAGAAATCGTCACAAATCTGCAGCAGTGTTTCCTGCCAGTTTAAGAACTGTTCTTGAAAGCATCGCGCTGTGGAGTGAGCAGGGACTACAGCTCCCAGCTTGGTCACTGATCTTCTGGAGGAGCCGCCTCCTTTCCTGGAGTAACTTCTCGTTCTCGGCCGTCACCTGTGCAACCAGCACCTTCCCCTGCGGAGTTTTGCAGAGGGAAATAACACCCAGCGGTTACGCTTCACTCGTCTCTGTCCTCTGTAAACCTCGGAGCGCTTTACCAAAGGGGTGACCCCCAAGCGTGTTCACTCCTAGAACTGATACACTGTGGGATGTAACTTACCCCAAAGAAAAGAGGCTTTTGAGCCACTTCCCAGCACAAAGAGGTCAGAGGGAAAAGAAGCTGCAGCTCAGGGAGTTTCTGAACGGGATCTGAGGGCCGTGCTGGGCACAGCGAGGCCAAACCGCGAATCCTGGGGGCAGTTTTGGGCCCCTGACCTCAGGGCTCCAAATGGCGGCACCAGAGTCACCTCAGGGCTCCAAATGGCGGCACCAGAGTCACCTCAGGGCTCCAAATGGCGGCACCAGAATCACCTCAGGGCTCTAAATGGCAGCCAGAAGGGTTAATAAGCGGAACAAAAATCTTTGAGAACCCCCTGGGCATAATGTAAGAAGACTAGGCCTAATGTTGCCAGACTAGGCCTGCGCAGGGGCCCTGGGCAGCCCCCCCAGAGCCGGGCCGGCCCCTGCGGCCCCACAGCCCCCGGGGGGAGCAGGGCAGCGGGGGCTCCAGGGCCTTTGCTGTCCCCAGCCGCTGCCCCCGGCTCAGCCCAGCGCTGGGGGGGCCCAGGAGGGGACAGCCATGGGAAAGCACAGCAGACGGGCACGGAAAAGGAACCTTCGCGAGCTTTAATGACCGCTTTCTACCACTCCAACAATTCTTCTTCCAAACTGTCGACCTCGGACAGTGTTGCACCGGAAGCGGGATCCCGGACTTCATCTGCATTCGGCAGAAGAGCAGGAGGTAGCTGGGGAGGATCCCCAGCAGATCCAGTTCCACGTTCAGCGGTGACTGGAGAGAAGAAGCAAGAGCCCATGTCAGTTGGGTGCCCACCTAACAGGACGTGCTCTGTGCTCTGCAGGACAAGCCAGGAACGTCTTTCTCCTGGCTCCAGCTGCCCAGGAATTGCACAGACAAGACTTGCACTCTCTGGCACCCCAGCAAAACCCAACCGCAGCCCCTGCCCCGCCTGAGCGCTGCAGAACCACGTCTGGAGCTGCTCACCTGAGCGCGACGGGCTCCCGCTCCGTCCCCAGCTCTGGCCCAGAGTCTTTGCCTCGCGACGGCAGAGTCGCCGATCGCTCAGGTCCTGCAGGCTCCGTGCTCTCTGCGCGTTGGCATCCAGGTCTCTCCTGCTCTGCTCCAGCTGCTCCTCCCTTGGCTGCTCACGGCGGGTCCCACGAAGCGCTGTTGGGGTCTGACCCCCCCCAGCAGTGGCCAAGCCGTGTGGCAGAAGAGCCACCAGCTCTTGCAGCTCCTGGATTGTGGCTTTGAGCTGCAGAGATATTTGGGACTGCAACTCCAGCTGCGCGGAGAGTTCACACACCTGGATGTGGGGAAAACAACATCTGTCTTAGGCAGAGGGGTCTAAAATCTCCGTGAAACCCAATCTGATGTTTGGATGGAGATCACAGCCGTGAAAACCGCTGGAAAACAATTGTAATGATGGTGAAGCTCAGAATGTCCTCACACAAATCTCTGCTGTGCTTGTTCTCAGCAGATTTTCTTCTCTTCCGGTCACTGAAGGAGAAGAACAGCTCCAATCTAGGAACACGTTCACAGACTCTGTGTACCTTGGCCTTGACCTTGTCCAAGTCCTCTTGCAAGTGGGGGTTCCCTTGCTTCAGGCAACTGTCTTGCTGTGGCCCAGCTGCCAGTGACGCTTCTGCCGGCCGTCCCACTTCTCTCTAGGGAAACAAAGTCACCGGGTACAAAGAAAAAGGTGAGAAGGCAAAATGGGCGTTTTTACTTTCAGTTACAGGTTAATCTACCAAAATCTGTTTTCTAAGGTCATTGCAAAGTGGAGAAATCTCATCTGCTACGGCGTCTGCTCAGCTGATGATCCCCAGCCATCCTTGGCCAGGGAAGACAACCAAGGAAATGTCATCTCTTCATGAAGATCTGTTTCCCAGCACGTTCTTCTCAGCAGATGCCGAGACTCTGCCTTCTGGGCTGTTGCTCATTTCTTAACATAATGCTAAAATCGAACGGGATGTCAAGGCAGGTGCTGTGGTTGGGCTGCAGCCCTTTCTCCAGCGATGGGAGGTGACGGTCCCTACAGCCAACTCTGTGTCTCAACCTTTACGCTGCTCTTCTGCTACACAAACGAAAACCGAGGCATGCCCAAGCCTTTCTGCACACGTATGTGTCTATAAGCGTGTCTCAAGGCTTGCCAGAACCTTCCGCAATTCCAGCAAAACCAGGACAAAGAACCAAGCCCGGTGATGGAGTCCCAGGCGCGTGGGTTCTACCCGCTGGTTGTTGGAAGCGCCCGAGAGCCTCGGGAGCTGCTCTCCTCTGGGTCATTCTCGGCCAGCGCTCACCTCACTCCTGTTCTACTATGTCGGCCGGGCACGTGAAGGCGTCACTCACCAGTGGTTCTTGGGCCGCCTTGTTCTGCGCGTCCCCCAGCTGCTGACGGAGCTGAAGGTTTTCACCTTGCAGCTGGGCCACTTGTTCCTGCAGCCCTTCTGCCCTCTGGACGGCATCTTTCCTCTCCTGATCCCGCTGACAGTACAGAGCCTGCCACTCCTGGGACTGCTGCCGGGCCTGGCGTAATTCTTCCGTTGTGCTTCTTAAAGCCACCGTCTTTTTCCCCAGGGCTTTTTTCAGTAGGTTCACTTCTATTTCCAGACGTGTAGCGTTTGTTTTGGCTTGGTTCAGCTCCTCGTCCAAGCGCCCGTTGGCTTCCAGCACCTCAGACACGCGCATGTCCACGTGGAGCCGTTGCTCACAGTCTCTCTGGAACCACCACACGTCGACACTTTCTGATGTGTGACACCTTCCATGGATCCGGCAGAAAGAGGATGGACCCGACCCCGCTGTCGATTCTGGGGCCCTGGCATCTTCTGCCTGTTCAAAGCCAAAGAACACAAAGGGACAGAACTCAGGAGACCAGCTCAAAAGAGGAGAGAGTGGCAGCATTTCGTACTCGCAGCAGAGGAACTGGGACCAACTTGACGTCAGATTATAAAGAGTTTTCAACAACTCTGCGTTAGGCTTTGCTCATGGAAAAGTCAGATTTGGCATCAGCGTGCAATATAGCCCTAGAAGGAAGACTCTGCACCAAAATCCCTGATGTTACTCACCTCCGGCCCAGCGCTGTTGCTCTCGTTGGCGCCTTCTCCCAGCCACAGCTCGTCCCGAACCTGCGGCTGGGGCTCGTTGCCATCGCTGCTCCCGGGGATCAGAGGCGTCACCCGCGCCGTCCTGCGCCGCAGGAACCGCAAGAGCCTTTCCATGGCGCTGCGATGTGCTCTGCTGCGCTGGCCGCTGCCGGGAGCGCTGCCTGCGGGGCCTGGCGGGCGCTGCCAACGGAGGAGCCGACCCGAGGAGCGGCAGGGACGGGCAGCTGCCTGCGGGCTGAGCCACCACCGGCAGCACCGGATCCACCAGCAGCAAACGCCACCAGCACCGGATCCACCTGCACCAACTACAGCAGCACCAGCTCCAACGCCACCAGCTCAGCAGAACCACCAGCAACCACTGGTACAGGGTCCACCAGCAGCACCAGCACCAGCTTCACCTGTACGACCAGCACCAGCTCTACCAGCTCCACTGGGAGCACCTGCACCACCAGCACAACCAGCACCAGCAGCACCAGCTCCACCAGCAACACCAGTACAACCAGCACCAGCTCCACTGGGAGCACCTGCACCACCAGTACAACCAGCACCAGCAGCACCAGCTCCACCAGCTTCACCAGAAGCACCAGCAGCAACAGCTCCACCAGCAGCACCAGTAGCACCAGCTCCACCAGTAGCACCAGCTCCACCAGCAGCACCAGCTCCACCAGCAGCACCAGCTTCTACCAGTATCACCAGCTCCACCAGTATCACCAGCTCCACCAGTAGCACCAGCTCCACCAGCTCCACCAGCGCTGTGTGTGCGGGGCCCGGCCAGCGCCCCAGCTCTAGTGACCGCATTTGCTGACGTCATGGGCGGCTCAGTGACGTCACAGGGCGCTGGGGGGCAGAGGCCGGCGGGGAGGGTCCCCGTGCTCAGCACCTCCCTGCGCACACGGGCCAGACAGGGGGATGTGGGCTCCAGGGTGTCGCTCACAGCCGCTGCTCACGGCTCTTGATGAACCGACAGCAAATGCTGCAGCTCAGGGTGCTGTGAGCTGCACAAACCCCACAGCTCACCTCACACACACGAGGCACAAGTTATTTTCCTTGCGGCCACGGTGCATTTTCAAAGGGGAATTTTCTTTTCCAAGCTCAGACCCTTTGGCCTCCACAGCCTTCAGCCGTACGCCCAGGCCTTTGATGGGGAAAGGAGCTAATGACGCCCCACAGCAATTAGAGGCACAGCACTAGCGAGCGGGGCACAGTTCCCCTGGATTTCTGCAGAGAAACAGGCACAAACCCCCCACGCCTGGGCAGAGGCGGCTCCAGAGCTGTGGACACCAGCAGCGCCCACCTGCTCTGCGGGGCGGCCATCGCAGGCCGGCTGCTCCAAGGGGTCTCCTCTTGGCCATCTTCTGGCTTTTGAGCCACTTCCCAGCACAAAGAGGTCAGAGGGAAAAGAAGCTGCAGCTCAGGGAGTTTCTGAACGGGATCTGAGGGCCGTGCTGGGCACAGCGAGGCCAAACCGCGAATCCTGGGGGCAGTTTTGGGCCCCTGACCTCAGGGCTCCAAATGGCGGCACCAGAGTCACCTCAGGGCTCCAAATGGCGGCACCAGAATCACCTCAGGGCTCCAAATGGCGGCCAGAGGGGTGGCGGGATCACCTCACACCAAGAAAGCCCTTGAGGTGCTGGTAAGAGCAAAAAAATCTTTGAGAAACCCCTGGGCATAATGTAGCAAGACTGGGCATAATGTAACAGAAACCTAACAGAGAAACAACAGCTCCATAGAGACCGGACATGAGGCAAAGCGGGATGTCCTTGGCTTGCAAGCTGGGAAAGAGGATTGTTCCACTAAATGAAGAAAGAGCTGGGTGACTTTTGCCGAGCAGCAGCACAAAGTGACAACGCGCTTGTTCACGAAATCAGGCCAAGGAGCCGACACCGGGGGGGCGCCAGCCGCGAAGAGCACAGGGGATAACTAGAGACCCCTGATGGAGACCCTCGAATACCAAAGAGGGACTGCCAGCAAAGGCTGGGGTTATGTAAATCAGTTATGTTTAGGGCATTAACTAACTGGTAGAGACAAATGAATGTGCACTAGGTGTACGGAATAAATCCCCAGAGGTGCAAATCACGCACACGCTCCGTTAGAGGATCGATCCTCCGAGTGCGCTGTAATAAAAGTGCTGCTTTGGAACACTTTCCAAACTGCGTTAAAGAGTCTTTTTGCCGACTTTTCGGTATCGCAGGGCTGGGGTAACGGTTGGACTCGTTGGTCTTGAGGGGCTTTTCCAACCCAAATGATTCTTCTCTGACGTCAGTGTGCCGGGAGGGACAGAAGGGACCCTGAGCCCCCCGGCAGGGGAGGGGAGGGCACCCGGAGGGGGCTGAAGGGGACGTGCCATGAGCTGCGGGGACAGAAGAGGCTCAGAGCCTCGTCCAGGCTCACAGAGGAGTCGTGACGGACACGGTGGGGAATGGGGGGGCTGCGAGTGCTCCCGGAGGGGATCAGAGCTCCTGGCCGTGCCCTCGGGGGGAACCGCGGCCTCCGAGGCCTGAGGGGAAGGCCAAGGGTCTGGGCACTGCTGGGATGCACACGGATTGCACTGGGGGGTCGGAGACACACAACTTGGGGCCGGGGGTGTCCCCAAAGCCACACCCTGGGGTCTGGGGATCACAAAGAGCGCTCTGCTCCGCTCTGGTGAGAACCCCTGCAGGGCTGGTCCGGCTCTGGGTCCTCAGCACAGGACACACATGGACCTGCTGGAGAGGGGCCAGAGGAGCCCCAGAAATGACCCGAGGCTGGACCAGCTCTGCTGGGAGGACAGGCTGGGAGAGTTGGGGGTTCAGCTGGAGAAGAGAAGCTCCGGGGAGACCTTAGTGCGGCCTTTCTGGACTCAAAAGTGGCTGAGAGGAAAGATGGGGACAGACTTTTAAGCAGGGCCTGCTGCAATAGGACAAAAGGTGATGGTTTTATACTACAGGATGGGAAATTCAGGCTGGACGTGAGGTAGAAATTGTCGGCCCTGAGGGTGGTGAGAGCCTGGCCCAGGTTGGGCAGAGAGGTGGTGGCTGAACCATCCCTGGAGACATCCCAGGCCAGGCTGGACGGGGCTCTGAGCAACCTGAGCTGGTGCAGATGTCCCTGCTCATGGCAGGGGGGGCACTGGGGAGCTGGGGAGGTCCCTCCAAACAAACCGTTTGGTGATTCTCTGATTCTGTGCCTGACACGAGGCTGTGGGCAGAGGGAACAGCCCTGCCCGGGCCCTGCAGTCGCTGAGGAACAGCGATGGGAGAACAAGGCAGGATCTGGAGAGACAGAAATCGTCACAAATCTGCAGCAGTGTTTCCTGCCAGTTTAAGAACTGTTCTTGAAAGCATCGCGCTGTGGAGTGAGCAGGGACTACAGCTCCCAGCTTGGTCACTGATCTTCTGGAGGAGCCGCCTCCTTTCCTGGAGTAACTTCTCGTTCTCGGCCGTCACCTGTGCAACCAGCACCTTCCCCTGCGGAGTTTTGCAGAGGGAAATAACACCCAGCGGTTACGCTTCACTCGTCTCTGTCCTCTGTAAACCTCGGAGCGCTTTACCAAAGGGGTGACCCCCAAGCGTGTTCACTCCTAGAACTGATACACTGTGGGATGTAACTTACCCCAAAGAAAAGAGGCTTTTGAGCCGCTTCCCAGCACAAAGAGTTCAGAGGGAAAAGAAGCTGCAGCTCAGGGAGTTTCTGAACGGGATCTGAGGGCCGTGCTGGGCACAGCGAGGCCAAACCGCGAATCCTGGGGGCAGTTTTGGGCCCCTGACCTCAGGGCTCCAAATGGCGGCACCAGAGTCACCTCAGGGCTCCAAATGGCAGCCAGAAGGGTTAATAAGCGGAACAAAAATCTTTGAGAACCCCCTGGGCATAATGTAAGAAGACTAGGCCTAATGTTGCCAGACTAGGCCTGCGCAGGGGCCCTGGGCAGCCCCCCCAGAGCCGGGCCGGCCCCTGCGGCCCCACAGCCCCCGGGGGGAGCAGGGCAGCGGGGGCTCCAGGGCCTTTGCTGTCCCCAGCCGCTGCCCCCGGCTCAGCCCAGCGCTGGGGGGGCCCAGGAGGGGACAGCCATGGGAAAGCACAGCAGACGGGCACGGAAAAGGAACCTTCGCGAGCTTTAATGACCGCTTTCTACCACTCCAACAATTCTTCTTCCAAACTGTCGACCTCGGACAGTGTTGCACCGGAAGCGGGATCCCGGACTTCATCTGCATTCGGCAGAAGAGCAGGAGGTAGCTGGGGAGGATCCCCAGCAGATCCAGTTCCACGTTCAGCGGTGACTGGAGAGAAGAAGCAAGAGCCCATGTCAGTTGGGTGCCCACCTAACAGGACGTGCTCTGTGCTCTGCAGGACAAGCCAGGAACGTCTTTCTCCTGGCTCCAGCTGCCCAGGAATTGCACAGACAAGACTTGCACTCTCTGGCACCCCAGCAAAACCCAACCGCAGGCCCTGCCCCGCCTGAGCGCTGCAGAACCACGTCTGGAGCTGCTCACCTGAGCGCGACGGGCTCCCGCTCCGTCCCCGGCTCTGGCCCAGAGTCTTTGCCTCGCGACGGCAGAGTCGCCGATCGCTCAGGTCCTGCAGGCTCCGTGCTCTCTGCGCGTTGGCATCCAGGTCTCTCCTGCTCTGCTCCAGCTGCTCCTCCCTTGGCTGCTCACGGCGGGTCCCACGAAGCGCTGTTGGGGTCTGACCCCCCCCAGCAGTGGCCAAGCCGTGTGGCAGAAGAGCCACCAGCTCTTGCAGCTCCTGGATTGTGGCTTTGAGCTGCAGAGATATTTGGGACTGCAACTCCAGCTGCGCGGAGAGTTCACACACCTGGATGTGGGGAAAACAACATCTGTCTTAGGCAGAGGGGTCTAAAATCTCCGTGAAACCCAGTCTGATGTTTGGATGGAGATCACAGCCGTGAAAACCGCTGGAAAACAATTGTAATGATGTTGAAGCTCAGAATGTCCTCACACAAATCTCTGCTGTGCTTGTTCTCAGCAGATTTTCTTCTCTTCCGGTCACTGAAGGAGAAGAACAGCTCCAATCTAGGAACACGTTCACAGACTCTGTGTACCTTGGCCTTGACCTTGTCCAAGTCCTCTTGCAAGTGGGGGTTCCCTTGCTTCAGGCAACTGTCTTGCTGTGGCCCAGCTGCCAGTGACGCTTCTGCCGGCCGTCCCACTTCTCTCTAGGGAAACAAAGTCACCGGGTACAAAGAAAAAGGTGAGAAGGCAAAATGGGCGTTTTTACTTTCAGTTACAGGTTAATCTACCAAAATCTGTTTTCTAAGGTCATTGCAAAGTGGAGAAATCTCATCTGCTACGGCGTCTGCTCAGCTGATGATCCCCAGCCATCCTTGGCCAGGGAAGACAACCAAGGAAATGTCATCTCTTCATGAAGATCTGTTTCCCAGCACGTTCTTCTCAGCAGATGCCGAGACTCTGCCTTCTGGGCTGTTGCTCATTTCTTAACATAATGCTAAAATCGAACGGGATGTCAAGGCAGGTGCTGTGGTTGGGCTGCAGCCCTTTCTCCAGTGATGGGAGGTGACAGTCCCTACAGCCAACTCTGTGTCTCAACCTTTACGCTGCTCTTCTGCTACACAAACGAAAACCGAGGCATGCCCAAGCCTTTCTGCACACGTATGTGTCTATAAGCGTGTCTCAAGGCTTGCCAGAACCTTCCGCAATTCCAGCAAAACCAGGACAAAGAACCAAGCCCGGTGATGGAGTCCCAGGCACGTGGGTTCTACCCGCTGGTTGTTGGAAGCGCCCGAGAGCCTCGGGAGCTGCTCTCCTCTGGGTCATTCTCGGCCAGCGCTCACCTCACTCCTGTTCTACTATGTCGGCCGGGCACGTGAAGGCGTCACTCACCAGTGGTTCTTGGGCCGCCTTGTTCTGCGCGTCCCCCAGCTGCTGACGGAGCTGAAGGTTTTCACCTTGCAGCTGGGCCACTTGTTCCTGCAGCCCTTCTGCCCTCTGGACGGCATCTTTCCTCTCCTGATCCCGCTGACAGTACAGAGCCTGCCACTCCTGGGACTGCTGCCGGGCCTGGCGTAATTCTTCCGTTGTGCTTCTTAAAGCCACCGTCTTTTTCCCCAGGGCTTTTTTCAGTAGGTTCACTTCTATTTCCAGACGTGTAGCGTTTGTTTTGGCTTGGTTCAGCTCCTCGTCCAAGCGCCCGTTGGCTTCCAGCACCTCAGACACGCGCATGTCCACGTGGAGCCGTTGCTCACAGTCTCTCTGGAACCACCACACGTCGACACTTTCTGATGTGTGACACCTTCCATGGATCCGGCAGAAAGAGGATGGACCCGACCCCGCTGTCGATTCTGGGGCCCTGGCATCTTCTGCCTGTTCAAAGCCAAAGAACACAAAGGGACAGAACTCAGGAGACCAGCTCAAAAGAGGAGAGAGTGGCAGCATTTCGTACTCGCAGCAGAGGAACTGGGACCAACTTGACGTCAGATTATAAAGAGTTTTCAACAACTCTGCGTTAGGCTTTGCTCATGGAAAAGTCAGATTTGGCATCAGCGTGCAATATAGCCCTAGAAGGAAGACTCTGCACCAAAATCCCTGATGTTACTCACCTCCGGCCCAGCGCTGTTGCTCTCGTTGGCGCCTTCTCCCAGCCACAGCTCGTCCCGAACCTGCGGCTGGGGCTCGTTGCCATCGCTGCTCCCGGGGATCAGAGGCGTCACCCGCGCCGTCCTGCGCCGCAGGAACCGCAAGAGCCTTTCCATGGCGCTGCGATGTGCTCTGCTGCGCTGGCCGCTGCCGGGAGCGCTGCCTGCGGGGCCTGGCAGGCGCTGCCAACGGAGGAGCCGACCCGAGGAGCGGCAGGGACGGGCAGCTGCCTGCGGGCTGAGCCACCACCGGCAGCACCGGATCCACCAGCAGCAAACGCCACCAGCACCGGATCCACCTGCACCAACTACAGCAGCACCAGCTCCAACGCCACCAGCTCAGCAGAACCACCAGCAACCACTGGTACAGGGTCCACCAGCAGCACCAGCACCAGCAGCACCAGCACCAGCAGATCCACCAGCAACCACTGGTACAGGGTCCACCAGCAGCACCAGCACCAGCTTCACCTGTACAACCAGCACCAGCTCTACCAGCTCCACTGGGAGCACCTGCACCACCAGCACAACCAGCACCAGCAGCACCAGCTCCACCAGCAACACCAGTACAACCAGCACCAGCAGCACCAGCTCCACCAGCTTCACCAGAAGCACCAGCAGCAACAGCTCCACCAGCAGCACCAGTAGCACCAGCTCCACCAGTAGCACCAGCTCCACCAGCAGCACCAGCTCCACCAGCAGCACCAGCTTCTACCAGTATCACCAGCTCCACCAGTATCACCAGCTCCACCAGTAGCACCAGCTCCACCAGCTCCACCAGCGCTGTGTGTGCGGGGCCCGGCCAGCGCCCCAGCTCTAGTGACCGCATTTGCTGACGTCATGGGCGGCTCAGTGACGTCACAGGGCGCTGGGGGGCAGAGGCCGGCGGGGAGGGTCCCCGTGCTCAGCACCTCCCTGCGCACACGGGCCAGACAGGGGGATGTGGGCTCCAGGGTGTCGCTCACAGCCGCTGCTCACGGCTCTTGATGAACCGACAGCAAATGCTGCAGCTCAGGGTGCTGTGAGCTGCACAAACCCCACAGCTCACCTCACACACACGAGGCACAAGTTATTTTCCTTGCGGCCACGGTGCATTTTCAAAGGGGAATTTTCTTTTCCAAGCTCAGACCCTTTGGCCTCCACAGCCTTCAGCCGTACGCCCAGGCCTTTGATGGGGAAAGGAGCTAATGACGCCCCACAGCAATTAGAGGCACAGCACTAGCGAGCGGGGCACAGTTCCCCTGGATTTCTGCAGAGAAACAGGCACAAACCCCCCACGCCTGGGCACAGGCGGCTCCAGAGCTGTGGACACCAGCAGCGCCCACCTGCTCTGCGGGGCGGCCATCGCAGGCCGGCTGCTCCAAGGGGTCTCCTCTTGGCCATCTTCTGGCTTTTGAGCCACTTCCCAGCACAAAGAGGTCAGAGGGAAAAGAAGCTGCAGCTCAGGGAGTTTCTGAACGGGATCTGAGGGCCGTGCTGGGCACAGCGAGGCCAAACCGCGAATCCTGGGGGCAGTTTTGGGCCCCTGACCTCAGGGCTCCAAATGGCGGCACCAGAATCACCTCAGGGCTCCAAATGGCGGCACCAGAGTCACCTCAGGGCTCCAAATGGCGGCCAGAGGGGTGGCGGGATCACCTCACACCAAGAAAGCCCTTGAGGTGCTGGTAAGAGCAAAAAAATCTTTGAGAAACCCCTGGGCATAATGTAGCAAGACTGGGCATAATGTAACAGAAACCTAACAGAGAAACAACAGCTCCATAGAGACCGGACATGAGGCAAAGCGGGATGTCCTTGGCTTGCAAGCTGGGAAAGAGGATTGTTCCACTAAATGAAGAAAGAGCTGGGTGACTTTTGCCGAGCAGCAGCACAAAGTGACAACGCGCTTGTTCACGAAATCAGGCCAAGGAGCCGACACCGGGGGGGCGCCAGCCGCGAAGAGCACAGGGGATAACTAGAGACCCCTGATGGAGACCCTCGAATACCAAAGAGGGACTGCCAGCAAAGGCTGGGGTTATGTAAATCAGTTATGTTTAGGGCATTAACTAACTGGTAGAGACAAATGAATGTGCACTAGGTGTACGGAATAAATCCCCAGAGGTGCAAATCACGCACACGCTCCGTTAGAGGATCGATCCTCCGAGTGCGCTGTAATAAAAGTGCTGCTTTGGAACACTTTCCAAACTGCGTTAAAGAGTCTTTTTGCCGACTTTTCGGTATCGCAGGGCTGGGGTAACGGTTGGACTCGTTGGTCTTGAGGGGGTTTTCCAACCCAAATGATTCTTCTCTGACGTCAGTGTGCCGGGAGGGACAGAAGGGACCCTGAGCCCCCCGGCAGGGGAGGGGAGGGCACCCGGAGGGGGCTGAAGGGGACGTGCCATGAGCTGCGGGGACAGAAGAGGCTCAGAGCCTCGTCCAGGCTCACAGAGGAGTCGTGACGGACACGGTGGGGAATGGGGGGGCTGCGAGTGCTCCCGGAGGGGATCAGAGCTCCTGGCCGTGCCCTCGGGGGGAACCGCGGCCTCCGAGGCCTGAGGGGAAGGCCAAGGGTCTGGGCACTGCTGGGATGCACACGGATTGCACTGGGGGGTCGGAGACACACAACTTGGGGCCGGGGGTGTCCCCAAAGCCACACCCTGGGCTCTGGGGATCACAAAGAGCGCTCTGCTCCGCTCTGGTGAGAACCCCTGCAGGGCTGGTCCGGCTCTGGGTCCTCAGCACAGGACACACATGGACCTGCTGGAGAGGGGCCAGAGGAGCCCCAGAAATGACCCGAGGCTGGACCAGCTCTGCTGGGAGGACAGGCTGGGAGAGTTGGGGGTTCAGCTGGAGAAGAGAAGCTCCGGGGAGACCTTAGTGCGGCCTTTCTGGACTCAAAAGTGGCTGAGAGGAAAGATGGGGACAGACTTTTAAGCAGGGCCTGCTGCAATAGGGCAAAAGGTGATGGTTTTATACTACAGGATGGGAAATTCAGGCTGGACGTGAGGTAGAAATTGTCGGCCCTGAGGGTGGTGAGAGCCTGGCCCAGGTTGGGCAGAGAGGTGGTGGCTGAACCATCCCTGGAGACATCCCAGGCCAGGCTGGACGGGGCTCTGAGCAACCTGAGCTGGTGCAGATGTCCCTGCTCATGGCAGGGGGGGCACTGGGGAGCTGGGGAGGTCCCTCCAAACAAACCGTTTGGTGATTCTCTGATTCTGTGCCTGACACGAGGCTGTGGGCAGAGGGAACAGCCCTGCCCGGGCCCTGCAGTCGCTGAGGAACAGCGATGGGAGAACAAGGCAGGATCTGGAGAGACAGAAATCGTCACAAATCTGCAGCAGTGTTTCCTGCCAGTTTAAGAACTGTTCTTGAAAGCATCGCGCTGTGGAGTGAGCAGGGACTACAGCTCCCAGCTTGGTCACTGATCTTCTGGAGGAGCCGCCTCCTTTCCTGGAGTAACTTCTCGTTCTCGGCCGTCACCTGTGCAACCAGCACCTTCCCCTGCGGAGTTTTGCAGAGGGAAATAACACCCAGCGGTTACGCTTCACTCGTCTCTGTCCTCTGTAAACCTCGGAGCGCTTTACCAAAGGGGTGACCCCCAAGCGTGTTCACTCCTAGAACTGATACACTGTGGGATGTAACTTACCCCAAAGAAAAGAGGCTTTTGAGCCACTTCCCAGCACAAAGAGGTCAGAGGGAAAAGAAGCTGCAGCTCAGGGAGTTTCTGAACGGGATCTGAGGGCCGTGCTGGGCACAGCGAGGCCAAACCGCGAATCCTGGGGGCAGTTTTGGGCCCCTGACCTCAGGGCTCCAAATGGCGGCACCAGAGTCACCTCAGGGCTCCAAATGGCGGCACCAGAGTCACCTCAGGGCTCCAAATGGCGGCACCAGAATCACCTCAGGGCTCTAAATGGCAGCCAGAAGGGTTAATAAGCGGAACAAAAATCTTTGAGAACCCCCTGGGCATAATGTAAGAAGACTAGGCCTAATGTTGCCAGACTAGGCCTGCGCAGGGGCCCTGGGCAGCCCCCCCAGAGCCGGGCCGGCCCCTGCGGCCCCACAGCCCCCGGGGGGAGCAGGGCAGCGGGGGCTCCAGGGCCTTTGCTGTCCCCAGCCGCTGCCCCCGGCTCAGCCCAGCGCTGGGGGGGCCCAGGAGGGGACAGCCATGGGAAAGCACAGCAGACGGGCACGGAAAAGGAACCTTCGCGAGCTTTAATGACCGCTTTCTACCACTCCAACAATTCTTCTTCCAAACTGTCGACCTCGGACAGTGTTGCACCGGAAGCGGGATCCCGGACTTCATCTGCATTCGGCAGAAGAGCAGGAGGTAGCTGGGGAGGATCCCCAGCAGATCCAGTTCCACGTTCAGCGGTGACTGGAGAGAAGAAGCAAGAGCCCATGTCAGTTGGGTGCCCACCTAACAGGACGTGCTCTGTGCTCTGCAGGACAAGCCAGGAACGTCTTTCTCCTGGCTCCAGCTGCCCAGGAATTGCACAGACAAGACTTGCACTCTCTGGCACCCCAGCAAAACCCAACCGCAGCCCCTGCCCCGCCTGAGCGCTGCAGAACCACGTCTGGAGCTGCTCACCTGAGCGCGACGGGCTCCCGCTCCGTCCCCAGCTCTGGCCCAGAGTCTTTGCCTCGCGACGGCAGAGTCGCCGATCGCTCAGGTCCTGCAGGCTCCGTGCTCTCTGCGCGTTGGCATCCAGGTCTCTCCTGCTCTGCTCCAGCTGCTCCTCCCTTGGCTGCTCACGGCGGGTCCCACGAAGCGCTGTTGGGGTCTGACCCCCCCCAGCAGTGGCCAAGCCGTGTGGCAGAAGAGCCACCAGCTCTTGCAGCTCCTGGATTGTGGCTTTGAGCTGCAGAGATATTTGGGACTGCAACTCCAGCTGCGCGGAGAGTTCACACACCTGGATGTGGGGAAAACAACATCTGTCTTAGGCAGAGGGGTCTAAAATCTCCGTGAAACCCAATCTGATGTTTGGATGGAGATCACAGCCGTGAAAACCGCTGGAAAACAATTGTAATGATGGTGAAGCTCAGAATGTCCTCACACAAATCTCTGCTGTGCTTGTTCTCAGCAGATTTTCTTCTCTTCCGGTCACTGAAGGAGAAGAACAGCTCCAATCTAGGAACACGTTCACAGACTCTGTGTACCTTGGCCTTGACCTTGTCCAAGTCCTCTTGCAAGTGGGGGTTCCCTTGCTTCAGGCAACTGTCTTGCTGTGGCCCAGCTGCCAGTGACGCTTCTGCCGGCCGTCCCACTTCTCTCTAGGGAAACAAAGTCACCGGGTACAAAGAAAAAGGTGAGAAGGCAAAATGGGCGTTTTTACTTTCAGTTACAGGTTAATCTACCAAAATCTGTTTTCTAAGGTCATTGCAAAGTGGAGAAATCTCATCTGCTACGGCGTCTGCTCAGCTGATGATCCCCAGCCATCCTTGGCCAGGGAAGACAACCAAGGAAATGTCATCTCTTCATGAAGATCTGTTTCCCAGCACGTTCTTCTCAGCAGATGCCGAGACTCTGCCTTCTGGGCTGTTGCTCATTTCTTAACATAATGCTAAAATCGAACGGGATGTCAAGGCAGGTGCTGTGGTTGGGCTGCAGCCCTTTCTCCAGTGATGGGAGGTGACAGTCCCTACAGCCAACTCTGTGTCTCAACCTTTACGCTGCTCTTCTGCTACACAAACGAAAACCGAGGCATGCCCAAGCCTTTCTGCACACGTATGTGTCTATAAGCGTGTCTCAAGGCTTGCCAGAACCTTCCGCAATTCCAGCAAAACCAGGACAAAGAACCAAGCCCGGTGATGGAGTCCCAGGCGCGTGGGTTCTACCCGCTGGTTGTTGGAAGCGCCCGAGAGCCTCGGGAGCTGCTCTCCTCTGGGTCATTCTCGGCCAGCGCTCACCTCACTCCTGTTCTACTATGTCGGCCGGGCACGTGAAGGCGTCACTCACCAGTGGTTCTTGGGCCGCCTTGTTCTGCGCGTCCCCCAGCTGCTGACGGAGCTGAAGGTTTTCACCTTGCAGCTGGGCCACTTGTTCCTGCAGCCCTTCTGCCCTCTGGACGGCATCTTTCCTCTCCTGATCCCGCTGACAGTACAGAGCCTGCCACTCCTGGGACTGCTGCCGGGCCTGGCGTAATTCTTCCGTTGTGCTTCTTAAAGCCACCGTCTTTTTCCCCAGGGCTTTTTTCAGTAGGTTCACTTCTATTTCCAGACGTGTAGCGTTTGTTTTGGCTTGGTTCAGCTCCTCGTCCAAGCGCCCGTTGGCTTCCAGCACCTCAGACACGCGCATGTCCACGTGGAGCCGTTGCTCACAGTCTCTCTGGAACCACCACACGTCGACACTTTCTGATGTGTGACACCTTCCATGGATCCGGCAGAAAGAGGATGGACCCGACCCCGCTGTCGATTCTGGGGCCCTGGCATCTTCTGCCTGTTCAAAGCCAAAGAACACAAAGGGACAGAACTCAGGAGACCAGCTCAAAAGAGGAGAGAGTGGCAGCATTTCGTACTCGCAGCAGAGGAACTGGGACCAACTTGACGTCAGATTATAAAGAGTTTTCAACAACTCTGCGTTAGGCTTTGCTCATGGAAAAGTCAGATTTGGCATCAGCGTGCAATATAGCCCTAGAAGGAAGACTCTGCACCAAAATCCCTGATGTTACTCACCTCCGGCCCAGCGCTGTTGCTCTCGTTGGCGCCTTCTCCCAGCCACAGCTCGTCCCGAACCTGCGGCTGGGGCTCGTTGCCATCGCTGCTCCCGGGGATCAGAGGCGTCACCCGCGCCGTCCTGCGCCGCAGGAACCGCAAGAGCCTTTCCATGGCGCTGCGATGTGCTCTGCTGCGCTGGCCGCTGCCGGGAGCGCTGCCTGCGGGGCCTGGCAGGCGCTGCCAACGGAGGAGCCGACCCGAGGAGCGGCAGGGACGGGCAGCTGCCTGCGGGCTGAGCCACCACCGGCAGCACCGGATCCACCAGCAGCAAACGCCACCAGCACCGGATCCACCTGCACCAACTACAGCAGCACCAGCTCCAACGCCACCAGCTCAGCAGAACCACCAGCAACCACTGGTACAGGGTCCACCAGCAGCACCAGCACCAGCAGCACCAGCACCAGCAGATCCACCAGCAACCACTGGTACAGGGTCCACCAGCAGCACCAGCACCAGCTTCACCTGTACAACCAGCACCAGCTCTACCAGCTCCACTGGGAGCACCTGCACCACCAGCACAACCAGCACCAGCAGCACCAGCTCCACCAGCAACACCAGTACAACCAGCACCAGCAGCACCAGCTCCACCAGCTTCACCAGAAGCACCAGCAGCAACAGCTCCACCAGCAGCACCAGTAGCACCAGCTCCACCAGTAGCACCAGCTCCACCAGCAGCACCAGCTCCACCAGCAGCACCAGCTTCTACCAGTATCACCAGCTCCACCAGTATCACCAGCTCCACCAGTAGCACCAGCTCCACCAGCTCCACCAGCGCTGTGTGTGCGGGGCCCGGCCAGCGCCCCAGCTCTAGTGACCGCATTTGCTGACGTCATGGGCGGCTCAGTGACGTCACAGGGCGCTGGGGGGCAGAGGCCGGCGGGGAGGGTCCCCGTGCTCAGCACCTCCCTGCGCACACGGGCCAGACAGGGGGATGTGGGCTCCAGGGTGTCGCTCACAGCCGCTGCTCACGGCTCTTGATGAACCGACAGCAAATGCTGCAGCTCAGGGTGCTGTGAGCTGCACAAACCCCACAGCTCACCTCACACACACGAGGCACAAGTTATTTTCCTTGCGGCCACGGTGCATTTTCAAAGGGGAATTTTCTTTTCCAAGCTCAGACCCTTTGGCCTCCACAGCCTTCAGCCGTACGCCCAGGCCTTTGATGGGGAAAGGAGCTAATGACGCCCCACAGCAATTAGAGGCACAGCACTAGCGAGCGGGGCACAGTTCCCCTGGATTTCTGCAGAGAAACAGGCACAAACCCCCCACGCCTGGGCAGAGGCGGCTCCAGAGCTGTGGACACCAGCAGCGCCCACCTGCTCTGCGGGGCGGCCATCGCAGGCCGGCTGCTCCAAGGGGTCTCCTCTTGGCCATCTTCTGGCTTTTGAGCCACTTCCCAGCACAAAGAGGTCAGAGGGAAAAGAAGCTGCAGCTCAGGGAGTTTCTGAACGGGATCTGAGGGCCGTGCTGGGCACAGCGAGGCCAAACCGCGAATCCTGGGGGCAGTTTTGGGCCCCTGACCTCAGGGCTCCAAATGGCGGCACCAGAATCACCTCAGGGCTCCAAATGGCGGCACCAGAGTCACCTCAGGGCTCCAAATGGCGGCCAGAGGGGTGGCGGGATCACCTCACACCAAGAAAGCCCTTGAGGTGCTGGTAAGAGCAAAAAAATCTTTGAGAAACCCCTGGGCATAATGTAGCAAGACTGGGCATAATGTAACAGAAACCTAACAGAGAAACAACAGCTCCATAGAGACCGGACATGAGGCAAAGCGGGATGTCCTTGGCTTGCAAGCTGGGAAAGAGGATTGTTCCACTAAATGAAGAAAGAGCTGGGTGACTTTTGCCGAGCAGCAGCACAAAGTGACAACGCGCTTGTTCACGAAATCAGGCCAAGGAGCCGACACCGGGGGGGCGCCAGCCGCGAAGAGCACAGGGGATAACTAGAGACCCCTGATGGAGACCCTCGAATACCAAAGAGGGACTGCCAGCAAAGGCTGGGGTTATGTAAATCAGTTATGTTTAGGGCATTAACTAACTGGTAGAGACAAATGAATGTGCACTAGGTGTACGGAATAAATCCCCAGAGGTGCAAATCACGCACACGCTCCGTTAGAGGATCGATCCTCCGAGTGCGCTGTAATAAAAGTGCTGCTTTGGAACACTTTCCAAACTGCGTTAAAGAGTCTTTTTGCCGACTTTTCGGTATCGCAGGGCTGGGGTAACGGTTGGACTCGTTGGTCTTGAGGGGGTTTTCCAACCCAAATGATTCTTCTCTGACGTCAGTGTGCCGGGAGGGACAGAAGGGACCCTGAGCCCCCCGGCAGGGGAGGGGAGGGCACCCGGAGGGGGCTGAAGGGGACGTGCCATGAGCTGCGGGGACAGAAGAGGCTCAGAGCCTCGTCCAGGCTCACAGAGGAGTCGTGACGGACACGGTGGGGAATGGGGGGGCTGCGAGTGCTCCCGGAGGGGATCAGAGCTCCTGGCCGTGCCCTCGGGGGGAACCGCGGCCTCCGAGGCCTGAGGGGAAGGCCAAGGGTCTGGGCACTGCTGGGATGCACACGGATTGCACTGGGGGGTCGGAGACACACAACTTGGGGCCGGGGGTGTCCCCAAAGCCACACCCTGGGCTCTGGGGATCACAAAGAGCGCTCTGCTCCGCTCTGGTGAGAACCCCTGCAGGGCTGGTCCGGCTCTGGGTCCTCAGCACAGGACACACATGGACCTGCTGGAGAGGGGCCAGAGGAGCCCCAGAAATGACCCGAGGCTGGACCAGCTCTGCTGGGAGGACAGGCTGGGAGAGTTGGGGGTTCAGCTGGAGAAGAGAAGCTCCGGGGAGACCTTAGTGCGGCCTTTCTGGACTCAAAAGTGGCTGAGAGGAAAGATGGGGACAGACTTTTAAGCAGGGCCTGCTGCAATAGGACAAAAGGTGATGGTTTTATACTACAGGATGGGAAATTCAGGCTGGACGTGAGGTAGAAATTGTCGGCCCTGAGGGTGGTGAGAGCCTGGCCCAGGTTGGGCAGAGAGGTGGTGGCTGAACCATCCCTGGAGACATCCCAGGCCAGGCTGGACGGGGCTCTGAGCAACCTGAGCTGGTGCAGATGTCCCTGCTCATGGCAGGGGGGGCACTGGGGAGCTGGGGAGGTCCCTCCAAACAAACCGTTTGGTGATTCTCTGATTCTGTGCCTGACACGAGGCTGTGGGCAGAGGGAACAGCCCTGCCCGGGCCCTGCAGTCGCTGAGGAACAGCGATGGGAGAACAAGGCAGGATCTGGAGAGACAGAAATCGTCACAAATCTGCAGCAGTGTTTCCTGCCAGTTTAAGAACTGTTCTTGAAAGCATCGCGCTGTGGAGTGAGCAGGGACTACAGCTCCCAGCTTGGTCACTGATCTTCTGGAGGAGCCGCCTCCTTTCCTGGAGTAACTTCTCGTTCTCGGCCGTCACCTGTGCAACCAGCACCTTCCCCTGCGGAGTTTTGCAGAGGGAAATAACACCCAGCGGTTACGCTTCACTCGTCTCTGTCCTCTGTAAACCTCGGAGCGCTTTACCAAAGGGGTGACCCCCAAGCGTGTTCACTCCTAGAACTGATACACTGTGGGATGTAACTTACCCCAAAGAAAAGAGGCTTTTGAGCCGCTTCCCAGCACAAAGAGTTCAGAGGGAAAAGAAGCTGCAGCTCAGGGAGTTTCTGAACGGGATCTGAGGGCCGTGCTGGGCACAGCGAGGCCAAACCGCGAATCCTGGGGGCAGTTTTGGGCCCCTGACCTCAGGGCTCCAAATGGCGGCACCAGAGTCACCTCAGGGCTCCAAATGGCGGCACCAGAGTCACCTCAGGGCTCCAAATGGCGGCACCAGAATCACCTCAGGGCTCTAAATGGCAGCCAGAAGGGTTAATAAGCGGAACAAAAATCTTTGAGAACCCCCTGGGCATAATGTAAGAAGACTAGGCCTAATGTTGCCAGACTAGGCCTGCGCAGGGGCCCTGGGCAGCCCCCCCAGAGCCGGGCCGGCCCCTGCGGCCCCACAGCCCCCGGGGGGAGCAGGGCAGCGGGGGCTCCAGGGCCTTTGCTGTCCCCAGCCGCTGCCCCCGGCTCAGCCCAGCGCTGGGGGGGCCCAGGAGGGGACAGCCATGGGAAAGCACAGCAGACGGGCACGGAAAAGGAACCTTCGCGAGCTTTAATGACCGCTTTCTACCACTCCAACAATTCTTCTTCCAAACTGTCGACCTCGGACAGTGTTGCACCGGAAGCGGGATCCCGGACTTCATCTGCATTCGGCAGAAGAGCAGGAGGTAGCTGGGGAGGATCCCCAGCAGATCCAGTTCCACGTTCAGCGGTGACTGGAGAGAAGAAGCAAGAGCCCATGTCAGTTGGGTGCCCACCTAACAGGACGTGCTCTGTGCTCTGCAGGACAAGCCAGGAACGTCTTTCTCCTGGCTCCAGCTGCCCAGGAATTGCACAGACAAGACTTGCACTCTCTGGCACCCCAGCAAAACCCAACCGCAGGCCCTGCCCCGCCTGAGCGCTGCAGAACCACGTCTGGAGCTGCTCACCTGAGCGCGACGGGCTCCCGCTCCGTCCCCGGCTCTGGCCCAGAGTCTTTGCCTCGCGACGGCAGAGTCGCCGATCGCTCAGGTCCTGCAGGCTCCGTGCTCTCTGCGCGTTGGCATCCAGGTCTCTCCTGCTCTGCTCCAGCTGCTCCTCCCTTGGCTGCTCACGGCGGGTCCCACGAAGCGCTGTTGGGGTCTGACCCCCCCCAGCAGTGGCCAAGCCGTGTGGCAGAAGAGCCACCAGCTCTTGCAGCTCCTGGATTGTGGCTTTGAGCTGCAGAGATATTTGGGACTGCAACTCCAGCTGCGCGGAGAGTTCACACACCTGGATGTGGGGAAAACAACATCTGTCTTAGGCAGAGGGGTCTAAAATCTCCGTGAAACCCAATCTGATGTTTGGATGGAGATCACAGCCGTGAAAACCGCTGGAAAACAATTGTAATGATGGTGAAGCTCAGAATGTCCTCACACAAATCTCTGCTGTGCTTGTTCTCAGCAGATTTTCTTCTCTTCCGGTCACTGAAGGAGAAGAACAGCTCCAATCTAGGAACACGTTCACAGACTCTGTGTACCTTGGCCTTGACCTTGTCCAAGTCCTCTTGCAAGTGGGGGTTCCCTTGCTTCAGGCAACTGTCTTGCTGTGGCCCAGCTGCCAGTGACGCTTCTGCCGGCCGTCCCACTTCTCTCTAGGGAAACAAAGTCACCGGGTACAAAGAAAAAGGTGAGAAGGCAAAATGGGCGTTTTTACTTTCAGTTACAGGTTAATCTACCAAAATCTGTTTTCTAAGGTCATTGCAAAGTGGAGAAATCTCATCTGCTACGGCGTCTGCTCAGCTGATGATCCCCAGCCATCCTTGGCCAGGGAAGACAACCAAGGAAATGTCATCTCTTCATGAAGATCTGTTTCCCAGCACGTTCTTCTCAGCAGATGCCGAGACTCTGCCTTCTGGGCTGTTGCTCATTTCTTAACATAATGCTAAAATCGAACGGGATGTCAAGGCAGGTGCTGTGGTTGGGCTGCAGCCCTTTCTCCAGCGATGGGAGGTGACGGTCCCTACAGCCAACTCTGTGTCTCAACCTTTACGCTGCTCTTCTGCTACACAAACGAAAACCGAGGCATGCCCAAGCCTTTCTGCACACGTATGTGTCTATAAGCGTGTCTCAAGGCTTGCCAGAACCTTCCGCAATTCCAGCAAAACCAGGACAAAGAACCAAGCCCGGTGATGGAGTCCCAGGCGCGTGGGTTCTACCCGCTGGTTGTTGGAAGCGCCCGAGAGCCTCGGGAGCTGCTCTCCTCTGGGTCATTCTCGGCCAGCGCTCACCTCACTCCTGTTCTACTATGTCGGCCGGGCACGTGAAGGCGTCACTCACCAGTGGTTCTTGGGCCGCCTTGTTCTGCGCGTCCCCCAGCTGCTGACGGAGCTGAAGGTTTTCACCTTGCAGCTGGGCCACTTGTTCCTGCAGCCCTTCTGCCCTCTGGACGGCATCTTTCCTCTCCTGATCCCGCTGACAGTACAGAGCCTGCCACTCCTGGGACTGCTGCCGGGCCTGGCGTAATTCTTCCGTTGTGCTTCTTAAAGCCACCGTCTTTTTCCCCAGGGCTTTTTTCAGTAGGTTCACTTCTATTTCCAGACGTGTAGCGTTTGTTTTGGCTTGGTTCAGCTCCTCGTCCAAGCGCCCGTTGGCTTCCAGCACCTCAGACACGCGCATGTCCACGTGGAGCCGTTGCTCACAGTCTCTCTGGAACCACCACACGTCGACACTTTCTGATGTGTGACACCTTCCATGGATCCGGCAGAAAGAGGATGGACCCGACCCCGCTGTCGATTCTGGGGCCCTGGCATCTTCTGCCTGTTCAAAGCCAAAGAACACAAAGGGACAGAACTCAGGAGACCAGCTCAAAAGAGGAGAGAGCGGCAGCATTTCGTACTCGCAGCAGAGGAACTGGGACCAACTTGACGTCAGATTATAAAGAGTTTTCTACAAGTCTGCGTTAGGCTTTGCTCATGGAAAAGTCAGATTTAGCATCAGCGTGCAATATAGCCCTAGAAGGAAGACTCTGCACCAAAATCCCTGATGTTACTCACCTCCGGCCCAGCGCTGTTGCTCTCGTTGGCGCCTTCTCCCAGCCACAGCTCGTCCCGAACCTGCGGCTGGGGCTCATTGCCATCGCTGCTCCCGGGGATCAGAGGCGTCACCCGCGCCGTCCTGCGCCGCAGGAACCGCAAGAGCCTTTCCATGGCGCTGCGATGTGCTCTGCTGCGCTGGCCGCTGCCGGGAGCGCTGCCTGCGGGGCCTGGCGGGCGCTGCCAACGGAGGAGCCGACCCGAGGAGCGGCAGGGACGGGCAGCTGCCTGCGGGCTGAGCCACCACCGGCAGCACCGGATCCACCAGCAGCAAACGCCACCAGCACCGGATCCACCTGCACCAACTACAGCAGCACCAGCTCCAACGCCACCAGCTCAGCAGAACCACCAGCAACCACTGGTACAGGGTCCACCAGCAGCACCAGCACCAGCTTCACCTGTACGACCAGCACCAGCTCTACCAGCTCCACTGGGAGCACCTGCACCACCAGTACAACCAGCACCAGCAGCACAAGCTCCACCAGCTTCACCAGAAGCACCAGCAGCAACAGCTCCACCAGTAGCACCAGTTCCACCAGTAGCACCAGTAGGACCAGCTCCACCAGTATCACCAGCTCCACCAGCAGCACCAGCTCCACCAGCAGCACCAGCTTCTACCAGTATCACCAGCTCCACCAGTAGCACCAGCTCCACCAGCTCCACCAGCGCTGTGTGTGCGGGGCCCGGCCAGCGCCCCAGCTCTAGTGACCGCATTTGCTGACGTCATGGGCGGCTCAGTGACGTCATAAGGCGCTGGGGGGCAGAGGCCGGCGGGGAGGGTCCCCGTGCTCAGCACCTCCCTGCGCACACGGGCCAGACAGGGGGATGTGGGCTCCAGGGTGTCGCTCACAGCCGCTGCTCACGGCTCTTGATGAACCGACAGCAAATGCTGCAGCTCAAGGTGCTGTGAGCTGCACAAACCCCACAGCTGCTCCGAGAGCCCCGTAAAACGCTCCATGGCAGCGGCTTTTCCTGCACTGTAAAATACCTGGGAGACTCAACCCAACGCTCGGATCAGCTCAGAGCTGGAATCCTGCTCTGGCTGTTTCAGCCCAGGAAGCTGCTGGGTTTGGAAAGCCAGCAAGTGTCACAGCCCTTGGTGCCCCGGCCGTGTCCAGCCCCAGGCAGAGCCCCCGGGGACCCCCTGGCATGGGGACATTAGGCTGTGGGCAGAGGGGACAGAGGGGACAGAGGGGACAGAGGGGATAGGGGCCGGGCAGGGCCGGCTCTGGCCAAGGCGGCTCCTGGCAGCACCACAGCCAGGGCTGGACACCCTCTGCCCTGGTTGTGCCCCCCAGGGGGGACCTGTGGGATGTCCCCACACACTTCTAGGTTCTTTTGGGGTGACAGCCCCTCTCAATGTTCCTGTCACTGCCGTTTGGCTATTTTGCCGTGGACGCTGGTGACACTTTTGCAGCGTCCCTGCTGCTCCCATGTGTCTTTTTGGGGCATCCTGAACCCCTTGGTTCCCTTCCTGGGGGTTCCCAATGCCCTTCGCACTACTTTTGGGGTGCCCTGGACTCCTCCATGTACCTTTAGGGGCAACCTGGTGACCATGAAGTGCCTTTGGGACAGCCCGGACCACTCTGTGTTCCTTCTGGTGTACCCGCAGCCCCTGGGTGTGTCTTTCCTTGCACCCCAAGGTGCTCTGGGGGCTTCATAAAATCAGCAAACGGTTTGGGTGGAAGGGACCTTCCCTGTCCCCCCAGTGTCCCCCCTGCCATGAGCAGGGACATCTGCACCAGCTCAGGTTGCTCAGAGCCCCGTCCAGCCCGGCCTGGGATGTCTCCAGGGATGGTTCAGCCACCACCTCTCTGGCCAACCTGGGACAGAGTGGCAGTTGCACTTCCACCCCCGCCACCCTGAGAACTGGTGTGGCAGTTGCACATCCCCCTCTCAGAACCGGGGCCTTCAATGGGGCAGTTAACGGCTCTTTGTGGAGACCCAGAGTCGGTGGGCAGGGTCCTCAGCAGAGGAGGGGCCAAGAGCACCCACAGCCCAGAGAAGCCGAGAAGCTTCTCAAATGCCCACAGTCAGGGGGTGGGGGCGTAGAGAAGCCGAGAAGCTTCTGGAATGTCCACAGCCAGATCTGAGCAGACTATAAATGGGGTTCCCGCCGAAGACCCCCTTTGTGTGGTCTCCTCGGAGCTGCGGGTCTGCCGTGCTGCCAGAGTCCCTCCCCTTAGATGGAGAAGCCATCTAAGGTAACCTCCTGGGATGGGGAGCGCCTCACCTCCCTCCCTGTGTGGGTGAGTGATAAATTACTGAATATATACTTTAATAAGTCCTTGCCGAGACAGGCAAGTGTTAATGTCCTCGCTGAGACAGGCAAGTGTGAAGTCCTTGCTGGAACAAGCAAGTGTTTATCTCTTATGGGCAAAACAGGGCAGAGAGGGCTCTGGTTTGTTTTCTTGTGAGTGCACGTGCGCACGCTGTGGATCCTCATTATTCTTATTTCGCTGCACCCCAAGTAATCTCCTAACCTAATATCCAAACCTGTATCTTATGTTATCGGAGTGCTAACTAATTGTATAAACCCCGTTTCTAATTGGTTTACTTGCAGTACTTTTCTGGCCAGAATAAAGTTTGGTTTGGACGTTGTCGTCCACCTAAACTTATTTTGGGGTGCTTCTGTGACAGCCAGGCTCTCACCACCCTTAGAGCCAAATGGTGCAGATCTCCCCCGCTTTCTCCTGCTCCTATTTCCTTGTTCTCTCTACCTCCCTTCATCTCCCCCTGGTCCCTTTCCCATCCAGCTCTCACAGCCCTTCCTTACCCCCATCTTCCTTCTCCACACCTTCTCATCCTCCCCTCAGTGCTCAGGTGCCCCCATTCCCCTCCCAGGCTTGCACAGAAGGGGTAAGATCCTGCAAAACGGGGAAAAACCAGCGTCTGAGCACAGATCAAGGGGAACAGAGAAAAGCGAGCAGGTGGCAGAAGGGAAGTTACCCGAGTTTTATTTACAAAGTTTGTAGCGTCAGACTGGACGAGGAACTGGGCTTCAGGGGAAGATCCGCTTCACCCCACCCCTCTGCCACTTCACAGAGCTGATCCGCAAACTCCAGCCCGCGGGTGGGTCTGGGAGCACTCGTGGAGTCACAGAATGTCCTGAACTGGAAGGGACCCACCTGGATCATCGAGTCCAGCTCCTGGATAAACCCAAAATCCACACCATGTGTCTGAGGACATTGCCCAGTCTCTTCTTGAACACTGTCAGGCTTGGGGCTGTGACACCTCCCTAGGGAGCCTGTTCCAGAGCTCCTCTTGCAGTTGGGCAAGTTGAAAACAAGCTGTTGAATAATTCCGTCGCAATGTATCACAGAAATCACTAGATCTGTCCATTTGGCAATTCTGCCCCTGCAGTCCTTGCCACCGCAGGGCAAGAGGAGCCCCAAGCCTTGCAGTCCACCTGATATTCTACAAATCAGAAGTTCTCGGAGCTGATGCTGTGACTCTCCTCCTGCAGCTGGGAGGCTGTGGTGTCTCCAGGCGAAGCTACATTTAAATACCCGATCTCAGAAGGCTGAGAGGGGGATAAGCAAATGGATGAGTCTTGGCTTTCAGCTTCTCCATCAGGCTTCATGTCTGGCGTGGCCTTCGGGGTGCCGAGGGCGTCTGGCGGTTCTCGCGACGAGCAGCTGGAAACAAATTTCCTCCCTTCAGTCATTCTGCAAACTTTATGTGACCCTGCGCAGCCCCAGCGCTCCTGCCAGCAGCTCCGCCAGGCCGCGCGGGGCGACGCTCAGCGCTTCGCTCCTGGACTAACGCTCCGATACTTTTCCTCCAGCCGAGTCGCTGACACCCTCGTCTACCCCAGCACCTCCTCCCACTTGCGACTCTCCTCCAAAACCCCTGGGCACCAAGCTGATTTCTAAACCCCTGACATAGTTTGAAAATGTCACTTCTCCATTCCATTATTTTCAGAGTCTTTTTAATACCATTTTCCCTACAATTTGACCCAAACAGGCGGGGTGAGCTCCACGGCACCCGGAGGCTGTAAGCAAACCCCTCTGCCTTCCCCTTGCCTGTTCTGGCACCATTGTCCTATAATTTGACCACCCAAAAATGTAAAAAGAAGACCCTTGGAGGTGAAGACACAGGGTGGAGCAGCCAAAAGGCTCAACTTGTCCCCCACCACACGCAGAGGCATTTCCTGCCTCCTCCTTTTACCCCACGGTACCTGGCACGGGGAGGTGGCAACACCTTACTCTGTCGTTGGCGTTCGGGGAAGTCAACACTCTTGGAGTCCTGGGAGGAGCAAGAGAGACCATCAGAGGAAATTCTGCGTGTCAGACCCCAAATTCAACACACAGCCCTGGTTTACACGGTGCCCCCAGCTCCACCCACAGTTCTCCCCAAGAACTCCAGCCCCACAGGGGTGATCATCATCGATTCGTCCTTTGGGTCTGAATTTAAACTTTGAAAATAAAAGACCTATCTAGCCCAGGTGAAACAAAGAGAAAGAAATAAAATAAAGCAGAACACACAAACAGGCCTCAAACAGCACCTTCACCCTTAACAGCTCATTTCCAGCTTTGGTTGGTTCCCTCCAAATTTCAAAATGTACAAATAAACTTCCAAATGCACCTGTTTTCTTTGAAGAGCTGCTGAAACACAACTTTTGACTTTTCCTGGATTTTTCTCCATTTCTCCCCCAGAGTTCTTCATTAACTTGGTCAATCCACAGCTGGATTTTTAGGTAAGGCATAGCTTCATTTAGTTCAATTTAGTCGATATTATCAGTCAGCTTGATCTGAGGTTTTTTCATTGACATGAGTAACATTCCCAAAAACACCGCTCTGGGTTATTTCTCCTAATTTTCAAGCTAATTTAGAAACTAAGGTCTTTTAACCACTCTAAATCTGCAAAGGAGCCAAAGTGAAATTTCTGTCCTTGTGAAAAAGGAGAGAATCACGGAACAGTTTGTGTTGCAGGGCCCTCCCCAGCTCCCCCAGTGCCCCCCCTGCCATGAGCAGGGACATCTGCACCAGCTCAGGTCGCTCAGAGCCCCGTCCAGCCTGGCCTGGGATGTCTCCAGGGATGCTTCATCCACCACCTCTCTGGGAACCTGGGCCAGGCTCTCACCACCTTCAGGGCCAAGAATTTCTACCCCACGTCACCCCTCCTTTAATTTAAACCATCACCCCTTTTCCTGTCGTAACAAAGGTTCTCATGGCACAGCAGCTCGGAGATGGAGCAGCGTGACAAGCGTATTGAGCTTCCAGCTCCCCACAAAGTCCCTCCTCACCTACAAAACCGTCACAATGTGTATGGTGCCCCTTCCTTCCCATCCGAAGGGTCAATTCATCTCCTGTCCAGCACCCTCAGCTGCAGCCCCAAACACCCACCCTCGTTCAAGGAGCATCTGGGCGACGCTCTTGGTCACACGGTTCGGTCTGAGGAGTCCTGTGAGGAGCAGGACTCGATGACCCCCCCGGGTCACTTCGACCGTGACACGTTCCCTGACTCATGGGCAGGAACAGCAGCTCCTGCCCGTCTGCCGAGCCCTCCCCGCCTCACCTCCGCGTTGGGAGCCCGGCTGCTCCTCGGCGCGTGCTGCCCGTGGCCGCAGAGCTGGAGTTTGCCCTCGTGCAGCCGCACGTTCTCCTCGTCCGGGAGCTTCACTCTGAGCACGTCACACACACAAAGGCACAAGTTATTTTCCTTCCAGGCACAGTGCATTTTCAAAGGGGACCAGCAGTGCCCACCTGCTCTGCGGGGCGGCCATCGCAGACCGGCTGCTCCAAGGGGTCTCCTCTTGGTCACTGATCTTCTGGAGGAGCCGCCTCCTTTCCTGGAGTAACTTCTCGTTCTCGGCCGTCACCTGTGCAACCAGCACCTTCCCCTGCGGAGTTTTGCAGAGGGAAATAACACCCAGCGGTTACGCTTCACTCGTCTCTGTCCTCTGTAAACCTCGGAGCGCTTTACCAAAGGGGTGACCCCCAAGCGTGTTCACTCCTAGAACTGATACACTGTGGGATGTAACTTACCCCAAAGAAAAGAGGCTTTTGAGCCGCTTCCCAGCACGAAGAGTTCAGAGGGAAAAGAAGCTGCAGCTCAGGGAGTTTCTGAACGGGATCTCAGGGCCGTGCTGGGCACAGCGAGGCCAAACCGCGAATCCTGGGGGCAGTTTTGGGCCCCTGACCTCAGGGCTCCAAATGGCGGCACCAGAGTCACCTCAGGGCTCCAAATGGCGGCACCAGAGTCACCTCAGGGCTCCAAATGGCGGCACCAGAATCACCTCAGGGCTCCAAATGGCGGCACCAGAATCACCTCAGGGCTCAACATGGCGGGCAGAGGGGTGGCGGGATCACCTCACACCAAGAAAGGCCTTGAGGTGCTGGAGCGAGTTGAGAGAAGGGAACGGAGCTGGTGAGGGGCTGGAGCACAAGGGTGATGGCAGCGGCTGAGGGAGCTGGGGGTTCAGCTGGAGAACAGGAGCTGAGGGGAGACCTTCTGATCTCTGACCTGCCTGAAAGGAGCTTGGAGCCAGGGGTGTCGGGCTCTGCTCCCCAGGAACAAGCGCCAGGACCAGAGGAAACGGCCTCAAGTTGCGCCAGGGGAGGTTGAGGTTGGATCTGGGGAACAATTTCTTCCCCCAAGGGCTGTGGGGCATTGGAACAGGCTGCCCAGGGCAGTGCTGGAGTCACCATCCCTGGAGGGGTTGGACAGACGGACATGAGGTTCTCAGGACATGGGGCAGTGCCAGGGCTGGGGAACGGTTGGACTCGATGAGCTTGAGGGGCTTTTCCAACCAAAATAACTCTGTGATTCTACGAAATGGGTTCCCCCAAGGGCAAACTTGAGCCAGGAATTTCCCTTTGGGTTTCTGTCCCTACGCGGACACGTCGGTGTCCCTGGGCACTGCCGGCTTGTCCCCAAGCAGCGTCAGCCCCACGCACGGAGCAGGAGCAGCGCGTCAGGCAGCGCTCCCCATGCTCCGACCGGCTGTTTCACAGTGTGATCCCCTTGCCTGCAAACCTGCTGTTCCCACACCTCATCTCCTTTTTGCCTGAATTGCATTTCTTTTTGGAAGAGGCATGCTCTCACAAACACACTGCAGCTGCTCCCTGCCTTCCCTGGCAGAGGCCCTTGGTGTGTTCTCTCACCTTTTCCACTTGCAGCTTTGACTCGCTGAGCTCCTTTTCAAGCTGCTTAATTCTGCTGTCCCTTTGTTTCACCTCGTGGATAAAGGTCTCCTTGGCTCGGCGGATCTTGTCTTTGTGGCGGAGCTGCATTTCGTTGTATTTCCTGAGGAGGCAGAGAGACAAACATCAGGCTGGGAAATGCTTTTGTGTTTTGGGCCAAGAGCAAGGCGGGAGATGTCCTGTATTCATTCAGGCTTTTCAAAGCCTGAACTGAGAACCTCAGCCATCCCCCAGCTCCTTCTGGCTGTGCAGTGAAGGCAGAACGAACATACCGACGTTCCCAGCTGCGTCTTTCCACCGATTCGTTTGGGGTTTATTTTTGTTGCAAAGCTTCTGTTAAGTGTCAACCAAATGGAAACTGATTGAGGGAAAGGGACCCAAAGCTATTCCTAAAACTGAGTCCCGGCTTTACAAATCCTTGTGCTCGCCCCTCTCAGCTCTTTATACCAAACTGAGTTAAAAATTTATCAAAACTGGAAGTAATGGGGAATAGGTAAGTGTGGGCAAGCAGTTTATTTGGGTGGGGATGCAGGTAGTTAAGAGGAAGTACTTTGGTATGAGGAGAAAAAAGGCAGAAAAAGATTAATCCTTAAAAACAAGGGTCAGGCAAGCAGGTGGCAGAAAGGGCTTGTTCAGAGCTGTGACACAGGGGTTAAACATTTGTTACTGCTGAGACTTGTGATCGTTGCTCTTCCCCTCAAACTTGTTCTGGTTTATTTTTACCCAGTTGGGATAGAAAGGAAAAGGATGTCACACCCAGGGAAATCTCTACCATATAAGAGATACCTGCCCAGGTTTGCTCAGAACTCACGTCAAAAAGGCTATTTGTGCTGCAAATGAGATCAAAAGTGCTCCGGGGAGGAACCAGCGGCTCCGTGGAGCATCTGCCAGCGCTGGACCCGGAGCAGCAGCACACGGGCTGAGGCAGATCTCTCCGTGCTAAAGCCTCAAACGGGAGGGACAAGAAAGGCCACGGAACAGCCAAATCCAGTGTCACTGCCAGGCACACAAAGAGAAGTTCCTGGGTTGATTTTTGGGGGTCTACACATCCCCTGCCTGCTGCTGCAGTCGTTACCTGACATACAGATCCTTCTGGTTCAGGAGACGAACTCCTTCCTCATAAAGGGCTTTGTTTTCCTCCTTCAGCAGTGAAAGTTGCTCTGAAAGCTGCTGGTTCTCCTTCTGACACTGGAAGTGCTGGAAAACATCTATTTTTTATTTGTGTGCACGTCCTCAGCTGTCGGGGTCCCTTCGCCTCCTTTCGCTCTGGTCTCCAAAGCTGCTCTGTCATCAATCCCAGTGGTTCCCACTATAGATCACATCCCTCTGCCCCCCAAGGCCACCGCCTCCTCCCCTTACAGAAGGGGGAATGTGGATTTCTGTGCTGCTGGGGGCTCCAACTGGGCAGAGAGAGGTAACGCATCCTCCCAGACAACAGCCCCCGCCAAAATTTTCCTGCAAAAAGCTCCATGTTGGGCAAGAAAAGAGGAAGGGGGAGGGAAAGAAGCCATCAAGCTCCTTCTGTGCCCTCGGAGCCGCGTCCCCAGGAATCCTACACAAGATGTGATGGTGCTTTTCTTCCAGCTCCTGTTTAAATCAGTGGGATCTGCAAGTGCTCAGCACCTGCCTGGATGCGACCCCGTAGGTCAAGAGGAAACGGCCTCAAGTTGCACCAGGGGAGGTTGAGGTTGGATCTGGGGAACAATTTCTTCCCCAAAGGGCTGTGGGGCATTGGAACAGGCTGCCCAGGGCAGTGCTGGAGTCACCATCCCTGGAGGGGTTGGACAGATGGACATGAGGTTCTCAGGACATGGGGCAGTGCCAGGGGTGGGGAACAGTTGGACTTGATGATCTTGAGGGGCTTTTCCAACCAAAATGACTCAGTGATTCCATGATTTCAGCAGTTCCCAGGTACAGATTTCACACTGGGATGGTCCCATTTCCCCCTAGAGCTCAGTGTTCTGCTCTGGAGCCACCGGCACAGCATCCCGTGGGTGATGAGGACCCTGCAGCTCACCTCGCTCGGGGCAGGTTTCGTCTCATCTTCCAGGACGTGCACAGTCTTGGCCTGCAGCTCCACGTGCATCTTGGCCAGCGACGCCTCCGTCTCCCGCGAATGCTGGAGCTGCTGCTGCAGCTCCTCCACCTGCTGCTCCAGGAGCTTCCTAAAAGCAGGTGGGTGGGACAGTGAGACACGGGGATGGACATCAGCCTGTGCTGTGTCACCGTGACTGCGTGGCTGGCTGTGATCTAAAAACATTGTGCTGCACCTGCCCCGGGCAATGCTGAGGGTAGAAAGAAATCCCTATATCCTGGTTGTCCCCATGTCCAGTGGCACACGAAAGGACACACGGTGTATCTGGGATCATCCATCCCAGCTTGTGGCATCCAAAGGGTAAAGCAAATCACGGGGCTGGCAGGAGGGACCTGTTGCAAGAGGACAAGGGGTGATGGTTTTAAACTAAAGGAGGGAGATTCAGGACACACATGAGGAAGAAATTGTTGCCCCTGAGGGTGGTGAGAGCCTGGCCCAGGTATCCAGAGAGGTGGTGGATGAACCATCCCTGGAGACATCCCAGGCCAGGCTGGACGGGGCTCTGAGCAACCTGAGCTGGTGCAGATGTCCCTGCTCATGGCAGGGGGGACACTGGGGGAGCTGGGAAGGTCCCGTCAACCCAAATTGTTCTGTGATTCTATGCAGCACAGGCCTTACCCAGCTCCAGGTACCTTTTCAGCTGCTCCTCGTGAAGTTCTTGCTGCACACGAGCTTCATTTTCTCGGGCCTCCTTCAATTCCTCCTCCAGGAGCTTCTTGTCTGAAACATGGGCCTCTGCCAGCAGGAGCTGGTGCTGGGAATCTTTTAGCTTTTGCTGGAGTTTGGAAATCTCGGATTAAAATGGGACACGGATTAAACTTTCTGAATTTATAGGCCAGTATCTGAATCCAAGGGACTCAGATCCCTTTGATGCCTCAGTACCTGCGTGATGGGAATGGAATTTTTGCTTCCCTCTACTCAAAAGTGCTTTTGCATGTCTTGGTGTCAAAGTCCATGTAAAGTAAAACCTTTCCAACAGCTACCAGATGCTGTTGTCAGGAATTAGCAACAATCCTTTTCTGCACCTAATTTGATCCTGCACGCTACAAAACCAAATCCAACAATTCATGCAGAAACGATGCCACGGAAAACACAAGCGTTTGCAATTTACTGCAAACAGCAGCGAATCTCCTGGGTGATGACGGGACCTGGGCTCCCTGCGCCTGCCAGCGCTGCCACCAGGATTTTCAGATAATGAGCTTTAGAGACAGGAGCTGAGCCATCAGATTGGGCTTCTCTTGTCTTGATTACGCTCTCACTAACAACAGACGTTTTTCCTAAAATATTTAGCCACATGGTCTCTAGCAAAATGGACTGCAGGGAACCGATTCAGGAGTTGCTGGTGCATCTTTTGTGCAACTACAGTTGCACAAAACCACTAAAAACGTATCTCCAGGGACCTTAGCTCACCCTGCCGAGTTACCTTTTTTTGTGCTTCGCGTACTTTGGATTTCTCCTGCGCAAGTTTCTCTTGCAGACTGCTCTGCAGTTTATCAGCCTGGGAGCACCTCAGGAGCTCTTGTTCGAGTTCTTTGACCTTCTGCTGGCTTTTTTCCCACTGGGCTGAGAGTGAGGAGCACGTTTCCGTGGTGTCCGAGAGTTTTGCCCGGGCTTGCTTCAGCTCAGCTTTGACCTGAGTTTCAAAAGAAAAAAAATCCGAGTTCGCACTTTGATATCTATCATCTGAAATGTCTTGATTAGGAAAGGGGCAACGGGATCACTGGGCAGTGAATAACAGAAATACAGGGAGCAAGTACAGCAGGTTTTATTTGAAGGCAGCGTGATTTCCAGGGAGCTGTGGCAGAGCACACTCGAAAGTACTGTACAAATGTAAACGAGGTCCAATCTGTTAAAACCAGCACATCAGACCTTCCGCAGCTTGGAAAACGATGTGACGCTCTCCCTGCTCTGTCCCTACCTTGCTGCATTCCTGTTGGAGCAAGAGGTTTTGCTTTTGTAAGTCGACGTTCTTCTCCCGTTCGTATCTCAGCTCCCTCTCGGCCGAGCTGCACAAGTTCTGAACGCGCCGCAAGTCCTGCCGCAGCTGCTGCATTTTGTCCTCCTGCTGCTGGAACCTCTCGTCGGACGGACTCTGCGGGAACAGCAAAACAACACAGGTTACACGGAAATTAACTGCAAGGAAAGACAAAGATCGGTAGTTAAGAAAGGTAGAGGTGCGCCAGTAGGATTTAAGGGCATTTAAGTAGGAAATGGATAAAAAGCAGGCAGCATTTCGTCTGCCCTCACACTACGTCCTGCTCCCTGCCCTGTCCATCCCCCCAGAGAAGCCGACACAACTCTTGAGGTTGAGGAAGAAGATGCAATAACCTGGATGAGGGAACAAACCCCTCTTCAAACTGACCTGTCCAACCAAAGCAAAACCACCTCGGTTGCCTGTAATTCTTGTGGCACCGTCTCGCTGAGGCACCCAAGGGCGGCACCTCCAGCCCAGCGGCAGCCGGGACGGAGCAAGTCCTGGACGCGGCACAGGAACAGACACACTGGCACAACCCGACAGCAGCCTGGACACCGCGAGCTGGCCACTGACAGCCTGTGGTGGCTTCCAGAAAATAACTGAGTTCCGCGTTATCTCGATCCGAACATTTGACTGAGTTTCACAGAGATTTTTGACCGCTCTGCCCAAGGCAGACTCTTTTTCCCTGCGTACAGGTGTGTGAAGCCTCCACGCAGATGCTGATGAAGTCCCAAAAATCTCTGCAGCTTGGAGCTACAAATCAGAAGCTTCTCATGTTTGACGTATCAAAATGCTTCTTCCCAGCTTCAGCCACCTGTCGATCTGCATTCCAGCCTCAGCCTCTGTTCTCAGGAGCAGGTGAAATGCACTGAAGATCGAGCTTCTCGGATAAATCCCCAGATAAATTCCCAAACTAGGAATTACTGATCCAGCACTGTGGGATCTGGCAATGTCATTTGTCCTCCAGATCAGTTCAGGTTTGTGTTTTGTCCTTGAGATCATTTCAGTTTTGTGGTGTTTTTCCCCCACCTGCTTCCATCGGGATCCTTTTCATCATCCCCTCTACAACCTGTACCTCGCTGACAGACGTTTGTATCTGCTCTAACTGCGCTGATTTGCCTCCTCTTGCTATCAGTACAACTCTGATCCTCTCCTCTCCACCTCCTCTTCTCTCTTCCAAACTCTTGTATATTATCTTTGATCCTCCTCAGACTCCCTGTCCCAGGTACCTCCATTATTTCTTCCCCCTCTGGCAGTTGTAGCTGCTCTTCCCTTTCTTTTTTATATCACACGGTAAGAAAGGTGAGAAAATTGCATTTCAAAGACAGCTAAACCTGGCGATAAACAGGGGACTTGCCGTTCAGTTTATTCAAGTTCCCACTACGTCCAAAAACACAACGGAAGGAAACAGCCTCCAGTTGTGCCAGGGGAGGTTGAGGTTGGATCTGGGGAACAATTTCTTCCCCAAAGGGCTGTGGGGCATTGGAACAGGCTGCCCAGGGCAGTGCTGGAGTCACCGTCCCTGGAGGGGTTGGACAGACGGACATGAGGTTCTCAGGACATGGGGCAGTGCCAGGGCTGGGGAACGGTTGGACTCGATGAGCTTGAGGGGCTTTTCCAACCAAAATGATTCTATGAAATTATGACATTCACACTTTCCAAACATGTTCCTCAAGGAAACCAGTCAGTCTCATCTCCCCACTGTGTGCTAACACTGCGGTACTGGTTTCCAGTCTGCTTTAATTAGGTTTTGCCATTAAATTAGGGAAAAAAAAAAAAAGCACAGTGCAGATGGCAAAGCTGCCCATACCTGTTTAACGTTCCCATCTAAACTGCCTGCAGAGCTCTGCGACACGAGACACCTGGTCTCTCTCTGCACCGTGCCTTGATTCATCCTCCAAGTCTCTTCTCTGTTGCCCGGCTCCCAGGTAGTCAGGAGATCATGTTTTAGCCGGGCAATTTCTTCCAGTAACAACTGTTTTTCTTCATTGCTCTCTTTTAGCTGCTTTTCTAGCTCCTCCCTCTTCTTGTTGCTTTCCAGTAATTCAGAACTTGAAGGAGAAATAGTAAAGGAGAGAGATAACTACACATATCCAAGGGAAACCACCAAAGTCCAGCGAAATGCTCAAGGCAACGCTCAACTGTCTTGGGAGGCTCCAAAGGGGATTTAATCCTGGGTCTAGCAGTTCTGGGCAAGGGTCATTCTCTCCTGGACACTGACCCATAAAAAAACACATGTCCAAAGGGTCAGCTCATGGTTATTCATGCGTAGGTGAAGCTCTGAAGGAAACGCTCGCACGGGGCCCGGGAGCTGCTCTGCGCCCAAAAGCATTTGCTGTACATAAGTACAGGCTCAGGTCTGACTTATCTAAACCCAAACTATATGTCTCTATAAGCTAATCTACCCGTCTTACCCTGGTTTGGCTTTATTCATACCTGGTTACCCAGGTAACTGAGCTGGCTGTAACTCGCCTGGAATTAATCCAAGCTTTTCCTTACTTAGAGCCTGAGCACGGATGCTCCAGCTCCAAATGGGAATTGATCTACTGAAAAAAGGAGAGTCGGGGGTCCTGCAAGAGCTTTATTTACAACCCCGACAGCCGCTGACACCCGCCCTCCAACAACTGAAACCCACGGCAGGACGTGTTTCAGCAGCAGCCGGTCCCAGGAGCCCGAGCCCACGACGGGAGATTTTTGGGACCGTTTTAGTCCAAAAGCTCCGAGCGAAGCAGCCTCCTCCCTAAGGACAGATCTCGGTTGTACCCTTCAGAATCTGGAACAGCGGCAGAAAAAAAATAAAGGTTTCCTGCCGACCGATCGTGATGACACTAAGGGAAATGCTTATTGACCAAAATCTCTACAAAGAGACGATGACCCCATAATGAAGACACGAAGCCGCTGTGCCCGTTTTTGCCACAAGCAGCACTACAGGGATTTTTAAAAGACTAAAAAAAATAAGTCAGCAAAGATAAGGAGCAGAAAGTACCACAGGCCTTGTTCAGGTTTACCAGAGCAGTTCTTGTTCATCCCTCAAGTGTTTGATCTGTTCTTCCAAAAACAATGCTTTAGCCATCTGCTCTTCACACATCCTCTCCTCTATATGCAGATCTTCATGTTTCTGCTCGAGTTCGTTAATCTGTTCTTTTTCTTGAAGGAGGTCAGAGACCTGTAAGGTCAGAAAACATCACGACTTTGATTTTTCTTTGGTCTCATGGAAACCTTTTGAGCAGTCTATGCAATCTGGGGAATCCAGCGAGACACGGCTTGTGATCCTGCAGCTAAATTATTGGAGTTCTTCACCCTTGAAGATTCACGTGCAAGTCCTTTTTTTTCTGCATGGGAAGCAGCTGGTGTAAACCATCATCAAATCCCACTTCTTTATTTGATTTCATCCTTCTGGTGCCCATCTGTAGTTCTCAGGGATTTCTGTGCCATATTTGTCTACAAAACCAGCAACTCTTGGAAAAAACGGGAAGACTACAAGGTCTGTAATCAGCTGTCTCACACGGAGCATCCTCCACCCAAGTCAAACAAAAGAACTTCCTACGGGGGCTGCTCCCCACTCTCAACGTCACCTAATGCCTTAAACACCTGGAAACAGACCCAAAACCTGAGCCATGGAGAGAAGATGCCAAGGAAACAAAAGGGGCAAGAAAGGAAGGCATGAGGAGCCCAAATCCTTCAAAGAAAAACTGCTATGAAGCCCACTAAATGCTAGCAATGACTTTTATTCCTAAACCTTTTGAATCAGTAGCTCTGCCTGAGTTTATGCTAGCACTAATAGTTCAATTCCAGGTCTTCTCATCTACCCCCAGATGAATTTATATTTGAGTAACACAAAAGCAGCTTGTGTCTGCATCAGACACCAGAACAACGGGGATTTCTTTACATTTCTCGCCTCTGTATCTAACGAAGCGTTATCTTTTTGTACCTTCTCATGGGATACATTAATGAGATCCCCTCTTGCTGATGTGCTCTGGAGACTCAGGAAGTTATTACAATGGTTTGTAAAGTCTGATTTTGAGTCAGGCAATGCCTGGTGAGGAAACAACAAGAGCTCGAGGATGTAATACGCCCTTAACTACAAGCTCAGAAAAATCTTTCTCCTCTCAAATGTCCAAAAAGCTCATAAAGACATGAAGAGCGTTCCAAGCAAACGCAAAGAGCTCTCCGCATGGCATCAGTTTTAAAATTAGCATTATAATTTACAAGAACAATACTATTTGATTTACTCGTATGCGTTGGACATCGTGACAAACTCAACGCTGAACAAGCTCAGAGCTTGACCTCCACATGCGTATCACCCACGAGAGCCCAATGGTTTAACGCCAAGGGAACTTCCAGCACTTTTGGTAAACGATCCGTCCCAGTCCAGCTGCTCCAGCCAAAGGGAACGAGCCCGTTTGTGAAGTCAGGAATCCCAAACACACGCAGACTCCTCTATTTTATAACAAAGACTCTTACAGTCCAGCGCAGGCCACTGGGTTGCACCTTGGAATCCCTTTGATGGAAGAACCATCCTCTCCTTCGGCCAAACCAACTGGTGGCTGAACTACAACCAAACTGCCAGGACCGCGTGGTTTTGACTAAAAGGTCCCTGGATTACGAGTAGATTGAATTATTGGGATGCAGAGGTTAAAGAACGACTTTTGCCATTTTTCCCATCGTCCCCCAAATCAGATAATCCCTTTGTATGTGTCACAGACTGACCCAGCCCCTTCCTAAACCGCTCTTTAGCAAGGCCTGGTCTGCGTCCCCAGCTCTCACAATGTGAATTTGTCGCCTCGCTGCCCAGGTCCTGTCCTCTAGATGCCACTGTTCCCCCAGTCAGACTCTCGTCTGTGTGCGGTTGCTCCAACAGTTCAGGACTTTCATTGTTTTTTACTTACGTTCGAGGAAATGACATGACTCAGAGCTGGTTGAAGGCCTTTCAGAGTGCTAAAAAAGGGGGTTTGTAACCGATGTAAACCCCCCTCCTTTGCCAGTCGTGCTCAGGTCCCCTTGCCTGCCCCACTCAGGCTGTAGAACTGGAGCTTTCCTAAATTTTTAGCCTCGTTTTCAGCCCCTCTCCTGCTTCTGCTCTTGTACAATTTTGTCGGCATCATGAGCTCTGTCCTCTAAGGCCCAACTGGGAAACAAGCACTAGCGACTTTCCCAGCAGAGATAAACACACCAAAAGTGATAAACCCACCACAAGTCCTCCTAATTTACTTCGAGCAAAGTATACTGAGGTCCTTTGGGCACGTAAAAAGTCATGGAGACTTCTGTGACTCTGAGGTGTCACTCTGAGGTGTTCTGACTTCTCATCATGCCATATTCTCGTATAAGAAAGAGACTGTTAATATTAAAAGGGACCCACGTTAAACAGATTCAGAATTAACCAGTTGATTGACCTCGGAAAAGCTGCTAACAGGGAACCACGATGTTGCTCTGCAGCGATGTCTTGGCTCAAATCTACAAGCACCATGTCACAGTGTGACACAGAGAGATGAGGGTCACGGTCACGAGCCTCATGGTGACAAATAACTCTGCAATAAAGACCCAAATCCAAAAACTTCCACTCTGCCCTCTATAGAAGGAGGCTTTGGCTACAAACTTTGAATTACTGGTTAGTAATTAGATTCACCGAAAGGAAAAATAAATTCCGAGGTTAAAGACTGTTCCACGAAAGCAGATGGATTTAAAACCATCTCCTGAAGAACGTTTGAACCGGTTGGACTAGAGAAATGTGTCAAGCAAAGCCAAGCAATGCACTCGGCGGGCAACTGGGGACATTTGATGGAGTCAAAGGGAGTTGCCTCCTCCAGGGAGTCCCACGGCAGCAGCTGGACGTACCTGGCTGCCCAACACCTTCTTCTCGGCCTTCAGATCTTCTCGTAACAGTTCAAGCTCAGATGCAAGTTGCTTTCTCCGTTCTCTCCGTTCCCCCAGCTGACTTCCCAACTTTTCTATAGTTTCTTGACAACTTTCCAGCATCTGGAACAAGCAAAAGTAAGAATCACTTCTACAGCATCATTTATTCTAGCAAAAGATAAACAAATTGCAGAAAGTGTGTCTTCTAGAACACAAGGATAGGAAAAAAGGTTCTCAGCAGTTGCCAGCAGGATTTCTGCACATTACACCCAGGGCTGGCTGGACATCTCTGAAAGGCTGGAGCCTCCACCTGCCCCAAGACACCTTGGGAAGCTCCTCTCCCACATGTCATAAGCTCTGTCTGGCTCATACACCTGGCAGATCCAATTGTCTGGCTGGCTGGTAACAAATCCACAGCAAATTCAGCCCAAAACCAGCTGTGAAACAACAGCCTGGAGCACAAGTGTGATGGGAGCGGCTGAGGGAGCTGGGGATGTAGCAAGTGACACGACAAGAGGAAACGGCCTCAAGTTGCGCCAGGGGAGCTTGAGGTTGGATCTGGGGAACAATTTCTTCCCCAAAGGGCTGTGGGGCATTGGAACAGGCTGCCCAGGGCAGTGCTGGAGTCACCATCCCTGGAGGGGTTGGACAGACGGACATGAGGATCTCAGGACATGGGGCAGTGCCAGGGCTGGGGAACAGTTGGACTCAATGATCTTTTCCAGCCAAAATTAATTCTGTGATTCTGTAAACCCTTCGCCCTCACCAGGGAGTCAACAAGCTCCGCAGTGCTGAAGGCAAAATGATCTCATAAGAGAGATGAGTTACCAGGGAGGTAATATTGGCACGTTCGCTGCTTTCCTCCAAAGCACCCATCTGTCCTGCGTGAGCTGATGGGCTGCAAATTCTCAGAGGATGGTGACAAAGAGCATCCATCCACAGGAGATGTTCATTTAATATGTTTCTAAATGAAACAATTTAGCTCCCAAGGAAAACACTATTTATTTCCCAAGGAAAACCTCTTACCTCCTGCATCTCTTGTGCTCCAGCCGGTGCCTGCTCTTCCCCACTCATCTCACTTTTGTTCTTCGGCACTTCCAGCAACTCTGTTTCCAAACTTGTGATCTTAACAAAGACAAACCACACATTAAAATCAAAACAGTACTCATGACTAGTACTAAATGCAGAATTACAACTAAATTGCTCCCTGTGCAGCTATTAGAGAATAGGCCCCACGTTTGGAAACGAGGAGCAGGAGAGGACGTGGTCGGCCACCAGCTCACATCTTTCATCCCGCTGCTTCAAAAGGGGAACGTGTCGTCCAAGGCCACGTCAGAAAAATGAAAGGACCCTGCTCCAAAAAAAGGAGAGAAATGACCAGGACGTGTGGTTAAAATTCAAGGCCTCTGCAGGTTGTGGGCAGATGTTGGACCCAGTCCCACCAGGACTCGTCCTGGTCCCTCCACCACCCAAAGGAGGTTGTCACTCCCTCCTGCAAGGCTCTGAGGACCCTCGGCTTGAGCCAGAGAAACGCCGACCTCTGGACTTCTCCTGGCAGAAGAGAGTTTGTCTGGACAAGTGCTCACTCTGCATTTGCACCATCCCCTTGTCAGGCATCTCGTGGGAACGATTATTAGTCCCGCGGTTTTAAAGGGCTGAAAGGAGCCCGTTGCAGCCCAGCTTGTCCTCCCCGTCACAGTTCCTTTTGCAAAACCCGAGTCTTGGTACTGGCAGCCCCGCTCTGCTCCGCTGCCAGTGCAGTGTTCTGCAGCCTTTCCTTTCAGCTCCTGATGCTCGGAATAAAGTTTGTGCTGGTTTTCTTGTTTCTAAACCACCGAGTTGGCCTCCCCAGTGCCCAAGCTGGGACACTAGAAGGAGATGAAGTGGCCAAGAGGCCGATGGAACCTGGGGTGTGTGAGGAGCAGTGTGAGCAGCAGGTCAGGGAGGTTGTTCCTCCCCTCTGCTCTGCCCTGGGGAGGCCCCATCTGCAGAACTGGGGCCAGTTCTGGGCTCCCCAGTTTAAGAAGGACAAGGAATTACTGGAGAGAGTCCAGCGAGAGCTACAAAGCTGCGGAGGGGTCTGGAGCATCTTTGTGCTGAGGAGAGACTGAGAGAGCTGGGGCTGTTGAGCTGGAGCAGAGAAGCTGAGAGGGATCTGATCAATGGGATCAATATCTCAGGGGGGGTGTCAGAGGATGGAGCAGACTCTGTTCAGTGGTGCCCAACGCCAGGGTGAGGGGCAACGGGCACAGACTGAAACACAGGAGGGTCCATGTGAACATGAGGAGAAACTTCTTTGCTGGGAGGTGCCAGAGCCTGGACCAGGATGCCCAGAGCGGGTGTGGAGTCTCCTTCTCTGAGACATTCAAACCCGCCTGGACCGACCTGTGTGATCTGCTCTGGTGACCCTGCGTGAGCAGCGCTGGGCTGGGGGATCTGCAGAGTCCTGCAACCCAACCAGCCTGGGGTTCTGTGCAGTTCAGCTGCAGATGAAATCCAGCTTCAGCCACACGCAGCACACACGGTACCACACGAGCAGCATCCATTGCTCCACTCATACAGACAAGCGTCTGGTGAAGCACAGAAGGTGTCTGACACCTTTCCCACCCTCCTTCGCACTTATTCAACGATCACTTCCCTTTCCTTTCCAAGGGGCAGCCCAAGCCGTGCCAAGTCTGCCAACCCCAGGCCATTTAAAGTGGCTACAAAGCCGCATGTTGAAGATCGGGAGCTTTGGTTTCTCTGACAGGCGTCAGGCACAACACGGCTCTTGAGGCTCCCAGCAGGGAACAATCTCTAACACCAAGAAAAGCTGCTGGGATGCTGTTTTAAGACAGATTGTGTTACCCAGCCTCAGTGCTAAACACAAATCGGTGGTGTGAAACACCCAGGCCTCTTAGAGAAGAGCCAGAGGGCAATAAACCTCCCTCCTCTTGCATGACTAGATGGTAATTTGGGGTTCAACAGGACATTAGAGCTGTGGAAGGGATCTCAGAAGCACAATAAATCTCCTCTTCTCACCCCCAGCCAACCTTTGGTCATTAAGTTGAGACCCAGCTATGCGCTTCCATCATTTTGCTTATTTTCCCTCCAAGCCACTAACTTCTAAGCATTTAAATTGCGCTTGTATGTCCCGTGCCAACGGCAGAACAATACTCACATTGTCTCCTGGCGTCCCGGTTCTGAGTCAGTGGCCTCATCAGCCAAGGTTTTTGTACGTGTGCCAAAGCAGAACAGAATTCCAAGTCCCTCTCCCACGGGGCAGCCTGGCAAACACCCAGCAGCGCCGCTTCCTCCGGGCTCCAGCACACCCACCTCCGCGCGCTCCTTCCCTCCTCACCTCCACGGCACCCAAAACCCCCCGGAGATGCGGGGTGCAGCTCTGCACCCCTCCCTCTGAGCCGATGCTGATACAACCAAGGGTTAACCCACTTCCTCCTCCATCCCGCGATCTGCCTGTCTCTCCCGCCTGCCTCTTTTCTGCCTCTTTTTCAGTGGCAGCGGCTGCCAAGCTCATGCCAGCCGAAAAGCCTCGCGTCTCCCCGGCTACTCGCTGCTCCCCGCCTCGTTCCCAGGGATCTGTTTAACACCGCGCTGAGCGAAGAAGGGATTTCTCCAAACTGGAAACGCGTCCTGTTTGATTTGTGTTGTGTTGTGTTTATTCTGCTTCGGTGAGAAAGTGGGAAACGTTTTAGTGTGTGCTGAACAAACCCTGACCCAAACAAAAGCACGGTTGTGGTGGACGGAGCCTTTGCCATTCCCATCGCAGAGCCCGCCCTTGGCTCCTCAGCTACACACTCAGAAACACGATGTCTGCTGGCATTCCTCATTAAGATATTTGAATGTGTCTCCAGGCTGTTTCGCTGTATTTAGAGACTTTTCCCTCACAGCCGGAGGCTACTGACAAGTAATTCATCTTTTCTTCCTGGCTACTTCAGCGTCCACCTGGGAGACGCCTTCACGCTCGTGTTATCTCCTCCACCGTGTCTGAACACAACAGCGAGTGCATGGACGTGTCTGAGCACCGCTCACCGCTGATGGAAACCTCCATGTGCCCTTGCTTCTCACCGCAGAAACTCATGGTCCTCACGGACCGGTCCTGCTGCCCGGCAACCTGGGACCGCGATCGCCGCAGAGAACATCTCGTAACCACAGACGGGAGAGGGCAAGGCAGCCCAAGGAAGGAAGAGATTCGGCCAGGCAGCAGGGCTTGAATCATAGAATCATTTCGGTTGGAAGAGACCCCCAGGATCATCAAGTCCAACTATAACTTAACCTGACTCTAGCACTGTCCCTGAGAACCTCATCTCCACATCTGTCCAACCCCTCCAGGGATGGTGACTCCACCATTGCCCTGGGCAGCCTGTTCCAATGCCCAAAAGCCCTTTCCAGGAACAATTTTTTCCTAATATCCAATCTAAATCCCCCTTGGCGCAACGTGAGGCCATTTTCTCTCGTCCTGTCATTTGTTACTTGGGAGAAGAGATCAACATCCTCAGCTGACCTTCCTAGGGAAAAGCCCACCTACCCATCTAGCAAGATCAACTCCTGGCTCCTCTGCTCTCTCTGGTTATCAATTCTCCAGCTGCCCCACCTGTGAGGGATCACGTACCTGGGAGCGACCCTGCAAATGGTATTTTTTCCTGGGGGCAAACAGCCACCAACAGGTCAGTAAGCACAGATGCTCCTGACGGAGCCACCTCCGAGGGACAGAGTCCACCCAGTAAATCGAGGCTAAAGAGGCTGAAAAGGTTCAGCAACAACTTAATCTTTGCTCAAAACGTGGACAGAGATGGCTCTGCAGATGTTGCAAGGAGAGCTCTAATATTGTCATGTTCTGGTAAACCAGATAACCAACATGGTGCTTCAGCTCTGCCATTTCCCAGAGGTTGCCTGTCACATGCAAATGCGTGGAAATAACAAAGACTTTCTACCAACCCCCTAAAGTCAAAGGATGACCTGAGCGGATTTGTCCTATTAACAGGAAAACATCCAGGTTGCTCTGGGATGAGGGTGCCCAAAATCAAGTAGGACACGGGTTAGGAAGAGACTGGCGAGGTCACATCTTGATCTGGATTGTGAGGAGCTTCTCCAGACAGATCAGTTTATCACGGCTCTTCAAACAGATGTGTCCAGCTGTGCCCACCCCACTCAGCAGCAGATGCTGCACCAAGACAGAGCACATGATGAGACTCCCCGTCCCCTCAAATTCCGTATTTTCAGCAGGGATGTCCCCAGAACCTGGTCCCCCACACCCAGAAGTGCCTCCGTGTTCGACACACGGGCTGACAGGTCCCCAAGATGTTGGGGAAAAGCCACAAGTGCAATCTTTTGTCACCAGCACGCTTAACTGGCGACCTTTCCTGGGACCATGGAGCATCAGTGTCCCACACTGACCATGTCCACATTGGACGGGTCTGGAGAGGAGTTATGGATTCGAGTCAAAGCCTGGACTTCTGTCACGGGTGCCAGGCTAAGGGACAACTCGTGGGCTTCAGGAAAACCTCTTGCCCCTCTGCTGAGCCACAGGAGGACTTGGGGCTTCCTGGAACTTGCTCTTCAGTAGGAACCGCAGGCAGAGGAAACAACCATAGAACCATAGAATCATTTTGGTTGGAAAGGCCCCTCAAGATCATCCAGTCCAACCGTTCCCCAGCCCTGGCACTGCCCCATGTCCTGAGAACCTCATCTCCATCTGTCCAACCCCTCCAGGGATGGTGACTCCAGCACTGCCCTGGGCGGCCTGTTCCAGTGCCCCATAGCCCTTTGTGGAAGAAATTGTTCCTCATGTCCAATCAAAACCTCCCCCAGCACACAGAATCACAGAAACATTTTGGTTGGAAAAGACCTTTAAGATCATCGAGTCCAACCATTAACCTGACGCAACGTGGAAAGGCAGTTCCTGCAGCAGACCAACGCCGAAGCCCGTCAGGAGCACTGATGCCATCTGGACAACATCTCAGGGGAAATAAGAGCTCCTAAGCTACAAAAGCTCCAGAGAAAAAAGATGCAATTTGAAATGGAACCAAAAAAAGGCTTTGCTTCAGCTCAGCCAAGCAGCTGAGGGTGCAGAGCCCACACGTATGGAAACGCTGCCTGGTCTCGCTCCTGCGGGTGCAGGAGGCAAGTTTGCCGGTCAGCTCTGCTGTCCCAAGCACCACAGAGGGAGGACAGGAGCTGGAAACCACAATGCTGCTGTGACACTGCGTGGATCTGCACCTCCGAGCAAGCGTCATTTACTCACTGATGGAATTTTTTCCTTCTTTTCCCCTCTTTTCTGCAACTGGCAGATTTTCCTAGTAGTATTTCTTGTCAAAGCAGCGTGGAGGTTTAGGTCAAACATCATTTTATCCTACTAATCATTATGCAGAGGGAAAAGCAGCTAGAATTAAACAAAACCAAACCATATTCCCTCCATTCCTTACTTACCTTCCAGTGAAGTGCCTCCACCTCACTCTCCAGCTGTTTCTTCTCCTGCTTGGTTCCGATTTGCATCTCTCCCAGAATCGACTCCGGCTCTTCACTGCGCCCAACCAAACCCTCGTGCTCCTGCTCCAGTTTCTGCAGCTTGTGAAGGAGCTGGGAGTTCCTGCCCTCAATGTTTTCAATCACCTCTCGGCACCTACGCACCAAAACCCAACGTGTGTGAGAGCACAGACACACATCCAAACCTCTCGCCTCTGGTGAGGAAAAGCCAACGTGTTTTTCACTACAGAATATTTCTGTCCTGCTGATTTTGAGTCTCGCAAGCAGATGACCTGTGCCTGCTCATATTTACATGACGATTCATGGGAATTATTAGTGACAGGCTCTGCACAAGGAATGACGAGGGTCCAAGGAGAGAACTGGTCAGGGCATGAGGATGTTAAGGGCAGAGACAATGGGAAATTCATCTGCATGAGGCAGGGGAACATGTTTGGGCATTTGAAGAGAAAAGGGGTCAGAAGGAGGGAACAGGCCTTTCCTCCTTGGACCTGCCAAAGAGGCTCAGCAGCTTCCTGAGCAGGGCCAAGGAGAAGGAAGCTTGGACTTCCCTTAAAAATGACAGTTTACACATTTATAAATCTGAAAGTCAAGTGGTTTGGTACAGCAACCAAATCCAGAGAAATATTCCTAGCAACAAAACTGTTCTTAAAACAACACTTTTGTCTGCAGAGAACCACAAAACCCCAAGCCTGTTCTTGTAGAAAAGCAACAAACTGGCGAAAGTTCCAGAAAACAGCTCGAATTCTTGATACCAAAGGCTAAAGATCCACTCAGGACTCCATCAGCTCCAAACTGTCTGGCTGAGGAGCAGAGGAACAAAGTTGGTACCCAAGAATATTCTAAAGAACCCAGTCCTTGCACTCTGCAAGACAGAATACCAGCAACCAGAGCGCCAGACATCCGCCGTGGAAATACAACAGGTGAAGAAGGATTTCTCCGTTTCTCACCTTTTATGAAGTGTTTCACTGCTCTGGTATCTGTCTTCTTGATCTGAGCCAGCTTTGCCTGAAACGTGGTCTCCTTCAACCCTCCCCTCATCCTTCGCGCCCTGGGACTGAAGAAGGAATGAAAAGTGAGTTCATAATTAAGAGTGAAATCTTTGCACAATGTGATTCCAAAGCCACCCGAGTCTCTCAAAAATGAATGGGAGAGCTAGAAAACATGAGCTACATCTGCAGTAAATAATCCACCAGTCACAGGAGTAGAATCCCCCAAGACCCATAATAAAACAAAGGTGCTAGTGGGTATTAGCTTACGCCAACAGACGTGCTCTACACACAGGGTATTCATCATGCCCAGCATAAATAACACATCCCACTCGCAGAGGATGCACTCACATGTACATACAAGAACACAAGTGTTTCTGCACTACAAGCCGTGCATCTTCGTTTATGGCATGGGGCTGAAATGCAGAGTGGGGCCTGTTTGCTCAATTTGCAAACAAAAAGCCTTGTGAATACCTGCAGCGAGCACGCGGAGACTTCGTCAGCCTCGGCTGGCGCAGACAATGGCAGCCCTTGCTTCTCACCCTTCTGATACTCGCAGATCTCCTCTTTTAGCTGTTCAACCTGCAAAGGGAAAACATCCACTTTTAATTTTGGTGAACATTCGTTTTGCTGCCTTAGAGAATTAAGATTCCCCTCAAACTTAGAATCACAGAATCATTTTGGTTGGAAAAGACCTTTAAGATGATCGAGTCCAACTGTTCCCCAGCCCTGGCACTGCCCCATGTTCTGAGAACCTCATGTCCGTCTGTCCAACCCCTCCAGGGATGGTGACTCCAGCACTGCCCTGGGCAGCCTGTTCCAATGCCCCACAGCCCTTTGGGGAAGAAATTGTTCCCCAGATCCAACCTCAACCTCCCCTGGCGCAACTTGAGGCCGTTTCCTCTGCTCCTGGCACTTGTTCCTGGGGAGCAGAGCCCGACCCCCCCTGGCTCCAAGCTCCTTTCAGGCAGTTCAGAGATCAGAAGGTCTCCCCTCAGCTCCTGTTCTCCTCGGTGCCACGTCCGACCACAAGATCCAGCCGCAGACGGCACTCACCAGATCCAGGAAGGCTTTTCTCTCCAAGTCCAGCGTTTGGACCCGAGCTCGCAGCGCCAGGATCTCCTTGTCCAGTTTGCTGTTGTGCTCCATGGCCTCCAGCAGCTCAGCCCTGTCTGCACAGAGGAGAACAAACCGGTCACCAACCCCGGTCCCGACCGTGACCTCCATCAACCACAGAAAACGTTTCACCTCAGATATACAGCTATGGGTTTCACAAACAACTAGGGTAAGCTTCGAAAAACCCAAACAACCGTACTTCCTATTTTCATCATAAAAATCATTATTTTCTACAAGCAGAAACACAATCACAATTAACATATCAGCGCTGTGCTAGCGTTAATATTTATGAAATGGCCAGTAGAGTAAAAATTACAGTTGTGGTAAACAACCCTTCAAGCCAGAATCAATAAACACATGCAACCATAGCATCGCTTAATGCAGGCTATCTAGTATTTCAGGAGCAAGAAATAGGAAAAAATGTTTGTATTAGGAGCACACGGACAGAAACGGGTCCCAGTATGCCCTGGTATCCTAATAAAAACTAGGGAGAAAACAGTTTTCCCTACGGAAAAGGAGAACAAAGATTTTTGCCTTTTCAGCTTAGCACTGGGCACAGGAAATTTCAGCTTAAATGTGACTTTTATTCAGGCAAAAATAAAAACATACCTTCTTTCTTGGTCCCAATCTGGAATAAAAAAGAACCCCACCACAACAAAAAACAGCCACCACAACCCCAAGCCCCTGTTTCAAACATGGATTTTGATACTGGATTTTCAGTCTTGTAATTTAAAATAAAAGGCAAAGAACACCTTCTACTAAAGTGGGGGGTTTTTTGCTGAAAAGCCTGTTTATCACTACAAAAAACCTCGATAAAATTCTGGATCTTCCCTGCTTGTGAATAGCGTCACTTACCGCTCTCTGTCCGTTCACTCAGTCCCTGTTCCCCGCTCTCAGGCGCTCGCAAGGCTGGACACGAGGCAAATTCTGCAAGAATAAGAAAGAGATAGTTTTGCTGTGACAGCCCGTCAGCACGCAACTCAACATTTTTAATGCACTTTGTTAAATACAGAGTTGAAGGCAAACTAAAGAAAAAAAAATGAAGGCAGCAGACAGCTCAGCACACAATTTAGAATCTCTAATCACTGAAAACCCGATAACGGGATACAAACCAGCCACGAGCAATCTTTTCCTTTCTCTTCAATGCAAGTTAGCGCTGAACCAAAATACACCGTTTAAGTGGAGTTTTATTAAAGATCAGAGATTTCATTTTAGGTTTTTGTTGGAAAATTGATTTATTTCTGGAGCGGTTGGCTCTGAAGCTCATCAGGAGGAGCAGACATGCAGAGACACATCATCAGGGAATCCACTAACACTAGTTTTGCACACTAATACACGCAGTGTAATAAACCACACACACATAATGAGTATTAAACCCTTACTCACAGTTTGGAAAGCCTTACATTCATACTTAAGAAGGTTCTAAAAGACAGATTTCCCCAGGCAGGCTACGATCCACTGAGAGGAGTCACACGGTGCAGCCCGTCCGTGATCTGCAGAAGCGGCGCGGCCGGGATTCTGCAGCCCTAGGGACGCGCGTGTATCGATCGACACACAAAGCAGCTGCCCGCAGAGCGCTGGTTCCCCTGCCTCGGGTTAACAGGCTGCAAACAGCGGGTTTGGAGGCTGGTGAGAGGGTTTAGCTAGGCCTGAGTGGCGGGGCTGAGCTGCGAGGGCAGTGTCGGGACCTGCGGTTCACACAGAAACCCGGTCCCGTGAAGCGAGTCGGTCTCTACAGAGGCACACGGGGCAGGAATGCGTCATCCCGTCACATTTTGATTTCTCCGCTGAAATTCTACATTACAGATTTGGGGGCAATGTCAGTAATCAAGGAGGCTGAGGGGAGACCTTCTCACTCTCGGCAACTGCCCGAAAGGAGGTTGGAGCATGGAGGGTGTTGGTCTCTTCTCTCAAGTAGCAAGTGATAGGACCAGAGGAAACGGCCTCAAGTTGCGCCAGGGGAGGTTGAGGTTGGATTTAGGAACAATTTCTTCCCCAAAGGGCTGTGGGGCATTGGAACAGGCTGCCCAGGGCAGTGCTGGAGTCACCATCCCTGGAGGGGTTTAAAAGGCGTTTAGACGAGGTTCTCAGGGACATGGGTTAGTGCTGGAGGTAGGTTAGGTTATGGTTGGACTCGATGATCCTGAGGGTCTCTTCCATCCGAAATGATTCTATGATTCTAATCCAGAGAAAATGTGAGCGGGAACCAGGGTTTTGCTGGGGACATCTCCTGTAGGAGGTGGCGGTGAAGGACCCAGCTTCAGGGACCACGCCGACAGGAGCTTCATCAAGTAGCTTGATTTCCCTCCAGAAAACTTGTGTAATTTTACAGTTGGTATTTTTTAAAACTGTGATGCTTAAGGGCTGTTCAACAACAGGGATTTCAATAAGGAGGTTAAGCAAATATTAGCAGTGATAAGAATCTAACCAGTCACTTCAAGAGGGCTGATAAGCTCTGGTTAAGAGCACTTGCGAACGGCTCCTAATGAGGCAGCAGCCCAAGCTGGGCACCACTGAACAGAGTCTGCTCCATCCTCTGACACCCCCCCTGAGATATTGATCCCATTGATCAGATCCCTCTCAGCTTCTCTTCTCCAGCTCAACAGCCCCAGCTCTCTCAGTCTCTCCTCAGCACAAAGACGCTCCAGACCCCTCAGCATCTTTGTAGCTCTCGCTGGACTCTCTCCAGTAATTCCTTGTCCTTCTTAAACTGGGGAGCCTGGAATTGAAAGTCATAGAATCACAAAATCATAGAATAGTTGGGTTGGAAGGGGCCCTCAAAGGTCATCTAGTCCAACCCTTTGCAATGTGTCATCAGTCAAGACTCAGAATTAGCTGATTAGTGCCTGTTACCAACTGCATTCAGACCTCCTGGGTACCAGGCGAACACCTGGCACTGATTTTTCCCCATTACAAGCAGAGAGGACACAGGACGGGCTGCGTCCAGCTCCCCTGGGCGAGGTGTCCAAGGCTTGGCCTAACCAGTAATTCGGAGTGGCCCAAGAGCAGAGCTCACCTCTCTCGCTCTGCTCCTTTCTTTGCGCATCCAGCTCATCCAACAACCTCCGGATCTCTTCCTGGGCCACCAGCAGCCTCCGTGCGGCCTCATCCAGATCTCGTTCGCATCTTGCACGTGGTGCTTGTTCCCTCTCCAGCTCTTCCCTGTAGGACTGAAGCACAAGAAACGAGATAACCCTCCCGCTGAGGTGACCAGCTGGGTCCCCGCTCCGCGCTACTCCTGACCCACCAGAACAAGGTGGCAACACCAACAGAAGGTGGGTGAGCTCGGGGAAGCCGCTGCAGAGGCAGAAAACAGACATGCAGTGGATAACCCTCCTCACCACGGCCATGTGCCAAAAAGCCGGTGCTGAACAGCGTACCGGGGCCGTTTCCCTACATAAGGCTCTGGTTCCCCCTCCCTGAGACAATGCCATTGATTAAGGTACATTTTCAAACATAATATCTGACTGTTTCCCAGGTTGAGGTCCCCACCATATCCTGTATTCGTTCCAAGGACAAGGCGATTCTGCGCGTTCGTGGCCCCGCGGCTGTTGGGAGAGATGAGCAAGCTCCTCGTTTGATACCTGTATTTCTAATTATTAGACTGTATTTTAAGGAATTATAGAACTCATAGTTTGGGAGAATATTAAGGTAGCAACCTTTAAAGACCAACCAACCCTGTAACCATAGGATCTTTGTATAAGCAGACCTTGTAACCATAGAATCTTTTTACTTATTAATCATACTCTATTCTTACAATTGACATAGATTTACAACATATTCTTTTAAAACAGGTAACTGAGAAACATGCAAATGGTAACTGAGAAGTAACTGAGAAACATGCGAATGTTGCTTAGCATTGCTTAAAAGATGGCTTGTGTTAGAATAGGTGTGGAGTATGTTAATGGTTGTCAAGAATCGTAATGAATATGTAATTTTTCTGTCAATATAAGACACGTATGACCAACTGGTTGGCAGCGGAGCTATGGAGGGACACCCCCGGTCCAGCCCCGGTGCTGAATGGGAAATGCTACTTTTAAAACCTTAAAACGTGGTTTTAAGAGTGTGTTACTTCGCTGATTTTACAGTATCAGTCCAGACTCTTTTCCCACTGACCTGCAGTTCTGCAGAAAAGTCATTTTAGGTGATATAAAAAGAGACGTTTCTCTCTCTGACAGATCATTAAAGGCAGGTGGGTGCTTACGGGCCAGCCCTGACCCAAAGCTGCTGAGATGTTCACCCCGCTCTCACACGTAGCACCAGGCTGATGTGGTTACACAGCCTGAAGTTCAGAGCTCACTCCCATCCCGTCAGCTCAAAACAATAAAAAACCTGACGGTGTGCTCAAGAACTGACCCGCAGGTTGAAATCTCAGTTGTGTGCCATCTCACCAGCATGAAAACGTAAAATGTGTTACCTTGCTCGTTGTCTCTCCAGTAAGCTGCGGGGATCCCGGCTGTTGTGGGAGTCCGTCTTCTAACGTCTGATGAATGGGATCAAACTCATCCTTGCACAGAAAGAGATTTTAATAAATTAACACCAGCAGAAAGCAGAGCTACAAAGCTGCGGAGGGGTCTGGAGCATCTTTGTGCTGAGGAGAGACTGAGAGAGCTGGGGCTGTTGAGCTGGAGCAGAGAAGCTGAGAGGGATCTGATCAATGGGATCAATATCTCAGGGGGGGTGTCAGAGGATGGAGCAGACTCTGTTCAGTGGTGCCCAACGCCAGGGTGAGGGGCAACGGGCACAGACTGAAACACAGGAGGGTCCATGTGAACATGAGGAGAAACTTCTTTGCTGGGAGGTGCCAGAGCCTGGACCAGGCTGCCCAGAGCGGGTGTGGAGTCTCCTTCTCTGAGACATTCAAACCCGCCTGGACCGACCTGTGTGATCTGCTCTGGTGACCCTGCGTGAGCAGCGCTGGCCTGGGGGATCTGCAGAGGTCCTGCAACCCAACCATCCCATCATTCTGTCAGCTATCCCTCGACTCCAGCATGTAGGATTTTCAGTTTCAACACATCTTGATTAAAAGGGGTTTTGTAATCGCACCTTGTATTTGAAGAGAACGTTTCAACCGGAGTTACCCCAAATCCCTGTGCCAATCCCTCCTTTGTCTCAGCTTGCACTGGACACTCTGTGGGTTCACTATTTTAAACCCCTGTGGTCTCCTCAGTGTCCTCCTCTTATAGCCTCTGGGCTCCGCTTTCCCCAGAAAACTGTATTGGTGCTGAACACACTTGACTCGCTTTATCCAAGTGACACTCAGTTGCTTTCCTCTCTTTTGAGCTGTTTATGGAGTTACCAGATTCCTGCTCCCCTGCACACATCAAATATTTGCTAACGCTCAGGAGGTTGGGTGTCATTAATATTTTGCACCTTGAGTGTGCTGGTACGTGCCCTGCCCTCTACCAGAACACATTTCCCCGAATATATATTGGAGACGACTTCACAAAGATGCACATTTGCATCCCAGCGTTTTGCATGAGCGAGGACACATCCAAAAAAATCACTTATGCTTGAGCAGCCCAGCTAAAAGCTGCATTCATTTCTGTAACAGAAAGGAACGTATCTGGACCTCCAGTCTAAGAGTAAAACAAGTACGTAACAGGTCATTTGAGAATAAGAAAGGCTACACGTTCCAGTAAGCAGAGTAACAAGAGCAATTAGCCCATTAACCTGTAACACTGCTGTGACCCTAATGATTCCGTAAAACAAGTGTGATGCTACCCAAACAATGGAGTGCTCAATCAACGGTTTCTAGTTCACAAGCAGGGACAGCAATGACATCATCGGGGAGAAAAGAAAGTCTGCTTTAGACAAGCTGTTTTCCTGGAAAATAGATCTCCAATCTATCTTTCACCTGGTTTTAAAAATACAGAAAAAAGTGCCCAGTATAAGAACTGCAGAGAAATTATGTTTGATTAGCAACAAGGAGCATTAAGTTTATAAAGTGTTCCGGTCATGCAAGAATACATTTTGCTTTAATGTCATTCCTGTAAAAAGCTGCATGAAAACTGGGTAAAACCCAGGTATTCACAGACCTGTCTACCAGGGGACTCTGGCACCAAATACCAGGAGGAATTCAAGTAGACTCCACATTGTTCTTCACACAGGGCCTGTATGATCTCCACGTCCAAGACTTTGCCTCGGCTCTGCCTTTCACCCAGTAGTCAAGACTAGCCTTGCCACAGAAACATGTTTGTTACAGGATCATTAGAAAGAACGGTCCTGAGATGGGACCGCTAGGAGAAGCTGCCAGCGCAAACGCTGTATGTTACAAAAGAAATCTGAACGTACAACTGCTGGAGATCTTTTTCATGAGGTCTGCAGCCAGGGGGAGAGGGCGTTCAGCAGGAAGAAATAAAAAGAAATAAAAAGGAAAACGAGCAGAAGGAGAAGGCAGGAGCCCTGACCCCTATTCACAGCCGTGCTCCTTGTGTGCTCGCTCTCCTGACTCCAGTAACTCGCTTTCTGCACTGCCGGGCAGCTCATCTCCAACACGGAGTGGATGGTCATTCCCTCGGGGGGAGAACAATGCAAGTTGAAATCATCTGAAGGGATCTATGGGAGTAACCTGCACTTACATAGAATCACAGAAGGTTTGGGTTGCAGGGCCCTTCCCAGCTCCCCCAGTGCCCCCCCTGCCATGAGCAGGGACATCTGCACCAGCTCAGGTTGCTCAGAGCCCCGTCCAGCCTGGCCTGGGATGTCTCCAGGGATGCTTCATCCACCACCTCTCTGGGCAACCTGGGCCAGTTCTCTACCACCTTCACCACAAAAAATATCTCCTTAGTCTAAATCTCCCATCCTTTAGTTTAAAACCATCACCCCTTGTCCTATCACAACTAAAAAGTCTGTCCCCATCTTTCCCATGGGCCCCTTTTAAGTCCAGAAAGGCCACACTAAGGTCTCCCTGGAGCTTCTCTTCTCCAGCTGAACCCCCAACTCTCCCAGCCTGTCCTCCCAGCAGAGCTGGTCCAGCCTCGGGTCATTTCTGGGGCTCCTCTGGCCCCTCTCCAGCAGGTCCATGTGTGTCCTGTGCTGAGGACCCAGAGCTGGACACTGTCCTAGGTTGGGTGCTCTGCCCAAGAGCGGGTGACAACACATCAGGGCAGTTTCTCTGCCTCACGGCAAACAGATTCTTTGACTCCAAAGTGGATATTTACATCTGAAGGTGTTATTGTACCAGGGATGAATCCTGAAGGACACCCACCCCTACAATAGTTGGGCGGTCTGGGACTCTCCAGCCAGAAAGGGATGCTCCCAAGGTTGATAAAACCCCAAGAGGCACAGAAAAGGCAGAGAAAAAGACAAGTGTTCACTGCCTCTTAATGCAAGAGCTGCAGAGCGCCAAACGACACCAGGAGATGGTAGGTTGAAAGAAAGGAACTTCACGCGACGGTAGCTGAACTGTGAAAGTCCTCACTACATGTTGAGGATATTAAGAAAACTGCACAGGTTTAACAAGCAACCAAACTCATGGAAGACAAAAATGAATCAAGGACTACCAGACATGGGCAGCACCGCAGGCTCAGAGCCCACACGCTGCTGGAGGCAAGGGGAGCATTTCTCACGAATTATCACGATATATTTGCCCTCCTACAACACCGTCTTCTGAGGGTTTGCGTTTGGCTTCTGGTCAGACGGTGCAACACGGCCCAAACTGTGGGTTGGACTGGATGATCTCCAGAGGTCCCTTCCAACCCCAACTGTTCTGGGATGCTGCGAAACCAAGCCGAGCCTCCCCCAAAAAAATTACCAAGGAGCTTTTCAACTCCAAGCCCGTTTTCTCAGAATGCAAAACTAGAAACTTGAAAGTGCAAAGTTCAAGGAAGATAAGACAGGAAGGACATGGTCTGCCTGCAAATCTTCCACCTGCTTATGTCCCAGCCAGCTCCAGCGTGCAGCCTGGAACCTTCTGTGCTCAGCTCACCTGCAGGTCCGCGGGCAGCAGCGATCCCTCTCCCTCGAGGTGCAGAAACGGCCTGGCCGCTTCTGAAGTGGCAGGAGATTGGGAAAAAGATGAAAAAATACTTAACGCTCTGTATCACAAATACCACAGGCTTAAAGAGGCTCTAGACCCAGCCCCATGTGGCAGTTTTTATGCTCCTGTACATACGACAGCTGTTGCTGTCGGAAGTTATGGATAGCAGTGAGCACAGAAACGCGGGAGAAACGGCCACAAGGACCAGGAGCTCCTGGGCTCCAGTTCCATGAAATCACCATATCAAGGAGCAGGTGGAAATGGGTGGCCTTGGTGAGAGCGAGATGTCCCCAGCCGAGGTCATCGCTCACAAACTGTCCCTCCAACACGCAGCAGCTGCTGCTGCTCCTCCACCATTTGTCAATGCTCTTCAACAACCTCGAAAAGCAAAAATTCAAAACGTGGATGGTCACCCTGGAGGTGTTTCAAAGGCGTTTAGATGAGGTTCTCAGGGACATGGTTTAGTGCTTGAGTTAGGTTAGGTTATGATCGGACTTGATGATCCCGAGGGTCTCTTCCAACTGAAACAATTCTATGATTCTATGATCTTGAACCTGCCAATCATCAGGTCACGCTGTGAAATTTATTTCCCAAGCTCAGTTTGTAAGCAGAGGTTTGCTTAATGTCCAGCCTCTGGCTCAGCAGCTACGAGACAAGGGAAGAGTTTTAACCGCACCTTGAGTGTAGGGAAGGTTTTTTCTTTAAGGATTTTCAGGAGAACTCAGTCATCTCACATTAAATACTGGATCATCGGGAAATCTGGATTAGTAGAAGGTCATTATTACCCAATGAAGACCCTCGGACCAACCACACCACAAACTCTTCAACATTCGCTCTGTTAAAATTAACCCCGTTCGCTATCCCTACGCAAGACGCAGGAGCAAACCAAGTGTAAATACACAAGTGTGAGAACTAACAAAGAAATCAACTTCAGCGTTAAGAATCCACAACGTTCTCATAGATAGGAGAAACACCTTTACTTAAATCGATATCTCAAAGACGCCCTTTTCCCGGCGCGCTGGCGCTGGGCCGGAGCAGCGGTACCTGGAGCTGTGCCGCACACAGCCCGTCTGCGCGGCCGCGCGGGTTCAGCTGCTCCTCTGCCACCTCCAGCTTCTCCAGCAGCGCCGTCCTTTCCACCAGCAAATACGCGATCTGTTCGCTGGCATTGCTGCGAGCTAGTTCGGACAAGCCTTCCTGCTCCAGCATCTCCTCGACCTCCTCCAGCTGCGCTTCTGCAAGACAAGGTTCGCTGTGAGCAGAGGAAGAAACAAAACGTGATTTTTTGCAGACCCGCGTCCCAGCTGCTCTAAACACTCCCCGCTGCCATAGCCCCATTTCTCCTGGAGCCCGGCAGCTCCTCAAGTCTCCTCTCCTGCTTCCCACCTCCCTCGGTGCCTCCCACCCCTTGTTCTTACCGATTATCTCAGCCCTGTTCCCACTGTCCTGATATTTCTGATCTGTCCCGATGCTTCTGCTCGCACAACCCCATCTGCCAAGCAAGCAATAGGATCTGCTGCACCTAGACTGAATTTTCCTGCCTTGCTCTAAGTGGAGGAGTCATTACAACCATTTTACGCCCCCCAGCAGCTAAATTTCACCAACCTGGTTATCCCCAGCCCCTTTTACCCCTTAATACAGTGTGGAGGAAATTAAACAACAGGTTTAAAAGGAATTGAGAGAAACCAGACAGACAGGCGATCACATAAACATTTGCTTTGGAAACTCATGTAGGACTAAAGGGGCAAAAAAATCCTTTTAGAATTAAACTGTCAATTCTTCACCCTTATATCCCAAAATTATAACCAGACTCTGTACTAGGAGAAACTTCAAGGTTCAACGGCCTCCAAGGCAGAGAGATGAGAAAGACATTTGGTTTATGGCTGAGCAGCGATGTGTTTGTGCAACAAACAGTTGTTAAAAAGAGACCCTCGTTTGCATGGTTGGAAATTAATAAATTTCCAGGAGAAAACGAGGAAACTTGTCTCCCGCGTGGTCAGGGCAGCGACGCCTGCGCTGGAAACTAAGGAAGGGCTTTCAAAACCTCCCTATGTAATTCATATTAAAAAGAAAACCAACAAATCCTGCTCCAAATTTCCAGCCTGAACTAAGATCACAGAGGCTGCCAAGTGCTGCAGGATGAGGATCGGGGGGAGTTGTGGGGTTTGTGTGGAGCAAGGAGGGATATTCACCCTCCTCGGTGCTCAGGGTGCTGGAGTGGGACATGTGAGGTTCAGCAGGGCAAATATTCCTCTTACTCTCACATGGGACACACACAGAGCTCTGGACGAGTCTGCTCCGCATTTCCACACACCGGATTTCGCAGGGGACCCAGCGCAACCGCGTCCCAAGGCTCCAATCGATCGCATGTTTCCACTCTGCATTTCGCAGCCAGCTCCGGCCGGCCCTATGGATGGAAAACACCCCGCGGTTTCCCCTTTGCCTTCCCCCGCGGTCACAAATTACCGCATGTTCGATGCAGAGATCAAACGCGGCCGATTCGCAGCTTTCCTGTGTGAATATGAAGTGAAATATTGTGATCTGCAGTTTAAAAATAGCCGCCCCTTGCTCCCTGTGCATTTTGAAGAGCCCACGTCTCACACTCAACTGAAAATCCCCCTTGCCGTCAACTTGCCTTGCAGATTCCTCCCAGTTTTGCCCAATCTCATTTAAAATAAGCTGAAAACTGCTCTGCTTTACGGCCAGAAACAGGACAACCGGTCCCTTTTGGACCAACGCTCTGCTCTCACGTGGTGGCTCCGATATCGACAGTTCCTCCTGCAAATATTTCCCCTACGCCCAACTGCAACACGATATTAGACGTTATATTTTGGGGTAACAGGACATAGACGTTTTCCACAGGCTGATGAGGAAGAAAGATTTGGGAGGATGAGGGGAATCTGCCAGAGCACAGATCACCTGCCTGTAAAAGTTCACGAATTAACGAGTATCTCAAACACCTTCCCCACCAGGTCCAACACGTCGTGTTTCAGGAGAGCAAACACCTCGCACATTCAACATTATTCCACTGCGCCGACGTGCTCCCACGACCACTCACCTCCTGCACCACCTCTGATTCTTCGGAAGCGAGTTTTATATTTGCAAAGGTGTTTTACCCCAGGGAGTTTCTCAGAAATAAGCATTTCACTGCTATCCTCACCCACCACAGAAGCTGCAACCTCTCAGCCACGCGGGGCACGTTTAAGCAGTACAGCTGTTATAATAAATAAGATCAGCCTACGACTACTTATTCTTTTCGTGTCACTTTTTAAACAAACTGAGGCAAGCCCACAACAGCGCTGCGTTTTACTGCCGTTACATTTGTGTTTCAGAACGGCTTTTGGCAACGCAGCGTATGCGTGATCGACCTGCCCTCCGAAAACACGGCGGCACGTTGGACGAGAACTGTCGGGAACGGACCGTGAACCGCCCTGAGGAACGGAAAAATGTCACTGGGGGCAGAGGAACCAAATGAGGTGAAGCTCAGATCAATCACCCAACATGAACCCAGCGGCGGCCGCTCCCTGCGAGCCCGTTTCGGGCGAGGAGTAAAAGTGTCAGGAGAAAACGTGCTTTTTATCATCAAAAGCAGCTTTTAGCAGATGGAATTGCTCACAGTGATCCTCACAACAAGCAGAGCTCCTAGTTTGTTTGGCTGCTTTTGGAAGAGGGAATGTGCTGAGCGCCGAGGGCCCAGCCAAGGGATCTCCTGCATAACCCAAGGGATCTCCTGCGTCACCCAAGCCTTTCCCTTCCCAATTTCTCAGCTCCCCAAATCTGGGACTCCAGGCTGTCGCCACAAGAAGACCACGACAGATCCCGCACCCTCCATAGCTCAGGGCTCTCCTCTGTGCCTTGAACTCGGCTGCCCTTTCCCATCCGAACTCGTCATTTGCTGATGGCACCAAACTGGGCAGAGTGGCTGACACTGGAAGGCCGTGCTGCCACCCAGAGACCTGGGCAGGCTGGAGAGTTGGGCGGGGAGAAATTTAACGCAATATAACAAGGGCAAGTGTAGAGTCTTGCATCGAGGCCAAAAAAACCAAAATTTGTTCCCCTGGGGTCACCATTTTGAGCACTGAGGTGATTTTGGTGCCGCCATTTTGAGCCCTGAGGTGATTCTGGGGCCGCCATTTGGAGCCCTGAGGTGATTCTGGTGCCGCCATTTGGAGGCAGCTCGGGGGTCACTCCCTTGTTCTCCTGCCCCTCTGCTCTGCCCTGGGGAGACCTCGTCTGGAATATCGTGTCCAGTTCTGGGCCCCTCAGGTCCAGCAGGACAGGGAACTGCTGGAGAGAGTCCAGCGCAGCCACGAAGATGCTGCAGGGAGTGGAGCATCTCCCGTGTGAGGAAAGGCTGAGGAGCTGGGGCTCTGAGCTGGAGAAGAGGAGACTGAGGGCTGACTCGTTCATGGGGATCAATATGGAAAGGGGGAGTGTCAGGAGGATGGAGCCAGGCTCCTCTGGGTGACAACCAGTGATAGGACAAGGGGCAATGGGTGCAAACTGGAACACAGGAGGTTCCACTTAAAGATGAGAGGAAACTTCTTCCCGGTGAGGGTGCCAGAGCCTGGCCCAGGCTGCCCAGGGAGGTTGTGGAGTCTCCTTCTCTGCAGACATTCCAACCCGCCTGGACTGACCTGTGTGATCTGCTCTGGTGACCCCTCGTTAGCAGCGCTGGGGGATCTACAGAGGGCCCCTCCAATCCCTGACATTCCGGGGCTCTGTGATCCTCCCACAAGCTCCTGCCACCACCCTCTGTTCTTGCCCTGCCCACGTTTTTGCTTTAAAATCCCACTAGACCGGGCTCTGCCTTTCCACAAGGCCTGATCCTCAGTATCAACTTGTCCCTCACAGGACAACCAGTTGCCCTGCAAAAATAATCAGAGTAAGACCCAGAGGACAATCAGCTTCTAGTTCAAGACCTTCAGCCTTGTCCTACAACCCAAGGGGCTCAGGAGGTGCCTCTGGGTTGGTTTGCACAACTTCTGATGAAAAGCAGCACCCAGGGAATAAACCCAGCGATGCGGCATCAAATCCCACAGCAGAGGTGACGTTAGAGACCCCGAGCGGGCAAAGACCTGACGGAAAGAAGCTGTTGAGAAAGTGCAGCAGCGAAAGCACAAGCACATCCACACTGCTTTGAGTCAGTCCAGAAATTCTGTCACAACAGATTTTTCTGAAAGTATTTTCACACTTCCACATCTGGAGGGAACGGCGCTTCTTCTAAAAACACTTATTCATTTTGCACCCAATTTTGGGGCCAGTTCTTACTCTGTTCAGAGTGGGTTCTGCACCAGGGACCACAGCTGTGCATCGGTGCTCAAACCACTTTTAAGCCATACCTCTTTCTTTAATACCACCCTTCTAACAGTCACATAGTCCCCATAAGATATACAGTATATCTGGATTTTTTTGGCATTTATGGTGGGAGCACATTAAGACCAGAAGCTGTGAGGAAGGCAATGACAGCGGAGTCTCACTAGACAGAAACAGCACATGCCTGTGGCTGGATCCCTCAAACCAGAAACTGAACAACATTGAAACAGTCACATCAAAACCCTCTAAATCCTCAAAAGTGCACGGAAAAACTTAACCCTGTGACCTGAACCCAGTGCTGCAGTATCTATGCAAGCAAACTGCAACGTGGCTCTGAGATTAACTGCTG